>NC_047017.1:14459973-14797481 GCF_902652985.1 Pecten maximus | reverse complement strand
GAGATGTTTATTTTTTACTCAATATTGTCATTGTTACTTTTCTCGTTGATTTAACATCTTCGTGTTTTTATCCTTTGAAATTGATTTGTGGAGTAACTTGAGCTTCGTACGATTTTAAATAGCTATGTTAATGTCATTAGTTGCTACAAATCTTAGCCGACAGAAACACTTATTTTAAGCTGAATTAAATATTGTTAGATATATTTATTTTTACTTTCACTTTCGGTTTCTAATGAATGATTATATCGCATCTACAGTCATGCTTGAATGCTTTTAAAAATTCTTGGTATAACCTGTTTTACTATGCACATTTAATGTCAACGCTGTAGTTGAGTAGTCAAAGAAATGTCAATACTCACTAAAACTGGAACTAATTCCTAAATTTATCACAACAAAGACGCCCAATGGAAAATGTACAGACATTGGACACTTGAAGACTGACCAATTGACTGAAGAGACCAACCAACCAATTGTTTTCCCATAGAATTTAGTGTTAACGTTTTGGTTTCTGATATAACACCTAATCAAAAAAAAAGTTGGGTCCTTCAGCTCAAATTTTCTCCAGTGTAGCCATTTTGAAAATTGGCGAATTTCGCAGTAAAAATTCTCAAAAATCTTAAATGTTTACCTGTTAATTGTTATTACCTGAACTTTTGGGAAAAAAATCAATCGGACTTACGAATTTAATATCAATATTTCTTATTGATAGTTACCTATCAGGCTACATATCTATTTTCTCGCTTCATAACATAATGGCTAATCAGTGGCTTCCGGACATTTTATCCTTGGCTCAACTTTCTATATACAGGGGCTGTTTCAAAAATCTATTTTTTCAATTGGTTGGTTGTTCCCTATGAAGAGGGAGACGGAATAAATGCGCCCAATTCCAAACCACTACCTTAGTTAGCTAACAACACTGTGCCTGTTGTTGTGTAATTGCTTATTTTGAGTCGCCTAAATTACCACATTGACAAAAGTAAAAGTATTGTTAGACGGTCTTGCGCTTTTATGAGTTAAAAAAGGTGCGTCATTATCCAACACGACACTTTGCAAGGAAGATTGTTTATTTCTACGTTAAAATTCTTTATATGCCCAAATACATATGTGACATGAACTACATGGCACCGCACTATAGAAAAGGCCATTGCATAATATATACAATAGTCTGTCTCGATAACCGGTTCAGTGGTTACTATACTTCCTGTTTCGCTGTAGGATACTGAAAGATTAGAAGCCATCGAAACAAAATATGGGCGTGGAAATAAGCGGCTAACATGCTGCAAAATACAAAACATATTGTCGACAGGGAATGACAGCATCACAATGTACATTCTTTGAATTGCTCGAGTGCGTGAATGTTTTGACGGCATTTTTAAAGAAATTGTTGTGCATCTTTAGGATTGTTTGTAATTTATGTCAGGACTCTGTACCCTCGGCGAGCTTCGATCTCAATGTTTCTACTTCAGTTCCAAACATTCAACTTTAATATTAACAGTCAGTTGTAATCATTTTTATTGAGTAAGAAGGGTTTCTACAACTGAAGTTGTTCAGCCGGATTTAGGTTTGCTATAGCTTATCCCCACAAAAATATATACTTCAGCCAGGTGCTGGGCGGGCGATTGGATATATACTTACCTGTACAGAACATATTCAGGTAGGATAGAAATATACGTACCTGTACAGAACATATTCAGGTAGGATAGAAATATACTTACCTGTACAGAACATATTCTGGTAGGATAGATATATATTTACCTGCACATAACTTATTCCGGTTAAGTGGATATATACTTACCTGTACAGAACATATTTCGGCCGGGGGGTATATGCTTACCTGTACTATGTATATACTTACCTGTACAGAATATATTCCGACCGAATAGATATTTACTTACATGTACAGAACATATTCCGACCGGTTGGATATATACTTACCTGTACAGAACATATTCCGGCCGGGTTGATATATACTTACAGGAACAAAACCATATACCGGACAGGTTTTGGACTGTCGGACGATCTGGTCTTGTGCTGGCACACCCGACGATAGCGACGATGATAGTGGAGAAGAGGAGGATACAGCCAATGACACTTAGTCCCGCAATCGCATAGTAGTTAACTACAACCAGATGAAAGTACGTCAATGAACTGATTATAAGGTAATTAATGTCTAGGGACAATTTCAGAAATTGGAAATGATTTTTCAATGAAATATATATTTATATATTTATAGAATATTCTGAGAATTTCCAGAAAGAAAAACAAAAGTCCCTTGATTTCATCACAAAATGATATCTGCTTCACCAATGAGCTCAATCGTTGCAATTCAGGGAACTCTTTGGCAATGCTGGAGATAATGTGATCGCAATGACCTATGCTTACTAGAGAAAAATGGTACGTTTGCTTAGAAATTAATTTTCTTCGTATAAAATGCCTACAATACATATTCTACAACTAAGCTCTCTTTGTCTGTTGATTCTAATTTAATAGAATGAAAAGAAAGAAAATAGCCATTGACAACAAAGCAGTGTATTGTATGTGACAGACATATTTGTTGTGAATATACTAACGCTGTCACAAGGTAATAATCATCATAATATAAACAAGTACTAACTGTAATAGGAAACCAGTACAGAAGTCTCCCAAACGCCCCCGCAGTCGTACCATTATGTTCTGCATACCTCAATATCCCTATATACCGTATGGTTGCTATGGCAACGAAACCCATTCAGTTGATTTTGCAGTCCCCTAATACCCCTACATACCAAATTTCATCTAAATTGGACAATATATAAATTTGGTCCAATCAGAGGGCAGGAAATGGCGGAAATTTTGTTTAAAAGTGAAAGTGAGATTACGAAAGTGACCCGTATCCCAAGATGTACCTAAATACCAAATTTCATCAAAATCGGACAAAATGTAAATTTGGACCAATCAGAGGTCAGGAAATGGCAGCCATTTTGTTAAAATGTGGAAGTGAGGTTACGGGAATGACTGGTTTTACGTTTTGGCAGTCCCTCACGTCCCGCCCGTTGCATTGTGGGACTAATTTGCATAGAAACTTGGTCCGTCGAACCAGTTATTATTTTTGGGAATTTCCCGAATACCTCCATAAATACACATTTTCCTCCAGTTTTTTGGTTCGCGATAATTTGTTAGGCACATTGTATATATCAAGTCTGAAAACTGTATATAAGTCAAAATAAAAACATTTATATATATTTCTTTGGGAGTATGGGGCTTTGAACAAACTTACTCGTAACAGAACTGGACACTTTATTTACACCACGACTCTTAGTTTACACTTTATTGATAGTCATACGCCTACGATGTACAGAAGAAATAACATATCAACTCAACAAGTGGAGCTTGCAGTCAGTTTTCTTTGTAATATTATTACTGGTTAGGGATATTCATTTAAATAAAGCAATAATGATATTTGTAATAGCGTTGTTGAATATTTCTAACAAATATTGTCATCAATTGAAATACATAAAATTGATTTGTTCTGTCTGCTTTCAGATAACAACCTCAGATGCGGCCGATGATAACTCAAATATCGGATATCATATTACCGCGGGAAAAGCGCCTTTAATATCTTGGATTATATGTAACATTGAAAGAGGTCGGCGGGTGACTCATCGTAAAAACGTTATTCAGTTAAGTAAGGGGCAAAACGATAGGGCCAATCATATCGCAGTCATCGTGCTCTGGGTAACATTTCCTGTACACACACAAACAGTCTAGATACAGAACTTCCTACTGTTATCAATTTTGAAGCCAGTCAACGCACTAACCGCAAACCTTCATTTATGAGGAAATTATTACATAAAAAAGGTACACAAAGAAATATATGACACCATGCTTATACGACATGCAAAAGTGACATATAATTATGTGATGTTGACCTTCTACGACCTCCACTTCAAGCTTATTTATAAATGAAATATTGGAATCCAACCTACTTAGGGAGTAACACGACACGGCTAATTATCTCTCAGTTGTGGTCATGAGAAAACAGCGTGAAGCGTCACGTAACCGGTTCCACATACATACAAACCGTCTGAATAGTACTATTCTGAAATCAGTACCATTATCAACTATAGTCGACATACAATGTGTTCTCTCTTCCCCGTTGTCGACTACAGTCGACATAACTTCTATTGAGCTTCCTCTTCCCCACTGACGACTACCCCATTGTCGACAGTAGTCGACAGCCTAAGCTGACAATATTTACGTATTGATTTGTTGATAAACTCGTGTTTATTTCGTTCAGGTTACGTTTTTTCCCCCGGTAGAGTAGTAGTTGATATTTTCTCAATCGGTTGTTAATGTAAACAATATGGCGGCTTGCTACATTTTCATTTTAGATATCAGTGTTAAGACGTTTCATAGTGTTTGATGCGACATCAAGATCTAATTCATTTAAACACTTCTCAATAATTTACAAAGATAACATTGAACTTTGTATTTCAATAAGGAATATATAACATACCATATATGTACATGTAGTGTCCTATTTCATTTAAACGTCTTGGGGCGAGCTTAACTACTACTTCCTGTACGGAATCCGGTTAGAACACAAAGTTAGGAAAGAGTTAAGAGGTAGCTGTTCATTTGTTTTTCTATGATAAACAAATCGGAAACCAATCCACATTTGACACGAAACGAAACTCGGTCATGGCACTCACCTCCACCACACTACATCTCCAAAGATGGCTGAAAATTTCCTCGAGATGCTGCGATTGTCATTATTCTTAACCACTCGCCATTATTACTCGCCAACTTTTTTCTACACTTTAGAGATGATGTCTTAAGGATAAGTTTGATGCGTACATTATAACGAATATTAGTTTGATAGTTTTTCTTATAATATTAATTGATACAAGAAACGATTGTCGTGATCGGCTATTGAGTGAACAACAAACATGTCTTCTGTACACTTTGCTCTACTATAAAAACCCCTCTAATAGATTACTACAAGGAAGATTAATCAATTCTTCCTTGTTAGAGAAACAGTAAAAGACGAGGGCTGCCTTAATAGGTATTATCTCGGTACCGACATTTACAATTCTACACAAAATAAATCTCAGTGTAAGAACAGAAGATTTGCTCTATGTGGACTCAAATTGGCTTAAAATAACTTTTACCACACAAAATCGTTTAAGATTACAGGGCGCATCGGCCGGTGCCGCCTACATAATGCATACAAAACATGTCTATATAAGGCGATGCAATGCACCGCTGCACATATGGTAAGTGATAGATCAGTCTAAATCGTTCGTAAGCAGTTCGTTCGTGAGTTTTGTGTGCACATTTTGTTGTTTTTGTTATCGTGATTCATAAACATAAGTGACGTTTAAATACAAATGCATTTTAAACAGTTAACAGATATTTAATCTGCTGACTGAATAGACCATGTTAGTCACGCTTATTGACGAACAAATATGAATGTCTACACTTTAATACTTTTTTCTATTGTTCTGGCGTCGATGAACGTGATATGATATTTTTTTTCTTGTAATTTTGGTACACGACTTTGAAAAATAATGTTGGTTCAATGCCTGATTTTAAAAGATTTCTCTTGTATTCTTTGAATATTTTGGCACAGAAATAAACACATGTTTATTTTTCATTTAATGTTTCGTCAAATGATATGCATGCTGTTTCCTAAAATATGAAAACTTTTGCACTTAACCTGTGGCACTTTATGAATTTAACTTATTTCAATGGTGATTGTTTGATTATGCGACAAGGACATATAACCTTATACATTTATCTTTACAGTCGAGTGGCGTAGTGGTAACATACTAGACGAAGTTCGTTTTTCCGACCGTGTATGAAAAGTTACATGTATAAGTGGTCATTACAAAATTACTCTAAGTCGTAGTAATTGGAGCTGCGGTGGCCGAGTGGTTAAGGTGTCCCGACACTTTAACACTAGCCCTCCACCTCTGGGTTGCAAGTTCGAAACCTACGTGGGGCAGTTGCCAGGTACTGACCGTAGGCCGGTGGTTTTTCTCCGGGTACTCCGGCTTTCCTCCACATCCAAAACCTGGCACGTCCTTAAATGACCCTGGCTGTTAATACATATGTAGGACGTTAAACAAAAACAAACAAACAAAGTATAAAAATGCTTAAATAGTCCATGTATCTGCTCTAAAATTAAAGATTCTCAAGTCAAGATAACATAATGAGGACATATTTTGAATTTGTATTCCTTTTTTATTTATTTTTTTATTTCATTTACTATAGAGGATACTTCAGAGAAGAAACGATGGGGATAATTTTGACAAGCAAGCAAGAAGCACAGACATGAGTATTATAGCTGCAATACCAGGATGATGATTGACTGTGCTATTTTTGTTCCGTGTAGTATCATCCTCAATGTATTGGCTTAATCGGAAAAGGAAAACAAGCTGCTTCGATTACACTTCCCTTTTCCAACTACATGTACCTGATATCCTTTCATATATTTATACATCATTTAAGAACGTGGATGTGGCGCAGTGATATAAGCTGTGGGTATTTCTGGCACGAGTCATAAAAATGCCTTTCTTTGTCATTTGTGCTACTATGTTATATATCTAATTTTCAAAACAATGTATTGTATGCACTATTTGCACTATGCACTATTTGTTGTTGATCTTTACTTCAAAGATCAAGATCTGTGTTATATTCAGTCACTGTCCCTTTCAGGGAATAACCTTAAGCGCTGGTTATACTTTCTATCTGAAGACGGAACTTGGTTGTGACGAGATACATGCTCGTTTAACGTGAGCTCAGAAGACTGGCATTTTGTTTATGTAAGTTGAATGTCACTGCCCCGTTACATATCGGGTGATATCCTGGTGTTAGTAGCAGAAAAGGTAAGCGGAGGAGAATGGGTTTCGTTTGTAGTTGTGCAGGATTCCCGAGCAGCCTGAATACATTGACACAGCGAGAAGTGTATGATAGGCTACGTGTATCCTCTAACTTCCCAACTCGATGCCGGCTGTCACATTTTCAAAGTTGGGATATCAATGACATTTTGTGTTTTTACATAAATTAGAATTATCAAACAGTGTAAAGAGGCTTGCCCGCAGAGAGATCAGAAAAATTGGCTAATAGAAAAAGATTTTTTACACATGACAGATTGTTGGAATTGTTGAGTTTTTCATTTTATTTTCCTTATAAAACGCTGAAAAGTGATATTAAAACCTCATTTTTTAAATATTATTTATTTAATCGCAACCCGCAATAAGTCCCCGCTATAAAGTGGAGTCTAATTTGATTGACACATCAAAGAAACAAGCACATGCACAGTGCCGCACAGTGATAACTTCAAAGACAGCGGCGATTTACAAAGAAGATTTGCCGTTATATTCCATACATTTCCCTCTCAGGTTGAGTTTTAAAACGTCTTTTAAATACATATTCTGTAATTGTTTTCAAGAAATAAAGTCGGAAAGCCTCTAATTTTGTCACATAGAAACGTGTACTGAAGTTTATTTAGTGATCGGAGATGTGCCGTTTACCGGTCCGTCTGCGGGTAAGCCTCTTTAAGGAATTAGTCCTTACCATCGAGCAAACACGAAATCTTAATTCGTTTGCGAAAAACGGACAGATTGTTTCCCCAACATCAAAACTATTTACTAAAAAGATACAAAAAGGCAATGTTATTGTAAAAAAAAAACTGGATGTAAATATCCATATAGAAATAAAACAAGATGCTTTAATATGTTAGGTCAGGTCAGCCATGGTCTGCACTGAGAATTTCCTTCCTGGTAAATAATTATTTATATGCTTTCTTTTAGTGATTGGATCTTTCAAATGAGATTATTAATGTATAAACAGTAAGTAGGCAAGGTTTAAGCCATAAATAGAGATATAATCAATTATTTCTTTCCGCTCTGATTTCAGGACATCAAAGAAACAGTGCTTGGGAAATAAGTCGGCACAATTACGTCAGACAATAAAATGTAATAGGGTTAATCGTGGAGGTTGTTCTTGATTTTTACGGCAGTATATAGGAGATCTCGCGAATCAAATTGAGACTATTTACACTTCCTGATTGTGACAGTGCTTGAATATATGCAAGAATATGTCAGAAAGTTGATATGTCACAAACTTAAATAATGCTGAGCGAAGGGAGATCAATCTTTTGTTTTGATATTTTCAAGAGTGTAGTCCGTCAAGTGCGGTATTTTAACTCAAAATACTGTGCTCTGATTTTTCAAAAACAGGTGAAAATATAAAAACTGTTATTTTCACACGAGTGAAAAAATCATATATATTTTCATCATAAACCTTCAATTGCACTACAAAAACTGTGATAAATAAAGAATGAATTTTGTTTTCAGGTTTTTAATAAATTGATGTACAATCCTAATAAATTGATAGTACTACATGATATGTTTGATATGTAGACATGCAGCATGGTTGTTGTGGTCAGAGTCATATGCCATCACTCGGTTCTTTTTCTGATAATTTAACAATCTATTTCAGGAACCGTGTATTCAGGAAAGTTTTGAAAGGCACTTACCTACTTAATTAATTAGAACCAAAATTGAATCAATTTTAAGGGGATATCCGGGTTACAGCGGCCTTTATAGAAACAACACTAACAACTTTACTTCTGCACGTATTCCTCTAACCAACTTCCTCTCAGAGCAGATCAAACAAATGTAGTTGATTCTTTAATTGGTGAATGAGATCTTTAACAAGTGTTATTATTGGTCTGTTCCCATGAGATGACTCTTAAAGTTTGAGGTAATTTGTTAACCAACAATATACTTGCATGAGATATACTGTGACTTTGGCACACAAGTTAGTTTCATTATAGGTGTCATCCACCAGAACCCATCCAGTAAGTTGTACAATTATTCACCAACAATTCTATTTCAAAATTAATCTCTTTTGGGTTAATATACACTTGTTTTTAATGTTGATTTGGGTGATAACCTCATATATATAACATTTCCTGGTTCTAGGTTTCTTCCACCCAGATATCTCCTAGTGAAAGGTGCAATATTAGGATATTTCGGGGGGTGGGGGTTGATATGCACCAATTTTTGTGTTGAGTTGAGTAATAACCTCAGAAATACATAACATTATAATTTCTGATTCTAGCTGTCCCCCTCCAGGAGCATCTCAGATGAATGGTCATTAGTTTTTTTAGTTACTATGCTAAATAACAGAGTTATTTTGAATGATAACTTACCATACATATCTACATATTATCCTCAAAAGTCAATAGCCGTTCATTCCTTTTTAGATGTCTCAAACGACGAATCTTATCGGTCATTGTTAATTAGCCATCATTTAGTGTTATATGTTAAACGTTTTGTGAGGTAAGCTGAAGTATGTAAACAGTTTTGAATTGTTGAACCATTCCTCTGTCCATCTTTGTTTTTTGTTGTTTTTTTTTAAATCAAATATTAAATGATAGAAATAACTTTTCAAGGGACATTAGGCCAATCATCCGAGCGGAATGTGTAAGCCGAGTTTTGAATAAATAAATATTGGAACGGAGAGATATGTCTGGTCGACAGTCGGTTTGTAATCTGAATGTACATGACAGCACATGTACTTAGGAGAAAATATGCCCAAACCGTGTTAAGCTCAAATATTTAGCATTGTACGATTAATTAACTAAGACCAGTTACCGGTTAACTGTGCGGGGATTCATCATCTGATATTGAGCTAAAATCCCAGCTTAACGGAAACGTAACACCAAACACGTGTTGTGTCTCGCTTCACGGCTTCTGTCGAACACGAGACAAAAATTATTTGTTGTATTGATTAAATAAATGACAACATTGGTCGTAAAATATATTGCTTCCATTTAACGGCTTTGTTTTCATTGAATTAGTATTTGATTTCATTTCAACAAATTTTATTGACAAAAATGATGGAATATAGTCAATTGGATTGAATAACAGGCTATGCCTATGTAAATTCTCTCCATGAAATGAATTAGTATTTGACTTACTCGATTTGATCAGGATTAGTACAGAGAGATCAGTTGTTCCTCACTGAGACCGGGACCGATGAGGACTGTAAAGACAGATAGCTCATCTATACTTAAAACGATGCTACCGACAAACATGTATATGGGTGCGAAAATAACTGGTAAAAACTAGAGAAGGAAATGTAATTGTTGTAATATATAACTATTGTAAACTATAATAGAAGCGAGTGTAAAATGTACATTGCATATAATCTTGCATCCTGTATTTGGACGGCCCTAGTGGAAGACAACAAGACTTAGGAAATATGAATATATATTTATTTCTTATCAAATAAAACGAACAAACACAAAGTTGATAATAATGTCACGGTGATTATTTAGCCAAAGGGGTTTCATTTACTGCTAACGAAAAAGGACGTCTATAACTGCCCAAACATCAAACAAAAGGGCGTCAATAATAAATATTACTAAAATTTGTCATGCACAATTTGACGGGCTTTTCAGACCTTTGACAAACTTCAAAATTAGAAATTACCTTTAAAACCTTAAAGTCAGTTCGAGATTTTAGCATATTTGACCCCTGTGACCTTGAGAGTAGGTCAAGGTTATTCATTTGAACAATCCTAGTAGCCATTCATCCCAGCATGCTTGCCTCTTGATTATTGAGAAGAAGTCGTTAAAATATTTCAGACTATTTGACTCCTTTGGACTTGAATGTAAGTCAACGTCAATTATTTGAACAAACCTGGTACACTGTCATCTCAGTCACCCAAAATATTAAATGAAATATTCAAAATGGCGTGCCACTTTAGCAACAAATATTACCAAAAAACTAAAGACATCAAATTCATCGGAATGACATACTGCATCATACTCAGAATTTTCAAAAAATGAAAAATAAAAGGTTTTTTTATAGACGAGCTTGACCCCTTAGCGAGCTTTTGAATTAGACATATTTTGTAAAAACATGGTGTCGCATAATGTTAGGCCCAAAGATATTCTTCAAATTATATAATTGCATGAACCCTGTCCATTCAACGGTTTTCAAGTTATGTCGATTTCGAACTTTTTAGGTATGGTGCCATGGCGGCAGTGGGATTGTGTGACCTACTTTTTAATGAGTCAATATGGTGCCTCCAAAGAAGATCTTACCAAATATCAGTATGTTTAAAATTAACAAACTAAACTAGTTTAGCCTTAACAATTCTTCTTTTTAGGTAAATAAATTCTGGATAAATATAGGGTAAGTGTTCAACAATTGTCTAGTTTATCTACCAGTTCTGGTAGGAGGAACATATATAAACATGGAACGTATATTTGCAGTTGTCATTGTTATGACAATCATATTCTACAATCCAAACGTACTCTGAAAGATGAAATTTTCTTCTTAAGGATTTGTTGATTTTTCATTATACGCATGCCTGAACGTACACATGTCTTGATTTCAAGAGTGTCGTTATTATTGATAACACCAAATAATGCGAAAAGTCCGAACGGAAAAATCTCTAAATAAACTTTGACAACACTCGGAAGTTCCATATATTCTAACATTTGTTTTTAAATTTTGGATGGAAGTTCGGATTGAAAGAACATTTACATCAGTGTTTTCGGCGGGTTGGCCATTGGCTGTTCCGCATAACCGGGTCCGTTTGGTGCATAACCTGGCTGTGGATTTCCTGGTTGACCGTAGCCAGGCTGTGGATTTCCCGGTTGACTGTAGCCAGGCTGTGAATAGACAGCGGGACCCTGCTGTTGAACCCCTGCGTGCATAACAAACACCTGTGGTCCCGCTGCGGCAGGGGTGGCGGTCTGCGGAACATCCATGTTATTTGCGACAACGCACAAAGTAATGGCGGCAATAAGTGTGCTTCCGCCAGCTATAGCCACAAGGTAGAAGGAATAGCCAAGGCTGACCTCTACAAGAGAGGTCAAGGACAGTAGTGTCTTCGAATTGTTGTATTGGGTGACGTAAAACCAGACGACAGCAGCAATAGTACATCCGGCTGTTGGAGAAACAAATATACATATTATAATAATTTACTAAACAAATACGTGTACTTTGTTTTTCTGCGTTTTCCAGGAAAATGTTTTCTCTGTTATTTGGAAAAGTATGCTATCCTGTCTTTTATATAAACGTATGAAAGTTTGGGCTGCCCATTTTATCACGGCATAGATCCAACTCTGGAGCGAAGGCAAAATTTCAAGACCATGAAATACAATGAAATAATGAAAAAACCCACATCATAAGTTCAACAGCTAACAAGAGGCCCATGGGCCTCAATAGTCATCGATCACCTTGTATATAATCAGTAGTAAGTACATTGGCCATGGTGGCCATCTCAGATTTCTGATCAACCCGAACGATTTTAGTAAATTGGTAAGGACCATCTCAGAGTCATTTCAGGCAAGTCTGAGTATAACAGGTATAACAACAGAACTAACAGGTATAACAGACCCACCAGGTATAACAAAACCATCAATACTGTAATTCAACAGAATCACCAGGTAGAACAACAGAACCACCCGGTATAACATGACCATCAGGTATATCAACAGAATCACCAGGTATAACAGAATCACCAGGTATAACAGAACCACCAGGTATATCAACAGAACCACCAGGTATATCAACAGAATCACCAGGTATAACAGAACCACCAGGTTTATCAACAGAACCACCAGGTATATCAACAGAATCACCAGGTATATCAACAGAACCACCAGGTATATCAACAGAACCACTAGTCAAAACAACAGAACCACCAGGTATAACAACAGAACCGCAAGGTTTAACAACAGAACCACCAGGTAAATCAACAGAACCACCAGGTATATCAACAGAACCACCAGGTGTAACAACAGAACCACCAGGTGTAACAACAGAACCGCAAGGTTTATCAACAGAACCACTAGGCAAAACAACAGAACCACCAGGTATAACAGAACCACCAGGTATATCAAAAGAACCACCAGGTATAACAATAGCGCCACAAGGTTTAACAACAGAACCATCATGTATAACATAACCATCAGTACTGTAATTCAACAGAATCACCAGGTATATCAACAGAACCACCCGGTATAACATGACCATCGGGTATATCAACAGAATCACCAGGTATAACAGAACCACCAGGTGTATCAACAGAACCACCAGGTGTAACAACAGAACCACCAGGTATATCAACAGAATCACCAGGTATAACAGAACCACCAGGTTTATCAACAGAACCACCAGGTGTAACAACAGAACCACCAGGTAAATCAACAGAACCACCAGGTATATCAACAGAACCATCAGGTGTAACAACAGAACCACCAGGTGGTACAACAGAACCGCAAGGTTTATCAACAGAACCAATAGGCAAAACAACAGAACCACCAGGTATAACAGAACCACCAGGTATATCAACAGAACCACCAGGTATAACAGAACCACCAGGTATAACAACAGAACCATCATGTATAACATAACCATCAGTACTGTAATTCAACAGAATCACCAGGTATATCAACAGAACCACCCGGTATAACATGACCATCAGGTATGTCAACAGAACCACAAGGTATATCAACAGAACCACTAGGCAAAACAACAGAACCACCAGGTATAACAACAGAACCACCCGGTATAACATGACCACAAGGTATATCAACAGAACCACTAGGCAAAACAACAGAACCACCAGGTATATCAACAGAACCACTAGGTAAAACAACAGAACCACTAGGTATTTTAACAGAACCACCAGGTATAACAACAGAACCACCAGGTTTAACAACAGAAACACCAGGTATATCAAGAGTACCATCAGGTATATCAACAGAACCACCAGGTTTAACAACAGAACCATCATGTATAACATAACCATCAGTACTGTAAACCAACAGAACCACCAGGTATAACATAACCATCAGGTATATCAAAAGAACCACCAGGTATATCAACAGTACCTCCAGGTACCTCAACAGAAGCACCAGGTATATCAACAGAACCACCAGGTTTTACAACAGAACCATCAGGTATACCAACAGAACCACCAGGTGTAACAACAGAACCACCAGGTATATCAACAGTACCACCAGGTATATCAACAGAACCACCAGGTATATCAATAGAACCACCAGGTAGATCAACAGAAGCACCAGGTATATCAACAGAACCACCAGGTTTTACAACAGAACCATCAGGTATACCAACAGAACCACCAGGTGTAACAACAGAACCACCAGGTATATCAACAGTACCACCAGTTATATCAACAGAACCACCAGGTATATCAATAGAACCACCAGGTATATCAACAGAAGCACCAGGTTTATCAACAAAACCACCGGATATAACAATAGAGCCACCAGGTTTTATAACAGAACTATCAGGTATACCAACAGAACCATCAGGTGTAACAACAGAACCACCAGGTTTCACAACAGAACCATCAGGTATTACAACAGAATGACCAGGTTTATCATTTTCGTGTCTTAATTTCCAAGTTTACAATTTTGTTATGCTCAATATAACCTTTCCATTGTAAGAACACATCTCTTTCTGTATTACAGCGTTAGAAATCTTTGAAAATGCAACAGCTGAATCCATTTTGTGAACGCGCAATTTTGAATAAATGAAAATTTACATCAATATCGACATCGATAATGCTGACCATTGATTGATTTTAACGCTTCTCTGATAGAAATCGATTGATCAAGTACGGCGTTTTTGCCGATCTGTGGTGTTTTCCGGTAGTATTTGGGTACAACCACTGACTCCATCGTTTCCATGGTAGACAGCCGAATAAAAACACTGAAATACACAAGATGCAACCAAGTATCCGGCAATGCACTGCGCGGGACCTGTTATTAATAGGACGTAAACGGAATGTAAACTTGCAAAAATATTAGAAAATGTGCTTTGCGTGAATACACTTACGAACAACAATATTAACCAACATTCATGAATCTCACTCATGGAACTTCATATAAAATTTTATTTTTTAAGATTACGGTAATGTCTGTTATCTTGGATTTCAGAACGACCCAAAAATAACATTACTTGGTCAAGACTATGTCAGGATCATTTCAGACAAAGGAGCAGGGGCAATAATGAGGTGTATTGGCCCCCAAAAATGTTAATTTATGATTTCATAAGGATATTTGTTTCATGTATACTTCCTATCAAAATATGCAAATAGAGAGAAAAATTGTGACGTCATGACGTCTAAAAACAGGCGGGAAACTTTTATGATGATGTTATTTTTGATGTTCAACTCAATATTTGATAACCTCCGTATGCTAGTACCAGAATTAAATTTTTCATACGTAGTAAAGAGTCAATAATCTAGCTAATTCCAAAAAAAATGTATCTGTACTTCCTTGTAGAGGCATTGAAAATTGAACAAGGCGGTCAGAAAATGCGGTAGAAAATTTCATTATTTACGCCGATGTTCACAGCGTTGTCACGGGCACGCATAGGACTGGTCCGGTCGGTCGGGAAAGGGCAGTTTGTAATAAATTATAATATTACCTAATATCAAATTGAGTTGTATTTTGTTGAAATAGTTTCTTCATTCAATTATGATAAGTTTGATAAAGATTATTCGATAGATCTTTTATTCTGTGTTTGTTTGTTTGTTGCGGTCAATCACTTCCGGGTTTGTCGAGTAGTCTACGCCGGGTTGGGTAAATTGAATCCAGTTTTCAACAAAGAAGAAAATGTAGTCCAAGTCAAATTCCAAAGGATTAGTAAGTATAATTCTAGTCCCCAATATGTATAGATTGTCCACTTGTATCAAATTTTCACAAATATTAAGTCCGCAATGTCGTTCAGATTGTCGGGTTGAACCTACCGCAATCTGCAGATCCACTGTCGACAGCCGACAAAAGACCGGAGTCAGGACGACAATCCCTTTGTTGAAACTGTGACAAAACTATGCCAAAGCTCCAACCAACTGAGCTATCGTGACCCCTTTTATTATTCCAATATTGTGATTGACATTTTCTCTTTGTTATAGCATCTTCGTGTTTTTTTCTCTGAAATCTAAGTTTTAGAATGATTGATCAATGTTGATATGTTGAGTAGGTGGTAAACATCTTAGCCGACAGAAATACTCTTTTCAAGCTGAATTAAATTAAATTGCTGTCTAATATTCTTTTATTTTCGGTTTCTCGAAAGTTTAAACAAATGATCATATCGCACCTACAGTCGTGCGTGAATACCTGCCAAACGTCTGTTGTCTGGTAAAAGGAATGTGTTTGATTTTAGGTATAAACTATCTAACACCAGACTATTTTCAACATAATCATGACAAAGACTCCCAATGGAAAATAGACAGACATCGGACACCTAAGCACTGACCAATGAACTATAAGGGGAGAAGGAACGAATTCGGCCCATTCCAAACCCCTACCGGACTAAACAGACAACAATGACAATATAAGTGCTTGCTGTTGTGGTAGTTTTTATTTTGAGACGCCCAAAATATCATTTGATAAAAGTAAAAAATATTTTAGACGGTCATGCGCGTTTTATGTCAAAATCCAGAGCATGAAACTTCGTAATACAGATTTATTTCTAAGTGGAAATTCTCTATATGGCAAAATGCACTCGTGACACGAACTACTGCCTTGTGTATAAAGCCATTGAGGTATATAGACAAGACGATCTGTCTTGATAACGTGTTCAGTGGTTACCTATACTAGTTCGGTTCCCTCGCCATTCTTTAAGGTACATGACCACACTTCTGACATAAAATCTCCGTTCAGATTTATTTTACCTGTAAAAAGCGAATACGGTAACACACCTGGCCGTATATGCCCAGGACTATTGAGACAACACTCTCAGTGGATGCTATTGTAACATCGTCATGCTTGACCGCAGACACCATACTGGCTTCCAAACAGGCTTTGCTGGTGAGCTATTGCATTGGGTATTTAACGAAACTGAAAACGTTGTTACATAAGATTCCATTGAAAATGTACACTGTACCCGCAATTGACCCCAGTTTACTTGCACTTTTATAATCCAAAGGCATACTATCTGTGTATTTCACCTATACTAGCAATATTAGCAAATCCAATGGCAAAATTTATTTCCTTTTAAAAAAATCCAGAGCCATTCCTGGAACTAGCATCATGATAATTTATTCATTTGTCTGAAAGGTACTGCTATCAATATTTTACCCAAGAATTGATTATAAATACCACAAAACCCTTGATACATGTACCACAGAAAATTAAAATCTAAAAGGTATTTTTAGAATTCAAGCCTAGGAGTACCTTTTGTAAATATCATATGGTTATCCATAGAAAAGTATAATTTCGTACCTGTTACCTGTTTTGAGATAGATTTTTTTAAGTTTCTTCTTCTTCTCGCTGTAAATGAACCAACAATTTGGTTATTAGGAAGAGTTGGAAGGCCTTTGTGAATACAAGAGTGTCCCATTTTCAAAAGAAACACAGGTAAAACCATAGCTTATCTCGCAAACACCGTGTTTGTACAAATCATTTCAATAGTAAATAATATTTACTAGAAGTCTGGTCATGAACCTGAACGGAGGTTTAAAAGGCATTGGAACGTCTAAAGTTACAAAACATGGGCCTTGAAATTAACGGCTGACGTAATTCACAATACAAAACACATTTTCGACTGGGTATGGCAACTTGTCAGATACGTCTTTTTTTAATTTACTACAGTGCGTGAATGTTTTGACAGCATTACAATAAACAAGGTCCAAAGCGGAGTCGTACACGTTTGATAAACATTTGACTGTTAATTGTTAATCTAAGGCTTTTTTGTAATTAATGTCAAGTCTCTGTACCATACGAGAGTTTCAATCTCCATAATTCTACTTTATTTCCAAATGTTTGACTTTAATATTAGCTTTCTTTCATTCGAATACAAACATCGAATTTATATATATATAACACAACATATCAAGAACTTAAACAATTTGAAATAACTTTTTTGTGCAAATTTTCAAGGGGGCATTGGCCATTGTATGGGATTGTATGACGTTTCCGTCTTTACGCTAGAGGGAGCCTTATCGAGATAACGTTTTAACAATAGGGTCCCCTCTGATTGAAGGGGTCTAACAGGTCAGACTGATCTTTGGTAGGCTTATTACAGATTATATCACCATATTCAAAACAGGACAAAATCGTGTAACAATATACCTAGTGCCAAGACAAGTAATCTAGAATCAAATATAAGTTGCATAGCATGTCTATTGTGATGATATCTGAGATCCGATCAGGGTAATATAGTCATTCACTATTTTTTAAAGGATCAGGCCGGTGAAGTTTATGAAAAAGGGTCGATGAATAAGGGTATATTATAATAATTCTTTCAGTTTTGATATGATTAAAATGTATTAACCATTCTGCTGAATATTTGTGAAATTTCACTAGTACTGTTCTTTTCATCCCTGTCTATTCTTAGTGGTACACAGAGGTGTCATCTGCCAATAACTTTTGATACTTAACATTAGCTTGTATACATTTTACGATATCAGCAATGAAAAGAAGAAACGAAATGGCTCGAAAATCAGAGGTAGTTATATAGATATAAGATAACATTCAGTGGAAACCATAACAAGTTGTGCACAGCAAATTGTATTTTAAAAAGTCATCGGAGACAATCATGGTGAAAAACTGGTGGTATTTAGGATTTCCGAAAATGAATTTAATATCAAGATTTCTCACTGACGCTGTTTATTTGTAAACACATATTAAGCTTTTTATAGCTTTTCCCAACATACCCGTATGGTATGTCAGCCAGGTGCTGGGCGGTTGGATATATATTTACCGGTACAAAACATATTCCGGCCGGGTGGATATATACTTACCTGTACATAACATATTCCGGTCAGGTGGATATACACTTACCTGTACATAACATATTCCGGTCAGGTGGATATATACTTACCTGTACAGAACATTTGCCGGCCGGGCAGATATATACTTACCTGTACAGAACATATTCCGACCGGGTGGATATATACTTACCTGTACAGAACACAATCCGACCGGGTTGATATACACTTACCTGTACAGAACATATTCCGACCGGGCGGATATATACTTACCTGTACAGAACATACCACGACCGGGTTGATATATACTTACCTGTACAAAACATATTCCGGCCGGGCAGATTTATACTTACCTGTACAAAATATATTCCGACCGGGCAGATTTATACTTACCTGTACAAAATATATTCCGACCGGACGGTTATATAGTTACCTGTACAGAACATATTCCGACCGGGTGGATATATACTTACCTGTACAGAACATATCCCGACTGGACAGATATATACTTACAAGAACCAAACCAGATACCGGACAGGCTTCGGACAGTCGGACGATCTGGTCTTGTTCTGACACACCCAACGAAAGCGACGATGATAGTGGAGAAAAGGAGGATACAGCCAACAACACTTAGTCCGGCAATCGCATAGTAGTTAGCTACAACCAGATCAAAATAAGCGAATGAAAAATCATCGAATGTTATGGCAGAAAACCAGATAAAGAGGTTACACAACGAGTGACTGTTGGATATGGTAATATCTTTCACATTAGTAAGTTATTTTTAAAAGTTTCAAAAGAAACGAGCTTTAACATTGCAAAAAAATATAAAGGTACTCACAAGCAATATCAACTTAATAACAATTTAGCAAAGACTCACTCCAGTTGTGTTGTAATATAAGATTATGCAACTCATGAAATCGGCTCTTTTAATTTTATAGATTTAAAAATGCAAGGTCATTTTACATTAATAATACAAATGTACAACCTCCGTTTCATCTGTCGAACCACCAGGGCCAGCAAGAGTGATTAATAAAAGTTGATATATAACCTGTTTTGCAATTGTTGTAAACTGCATGAAACTTACAATTTTTAGGAAGGGAAGATGTAAAGGCATATCTGAATTCTTTAGAAGCTAAATATATGACGAATATAGCGAAAAATGAATCACATTTGTTAGCTATATGAAATATAAATTCAAGTTTGTATTTATTTCATTATCGTGTCTACGCACCTCGTGGTAATTAAGTTACAATGTGTAATGCAAACGTAATGTGTAATGTTAGATTTCCTTATTACTGCCTATCAGGTACGTTTGGCTCGATATAATCAAAACGGGATAAAAGTTTGAAGGGATTTAACTTCAATCTCAACTTTCAGTTTACCCTTACAATAGACTAAATAAATGCATGCATGTAATAAAAATTATTCGTTCTTGCCCTGTGTTTTATTCAGGTCACGACAAATTTGGAGGGTTAGGGGTCCATAATAGCCCTAACTCTTCAGTTTTTCCCCAATGAAACAATTAATGTCCCATCTCAATCGAGTTCTTTGCATTTGAATGATTAATCAATAACATATTTGTTGTAATTTGTTTTTGTTTGCTTATATCTAAGCACATATGACTAGGCCTATACAGAACATTTTTCAAGCGATCCTAATAAGCATAACTATGTAGGCTAAATGAAACAGGGTAACTTACCACCCAAAAGAGTCCGTGTGGTGGGATAGTCACTGTACGTGTAGCACTGACTGGTGCTAATGCCGAGAAGGGTGATTTCTACACATATCTTAAACAGACCGATGGTAATCTTGCTTGCCCCGGCCAATACTTCTACTGCATACCAGTAATGTGTTGACACCCCAATCGTCTGCAAAATGAACAAAGCAACAGCTATAAAACCACCACAAACTACTGCTGGAGACGCCATGAATAACTTTCTCAACGTTCCTTAACATCTGCTGCACTCAAGCGTGACGTCAGAGCGTCATTGTGTTGGTATTTAAAATAGGCAATAACACGTGACCAAATAATCATCAATTATTTTTCTTAGAACTGTAATTTTTTTACTTTCATTTTGTTTTCTTATATCAAACATCATTTTAACGTTTGATTGGCCCTTAAACGTCAAATGTGTGATGGCCTGATTATGAAATACTAGATTTCTTTTGCAAGCGGTGTGTGAATTAAATAAATCTGGGGGAAATAATACGTGTGGAAAAATAAGTTTTTAACTAACCTTTAGATTACAATCTTTAATCTACAAAGTTCGTTGATATTGACAAGACAGAGAGATCGGTGGATTTATATCTATCGCCAGTGCAGCACGAACAAATGTATCCGATTGAATCAATGAAACTTGAAAGTTTTTCTTTACAACCTAATGGGATGTTCTTTTTTGGGGTTTCTTTTAATGAAGACATGGGATATCAATATGTTTTGTGGACATTAAATACCATTTGATTGATTTGGTTTAGTTTGGCTTATTTTGTTAAACGTCCTATTAACAGCCAGGGTCATTTAAGGACGTGCCAGGATTTGGAGGTGGAGGAAAGCCGGAGAACCCGGAGAAAAACCACCGGCCTACAGTCAGTACCTGGCAACTGCCCCACGTAGGTTTCGAACTCGCAACCCAGAGGTTGAGAGCTACTGATAAAGTGTCGGGACACCTTACGCACACGGCCACCGCGGCCCCTTCCATTTGATTGAAGAACATTATCATCAGTTACAGAAATATTATAGATTTATCAACAAAGACTACATTCACGAACAACAGATTTTTTTTGTCCTCTTATTCTCACAGGATTGTAGGAAAATTGAATAACGCGCATGTCCTTGACAAAATTTAGTGATGGTTAAACCTTAGACAGATTGTTTTCCTCTTCCAGCATTTGGATGAAAGAACATCAGAACTCTTTACTAAAGAGATACAAAAAGAAATGTTAATAAAAAAAAACTGGATGTAAATATCCATATGGGAAATAAAACGGAAATGCTTTTCTTTCGTTAAATTATTAGCATTCGTTTCGTATAACTAATTTGTGTTTTGTATTGACCGAAACCGCGATGCTGTAATATGGTAGGTCAGCTCAGCCATGGTCTGCACTGAGAATTTCTTTCCTGGTAAGTAATTATTTAAATGCTTTCTTTTAGTGATTGGATCTTTCAAATGAGATAATTAATATATAAACTGTAAGTAACCATATTTGTCCTCAAGATTTAAGCCATAAATAGAGATATAATAAAATATTTATTTCCGCTCTGATGTGAAAGCATCAGTGAGACAGTGCTTGGGAAATAACAAGTCGCAGTCAGCACAATTGCATCATCAAATGTTATAATCGTGAAGGTTGATAATGATTTTTACGGCAGTATATAGGAGATCTCGCGAATTGAGGCTATTAACACTTTCTGATAGTGACAGTGCTTGAATATATGCCAGAATATGTCAGAAAGTTAATACGACAGAAGGGTAACTAATGCTTATGTATTCCTCCAACCATCTTTCTCTTAGAGCAGATCAAACAAATGTAGTTGACTCTTTCATTGGTCAGTGAGATCTTTAACATGAGTTCGTATTGGTCTGTTCTCATGAACTGACATTTAAAGTTTGCAGTAATTTGTTAACCAACAATACACTTGTATGAGATATACTGTGGCAATTCTATTTCAAAAATTTATCTCTTTTGGGTTGATATGCACTTGTTTTTAATGTTGATTGGGGTGATAACCTCAAATATATAACATTTCCTGGTTCTAGGTGTCCTCAACGAGCAACGTCCTAAAGAAAAGTGCATTTTTCTAGGATATTTCACATTTTTGTAATTAAAGTCTCTATTTAAGAACCATTTGGAATCATCTCAGCATCATGTACACTTATTCCTGTGTCATATATACATTTCTGTGTTGGTACTTTTTATGAATATAAACCTTTGATCACATGTTTGATATATATATATATTACATCAATATATCTAATATAAAATTTTCCTATCCCTACTGTCCCACGCCAGGAGTACACATTGTCGTTTCTGTTTTGAAAACATCAGAAATGTATCCCATTATATGTCCCGTCTCTTGCTATATCCAACCAGAACCGTCTTAGGAAAGGTACAATTTTTATCATATCTCGAAGGTTTTCTCGTGATATTTTCTATTTCAAAATCTTTTAAACTTTTTGCCGGGATGATATACACTAATTTCTGTGTGGAGTTGATTGATAACATAGTTACTAAAGGATGTTCTTTTTAAGTCCTCTTACTATAAAGGGCCGTGTATCCAAGGACTGGTATCATTTGGTCATTTATATTATATTATTTTTTATGTCTTTTTGAGGAAGATCCTGCCAATTTTTTCAGAGATTTATCATTATGTATGAAACAAGAGTACACCATTTTACCCCTGAGGCCAAACAACAATCGAAACAATGGAAGCACCCTGCCACTCCCCCGCCAAAAAAGGAAGCGACTGTTCCATCAGCGAGGAAGGTTATTGCCTGGGTTTTCTGAAATGCAGACTGTATAGATTATTTCCAAAAGGAAGAAACAATCAAAGGCACATACTATGCTTCACTTCTGAGGTAGTAACGTGAAAATATTAAACTTAAGCGCCGCGGAAAGCTCGATAAAGGTGTGGTATTCCATCAGGACAATGCTCCTGTTCACAAGTCTGCCATTGCCATGGCTGCCATTTACGATTGTGGTTTTAAATTGATTGAGCATCCGCCTTATTCACCTGATCTCTCACTATTTCCAAAACAGAAAACAGACAGGCACCCACTTTCAGTGTGGTGATGACGTCATACATTCAGTGGATGACTTTCTTAACAGCCAAGAAAAGGAGTTATATAAAAGTGGCATTGAGGCTCTTAAACACTGCTGGCAAAACTCAAATCCTTTAATATGAGACTCACAACATATCAATCAACTCTCGTAGCTAATCCCCTCCAGGCCCATCTCAGAAAAAAGGTCATTAGTTGCTTTAGTTGCTATGCTAGATGACACAGATATTTTGAACGGTAATCTACTATACATATCTACATATTATCCTCAAAAGTCAATAGCCATGCACTCCTTTTTAGATGTCTGAAACGACGAATTCTATCTGTCATTGTTAATTAGCCACCATCTAGACTTATTGGTAATAATGTTGTGAGATAAGCTGAAGTATTCACAACGTTAGAACCATTCCTCTATCTTATTTTCACTTCAAAAGTAAAAATATCAAATCATAAAGAAATAGCTATTCAAAGCACATTAGATCAATCATACAGTATAAGCTTCCGAGTGTAAATATGGGGGTACGAACGGCGATGCTGCATAAATAAATATTAGAGCAAAGATTTATGTCTCAGTCAAATTGTGGTTAATCTTTGATGTTTTATCGTCAAGTTATGTTGGGATTTTGTATGTCTGTAGGATGATATTGATACTTTTTGTCCGTGTAATTACATATAAATCTGTTATTTAGGGCCTACTGCTTTCTGGGGATTTATTGTTGTATTATGTTACATATCCTACTGCATTTATTGAAACACGATATCTTAACAAGGACATGTCACATGTGTCTTCGCTTCTAAAAGGAGGAATGGAATTTAGGAAGCTGTAATATGTGTTTGAAATGCCACATAAGAATATTCCATATTTGGTTATGACAGCACACGTACTAAGCTCAAATCCTTGTTAAGCTCAAATATCCAGCATTGTAAGATTTATAAGATTTATTAAATAAAGACCAGTTAGCGGTTAACTGTGCGGTTAACTCTGAATATGTTATGTGTGTATTTGGATGGCCACTTATAGACATAAATATTGCAGGTTTTGGTACGACAGCACATGTACTTAGAGAAGTTAAGCTAAATTCCCATCTGAACGGAAAAGTAACACCTTTGTCTCGCTTTACGGTTCCCCTCGCACAAGAGAAATTATCTGACGTACTGATTAAAAAAGGGTTTATGATAAAATTGGTCGTAGGATATATTGCTTCCATTTAACGGCTTTGTTTTCATTGAATTAGTAATTGACTTACATGTACTCGATTCGATCAAGAGTAGCATCGGAGAGCTCAGCTATCCCTCACTGAGATCGGGACCGATGGGGACCGTAAAGATAGATAACTCGTCTATACTTAAAACGATGCTACTGGCAAACATGTACATGCATGCGAAATTAAGTGGGTAAAACAAGAGAAGGAAATGTTATGGTTGAAATATAGGTTAAACTTTAATAAAAACGAGAGTAGAATGTATATTGTATATAATCTTGCATCATTATTAGGTGGTCCTAGTGGAAGACAACAAGACTCACGAAATATGATACAAGTATTCATTTCTTTGTTATTTATTAAAATGAACAAACACAAAGTTGAAAGTAATGGCCACGGTGTTTATTTAGCCAAGGTGCTTCACTTACTGCCCGCATGATAAAGGACGTCAATAACTGCCCTCACAACAATCAAAGGGCGTCAATAACTGCACACACAGCAATCAAAGGGCGTCAACTATAGATACAGGTGTTTACCAATTTATTATGAGGAAGAGGCGGGTTAAAGACGCGATTTAAGGCGTCTCTCTCTCTTTTTCTTTTCTTTTTTTTTAGAAATTTATTTTCTTATCTTTATTTGTTTATTTATTTTTGATAAATTAACATGCGATATCAACTCGACAATTACTCCTGGAACTTGAACCCCTCTCATCATGCGAAATCCATTAATGAAAAAACACAAAAATATCAATGTTAATATTTAATGAAAATATATCACAGTATACAATAAAACAATATTAAAAAAAACATAGATTACAAACTGCCGCATACTCGATATAAATTTGAACCAAATACATCACCGACTGGAACAATATATAAAAGCGACTCTAGCTGTAAAAAACACTGTTCAAAAAATTATCAGACTTAATATATTTTTTTCAAATATCCTTGAAACTAAGACTTTCTCTTGATTGAAAAAACTTAAAGTATTCGCAACCGTGTTTTGTAAATACATAAAAACAGTTCACACACACATAACAATTCAATAGTATTTTATGTTGTATAGACTGGTGTATCACTATATCTTATTCTCCGAATTTTACCTTTATAGGAAGAAATCCTTTTTAATGAATACACAGTTACAGTCGCTTTAAGAGTCTACATTTAGATAAAGTTTTTCCTTACCGTGGGTATCCACTATTGAAATGAAATATTTTCATATGGCTGGTGTAGATACCAGCTATGAGGAACATAACATGTCAGTGTTTACAATGCACATCAAAAAATGTTTGAGAACAGTTCGATATAATTTAGAGAACCTATATGGATCAAAACCGTACATTTTAGAAAACAATCCAAAACTGGCGAGATGTCCTCGTTATAAATTTAAAATAACCATGCTAAATTTGTTTGTAGATAATATAATTATTCATAGAAAATAAATTGCCTCGTTTATCTACCGGTTTTGGTAGGAGGAAAATATGTAAACATGTAACGTACATAAGCATTTGTTCTGACGATCATATTCTGCAATCAAAACGTACTCTAAAAGTTGAAATTTTCTTGCATATGACAATTTCATTGATTTTTTATCATTATAAGCATCCGTAAACGTTTCTTATACTTGATTGGAAGAGTGCAGTAATTATTGAAAACATGAAAATACATGAAGAGTCTGAACGCAAAAATCTCTAAATATAATTTTACAACACTTGAAAGTTCCATATATTCGAACATTTATTCAAGCAACTATTGGACGGAAGTTAGGATTTAAACAAATATTCCCATCAGTGTAAGCGGTGGGTTGGCAGTTGGTTACCCCGCATAACCGTATCCCTGTGGTGCATAACCCGGCTGTGTATATCCCGGTTGAGTGTAGCCAGGCTGTGGATAGCCAGCAGGACCCTGCTGTTGAACTCCCGTGTGCATCACAATAACCTGTGGTCCCGCTTGGGCTACAACAGGGGCAACAGCGGTCTGAGGAACATCCATGTTATTTGCGACAACGCACAAAGTAATGGCGGCAATAAGTGTGCCTGCGCCAGCTATAGCCACAAGGTAGAAGGAATAGCCAAGACTGACCTCCACAAGAGAGGTCAAGGACAGCAGTGTCTTCGAGTTGTTGTATTGGGTGACGTAAAACCAGACGACAGCGGCAATAGTACATCCAGCTGTTGTAGAAACAAATATACATATTATAATACGTTACTAAACAAATACGTGTATCTTTGTCTTTCTGCGTTTTAACAGGAAAATGTTTTTGTTGGCTATTTAAAAAAGTAAGCTATCTTGTCTTTCATTTGTATAAACGTCTTAAATATGGACTACCTTTTGTCCCGGACTCCATTCAATTCCGTAATGAGGTCAAAATGCTAACGTCGTGAAATAAAATGAAATAATGAGAAAATACACATAAGTTCAATAGATAACAAGAGGCCCATGGCCCTTAACGGTCATCTGTCTACTCGTAAGTACAGTAATACTATTGACCATGGTGGCCATCTTTGATGTCTGATCAACCTGAGCCACAACAACTCTTGGCTAGGACCATTACATGGTCATTATGTAAGCATCTTAATTTCAACACAAGTATTTTCCTGTCTTTATTACCCAGTTTAAAATGTTGTATGTGCTAAATAAACCTTTACAGTGTAAGTACACATTGCTTTCTCCATTACGACTGCCCTTTCAGATCACTCCCACATCAAGTAAGGTCACGTTACTGGTAAATGGAACAACATTAACAGTGTTAGAAATTTTCGCAAATTGCAACCGCCTAATACCATGTTTCAATGGGTAATCTTGAATCAATGAAAAAGTGCATCAATTTTGGATTTTGGAGCGACCAAAAAAATAACAACACTTCGTCAAAACCATGTCAGGATCATTTCAGAAAAAATTGAGCTGAATCCCACTGACAGAATATGAGTAGTTTGAAATGTATTTAAAAAGACGGCCATCTTAAGATTTAAGATAGAGCCGGAAAATAACGAGACATGGTCACAATCATATCAGGATCATTTTAGGGAGGTTTTGGCTGAATCCCTTTGGTGGAATTGTGAGAGAACCAGGCCAACGCTATAACCGCCTGAGCTATCGTGGTCCCTTTATCGTATTATTCAAATTTGTGAATGACATTTTTCTCGTTCTTTAAGCATCTTCGTATTTTTATCCTCTAAAATCTATTTTCGAGTAACCTAAGCTATATCTGTTTCAAAATAGCTAAATCAATGTTGATTTGTTGATTAGGTGATACAAATTTTGAAACGCTTATTTCAAACTGATTTGAATTTTATTTATTTTAATTTGTACTTTCACTTTCTTTTTCTCGAACTTTTAAACGAATTATTATATCACACCTATAGCCATGCCTGACTGTCTGTCAAATGTCTGTTTCCTAGTCACAGGAATTCTAGGTATAACTTTTTTTTACATCTGACTATACACATCTAGTTTCAACACTGTTGTGGAGAAGTCGAAGGAATGAAAAGACGCCCTTAAACCGCAACAAAGACCTTAAAATAAACATAACAATGGAAAATGAACATACATCGGACACCTAACCACTCACCAATAAACTAAGGGGGGGGGGGGGGGGGGGGGAGGAACTCGCCCAATGTAAAAACACTACCGGAGTAAGTTAACAATGGGAATACAATTACCAGCTGTAGTGTAAGTTTTTTTTTGAGTTTGTCAAAATACCACATTAAAAATTAAAAGTATTGTTAGACGGAAATGCGCTTTTATGTGTCAGAATCCGGAACACTAATCTTCGTAATGAAGTTTGTTTGTTTTCTGCGTGGAAATTCTTTATAGGGCAAAATACACTCGTGACATGAAGTACTGCCCTGTACACAAGGCCATTGAGTAATGTAAACAAGATAACCCATCTTGATAACGTGTTCAGCGGTTACCTATACTTCCGGCTTCGCTATAGAATGATACCAGAACGTTGTAAGAGTCCGTTACCCTCATTCTTGAGTAGATGCCATTTAAACTTCTAAAGTTACAAAACGTGAGCGTTGAAATTACCGGCTGATATAATCCACAATACAAAACATATTGTCGACTGGGTGTGACAACATGTCACAGCACATCTTTTTAATTTGCTACGGTGTTTTTATGTTTTGACGGCATTATCAAGAAAACAAGGTCTAAAAGTCGGAGTCGCACAAATTTGCTAACATTTAATCACTGATTGCGGTGTACCTTTCTGTGGCTTGTTTGTAATTATCTGTACTCTAGGAGAGCTTCTTCAATCTCCATGTCTGTACCTCAGATGATTTTTTTTTTCAACTTTTCAAGAGGATATTGACTATTTTATTGGAAATGTGTAAATGTTGGACGTTTTCCTCATTGCTCTTACGGGAGTCTGTATCGAGATATCGTTTCAACAATACCCCTGATTGAAGAGCTGTAACGGGTCCTTAGTAGGATTATCACAGATAAAATTTGCATACTTGTCTATTTTGGTGATATCTAAGATCCGATAAAGGTAATACAAATAATCACCATTTTCATAGGATCAGGCCAAGTTTTATAACTTTTAGTTTAAGTTTTAATACGCTTAAAAACCTAAAACTATTTTGCTGAATATTTGTGAATATCACTAATTGCGTTATTCAAATCCCTGCACCATTCTTAGGGGTACACGGAGATGTCATCTGCAAATAACTTTTGATACTTGATATTAGCTTACAGTTTATGTTTCACGATATCACCAATAGAAAGAAACAACTTGGCATCGAAAAGCAGAAGTAGTTAATATTGATATTAGATAACATTCAGTGGTAAACATTACAAGTTATGCACATAAAATAATATTTAAAATGTCTTTTGAGATATACATTGTGAAAAAGAAGTGGTATTGAGGATTTCCTAAACCTGTCAATAACGTTTTTTGACACCAGAAGGGTTTCTAAATTTTCCACTAAGACTTTTTGTTTTTTTACACAGATTTAGCCATTTAAAACGTAGCCCCTCATACACGTATGGTATGTCAGCCTGGTACTGGTCGGTATACTTACAAGAACAAAACCAGATACCAGACAGGTTTTGGACAGTCGGACGTCCTGGTCTTGTGCTGGCACAGCCGACGATTGCGACGATCATAGTGGTGAAGAGGAGGATACAGCCAATGACACTTAGTCCCCCAATCGCATAGTAGTGAACTACAACCAGATGAAAATATGTCATCGAATTTACTACAAATTCGTTGAATTTCCCGGCAGAAAACAAGATTGATATTTATAAAACAATGAATTTTCGATATGTTTAAAAATACACGTTCAGAGAAGATATTGGTCAGTAATTTGAAGGAGAATGTGTATCACCTTAGATTTGGATAACTACCGATACACAGTGACATATAAAGTATCTATAGAGGTTTACAAATAAAATGGCATAAATTCTTTAACATTTGATGACTCAATTCGTCATGAACCGAGGCTTTGCGGAGCTTCAATATTTGCATAAGTTTAATCTAAATGAATCTAAACCATCATTAGATGTATGCGCAATAACTGGAACTTGAGTATTACGTTCGTCAGTACAAGTTATGATACAACATTATTTATTAAATAAGTTGGATATGTCTCAATCACTAGTAGTAATAGTTTCAGTTGCTTGATTAATTAGAGCTGATAAAGACTGGTGTATCTGCAATAAGAACGAAGAAAAATAATTATCAATGATACCATAGACATTTTCAAAGAAATTCAACGACCATATTTTTTCACATTATATATCTCATTACGCTGTCTTGAATATGTGAATATCTTGAAAGCGGATCGATTTTCTAGCTGCCTTTTACGAATTCTTTTCTTTTCAATTCGCAATTCACCCAAGGTTTGTAATTTGGTCGGATAATAACTTCTTTAGTAGGTGTACACATTGTAGCCAATTCTAAAAGAATTATTTCAGAAAACGTTTTCTAAGCATTTTCCACCAAATAAGACTCGTTGCAAATGCAAATTATTCACCTGCACGAAATCGGCCCTTTGATAGATTTTTTACAAAAGGTAGAGGTAATAGAAGGATAATGTTTCACTTAGGAAAATTGAATCAAGTAAGCTGGATCTTGTCTGACCTGTACGTGTTAGATCGATTAATATATCTGTTAAACTAAAAGAACTAAGTATGTCCAAGAAAATATTGTTTTGTGCAACAGTGGGCAAGTCTTGATTAAAATCGCCAGTAATAATTGATTGTGGTGAAATGTCGAGTGTGTTTTGTACAGATACTCGCAGATTATCCTTAAACTGTTAGACTGCATTATAACAAAGGGCTGGTATAATGTGATTTGTATCCAAATTGTTTGTCGGCCGGGGTATTCAATGTCTACTTAAAGGTTTACTTTTAACAAATTATTAACAAGTTTCTATCTGATTTAAAAGTTGTTCGAGCGAGAATTAGATTCAACATCCATATACGTTAATAAAAGAATGGTTTGTCAAAATGTACACACAGCTTAAGAAAATTGCTTATCAACACAAGGTTAGAAATGATACATACTAACAATTTATCAAGTTGCTTCTCTTAAATTGAACCATAGTAGCGATTTATAGGCTTGTAAAACACAGATATAACTGGATTTGCTATCAGAATTATCCCACATTGCCTGACACGGACAACAGATTATGATACGGACTTCGATCAGCTGAATAAAATGGCAGAAATTTTCCATTTGCATTTGTATTGTCATGAAAAGATGTATCCACACCTTCTGACCAAGAAGGAAAAAAACCGAAACATATACAAATGTATATACATCACTTTTTCGTTTGGTAACGTACATAAGTAGCTGTGTACAAACATGTTTGTGTAATATACGGTACGGTTTACACGGTACGGAATACACGGTACTCAGTACGGGGAACTGATACATGGGATACACGATATTTGGTACGGGATACACGATATTTGGTACGGGAAACACGATATTTGGTACGGGATGCACGTGGTGCAAGGTATAGTGTATACTATTCTAATAAAATAAAAGGTATAAACGTATCCGCATCCATGTTACATTTGTATATAAATATGCATCATAATTAGTTACCCAAGTAGACGTGTGTCTTCTGAAATTGTCACAAAACACGCACGGAGTAGCTGTACTATCCAGAGACGTTTTTGGACAAAGGTGGAATTTTTTTTCATTAAACATAATAGGTAACAATATGATTATTAATCTGATAACAATCAGATTGATTTCAAGAGTACAAAAACATAATTATTTTCGTCGTGATTAAGACAAATGTCTCAATCACGCGCACATTTACCAGACTTACGTAAATTGTGTAAAAACACTCCTTTTCTATTTTTTTGGCTATTTCGTTTCAATATAATGTGTCATGTATTATGATATGAAATAAATTTCGTATTTCTTAGCCTCTGCCTAATGTCAAATTGTCTGTCGGTACTGTAAGTACTGGAAGACACAATGTTCTTCAGTACAGTCATCTTCCTCTCACGTATATGGAGATTCCGGGCCCTCTGAACATATGTATCGTGTGTATCACACACGCACGCATACACAATCGCATATATGATATTTGAATTTGTGTCAAATCCCCGTGTATCAAGCACACTGTGTTTGCGAATATCAAATCCTGAAAAAATATGAATAGAATTTAAACATGATAAACATTTGTTAAGTTTAAATCTCAAGATATCTTCCAAACGTTGACGTCTGGGCCAGTGTCGATATCGGTGTTGATATTTAAAAAAAAAAACACTGTTTGAATAAGTACGGAATATTTGCATAATGTGCATTTAAATTGGCTTGTAATAACTCGTTCCACGATGGATTACCGGGCGCGCTGGCCGGTGTCGCAGGCATTATGCAATAACATGTCGATACATGATGATATTTTTTTGTTGTTTTTGTTATCGTGATTGATAAACATTGCAATATTTAAATACAAAGGCCTTTTGAACAGTTAAAATACATTTTCGACACAAAGCTATATGTGCAAAACGAGCATTGTTCAAAGTGAATCGAATGCTCCCACGAGAAACCAGATAAAGACAAACGAAAATGACCAGTAAGATCTAGATTTACATATCCCCCTTCTTCAGCTTTGTAAACGCAGTAAAAAAAAGTTCAGCAGATTAATAAACACGGGAATCGGTAACATAATCATGACGTCGTCTCTTTGTGAGATTACTGGAACGCCATTTTCAAAGGACTGATCAACGCAATTTTAGCGCTTACTCTTGTTACCCGAGGATTTATGTACAAAAACGTAATAAATGTCAAGTGAGTCGTTTGTCAAAAACTAAAATGAAGATTACGGAAATGACACGCTATATGGAATATGTCTGAATCGAATTGCGTTCATACCACCGTAAACGCAATAAAAACACCGTTCATTCCCTTTACATATGCAAATTAACAGGTATTAATCTTCTGACTGAATAATGCATGTCAGCCAAGCTCATTGACGAACACATATATTTTGACACATTAATATTTGTCAGATAGTCCAAATTATTCTGACATTTTATCGATTTTTTCTGTTGGTCTGGCGTCGGGTAAGGAAATATAATTCGTCTTTTTTTTCTGGTAATTTTAATAGATAATTTTGAAAAGAAATGTTAGTTCAATGCCTGACCAATACGTATTTGATTCAATAAAGGCTTTTGAAATATTTGGTTTTTTTTTATCTCATTTATTCCGCTACTTGTCCATATACATGTAAACATTGATGTTTCCTAGCATACTATTCAAATGTATAATGTGTTAGTCAGGGTGTACATGTGTGTAAGGGTGTACATGTATATGTATATAAGGGTGTGTATGTATGTGAGAGTGTTTATTCATGTGAGGAAGCGGGTATATGAGGGTATGCATGGGAGGGTGTGTGTATGTGTGTGTATGTGATGGTGAAATATATAAACAAATTGTAGTAAAGAAATTATACATGTGTAAATTGTGAGTGTAATTGATGCAATGTATTTACAGTACAGAAATCTTAATTATTTAGTTTTCTCTGCATTTAATGTTTGAGTGGGACATATGTGTGTGTGTGTGTGTGTGTGTGTGTGTGTGTGTGTGTGTGGGTGTGTGTGTGTGTGTGTGTGTGTGTGTGTGTGTGTGTGTGTGTGAGAAAGTTATGTATTGTACATTTTTTGATAAAAACACTCAATAAAAAGTAAATTATAAAAAAAAAAAAAAAATACGTATTTGATTCTATTTTTAAACGTTTCGTGAAAATGTTCTTAAATATAAATGCATGTGGCACAAAACATGTAGCACTTCGTGAATTTACCGTGATATTTTATCTGTGATTGTTTGATTAATATTGTCTTCGATATTTACAATGCTTATGCGACAAGGACATGTATCCTTATACATTTATAATTACAGTCGAGTGGCGTAGTTGGTAATACAGTCGTAATTTACCCAGGTGACGGGATTCGATTTCCCGATCTGGCATGAAAAGGGAATGGGGATCATCTGCCAGACCATCAAGGCCGACAAGAGTGATTAGCAGATGTTGATATATAACTTATTTTTCAATTGTTGTAATATACATCTAATTATTGTATATGTAAAGGCTTATTTGAATTATTTAGATTCTTAAAGTTAATAATAGCTAAGTATATCATGAATATAGCGAACAGTGGTTAAAACTGCATCGTACGAAAATGTGTGTCTACATAAAATATAAATTCATATAATTATTCATTACATTATCGTGCCTACGCACCATATTCGAATTAAGTTGCAGGTGTAATTTTGGATAAAACGAACTAATGTCATTCATTATCAATAATTTTACCAATTAGTGATGCAAACGTTTTAATGAAATGTGTAATGTAGGATTACGTTTATTTGGCTATTATGCACAAATGTAATCGGTTATCACACGAGAAGTGGACATTTTCACACACATGCCGCTAAATCATAATGTATGGGGATAGACTAGATCTAATGTAAATGTTTATACGCGAATTGACGCAATATGTAATGTCATTTTCCCCTATTGCTTGCTATAAGTTACGTTCGGTTCAATATAAAACGCATTAAAAGGCTGAAGGGATTTAACTTCATTCTCAACGTTCAGTTTACCCTTACCATAGACTTAATAAATGTGTGCAGTGAAAATGATTTTTTTTTTACCTGTGTTGTTTACAGGTCATGATAAATTTTGGAGGGTTATGGGTCAATAATAGCCCCAACTCCTCAATTTTCTTCCCAATGAAACAATAATGTCCAATCACAATCGAGTTCTTTGCATTGAAATTTTTCAACAGTAACGTATTTTTGTATTTTGTTTTTCTCTTTCTATCTAAGCACATCTAGGCCTATAATTTTCAAGCGATCCTAATAAGCATAACTATGTAGGCTAAATGAAACAGGGTAACTTACTATTCAAAAGATCCTGTGTGGTGGAATAGTCACTGTATGTGTAGCACAGGTTGATGTCGAGGAGACTGCTTTCAACACATATCTTAAAAAGACCGATGGTAATTTTGCTTGTCCCAGCCAATAATTCAACTACATACCAGTGATGTGTTGCTACCCCAATCGTCTGAAAAATGAACAAAACTAAAGCTATAAAACCGCCACAAATTACTGCTAAAGACGCCATGTTATAACCTGAGAATGTCCTGTAACATGTGCTGTAGTCAAGCGTGACGTCACCACGTTAATGTGCTGGTATCTAGGATAGGCAATACAACGTGACCAAATAATTATCTAGTTGTTTTCAAGGTGTTAATTTTCTCAGAACTGTAACTTGATACTTTCGTTTTTGAGATTTTTCCTGATATTAAACACATAAAAGGCTATATATCATTATTTCAAACTTCTGGTTGAATCTTAAACATCAATAGGTTGATGACGTATTTATGCAACAATAGATTCCTTTGTAAGCTTTGTAAGAATGATATATCTCTGGGGAAAACAATACGTGTGAAAAAATAAGGTTTGAACTGATCTTTCATAGGTTAGTACGGATTAAGATTACAATCTTTAATCTACTAAGTTCATGTGTATTTACGAGACAGATAGCTCCGTAGATCTATATATACCCACAATACAGTACGGAAATGTATTCGATTTATTCAAAGAAACAACTATGATTTATCCATAAAGGCCGCCTCAACCTTGCTTCCAACGCTATGATTTAACTTGAGTCACCTTGCAGAAGGCGGCGAATGATTGGGCGGTCAACAGAAAAAAAATGTTTAAAAGCTTTAACGCCCGGTTTACTACAGCACAACATATCTTATTATGTAATTATATGCAAATAAAGTATAGTGTGAGGTATTAGAAAAGGGTCGTGAAACGTGGTTATCATTGATTGGCGTCGGCGTGTTTTTTATCCAATAGAATCTGTATTCATTTTACAACAATTGCGAAACAAGTTATAGCATAATATGTTAATCACGCTTAATGCCCAGATGGAAGCGCGCGAGGGGTCTTACTTTGAGAGAAAGCTGGAGTACCCGGGGAACACCCATGTGCCACCCGAAAACCCAATACAGTCTGCGTGAGGTGTATAAAAATTATCTGTATCTTAATCAGATTGGTTTTTATTCATTTCAATTCACCGACTGCTTCAGGTATGTTGATTCATTCAGGTACAATATGTGTTTACATCCCTTTTTTATTTTATTTATATCACAAACGCATTGTTACCTGTACAGTACATTTAGTTCGGTGTAAAATAATCCCAATATTGCGGCCGAAATTTACCATTTTACAACTATATTTGTTTGGTTATGTACGTGTTAAAGACGTATAGGACAATTACGCTTGTTCATGTGTCAGCATAGTCGAAGGCTTAAGTGACCATCATGTTTAGTTTCAGGTTTATCGCCTACAATACATGATCTTGCTTGGTTTCATTTCATCGAATACAGTCAGTAGCATGTCGGCGTGAGGGGATAGTTTTCTGCTTGTTCACCATATTTAATCACTGTTCTTACATAGGTATGATGTCGCAGGACCTTAGCCACACAGGTATTTTATCAAAGAAAAACTGTTTTTGACAAGCCTATATTATTTTCAGATATATCAGAAGTGTATTTGAGTTTAACAAAATTAAGGAGTGGTTAAACCATTAGAGGCACCTATATATATATATATATAGTATATAAGAAATTGAAATCTGTCGTTGCGAAGGTGAATGTATAAAAAATAACAAAAAACAGACTAAATATATAAATATATTAAATTGTTTAAAAAATAACGCTTTATCCAAGCATATATATAAGTGATAAGTCCATTTTCATGTTTTTAATAGCATTGATAATTTGCTATACAATAATAATAACTGAAATGTACTGCCATAGTAAGGTCGACATGTAGACATGCAGCATTGTTTTTCAGAGATGTATGTGTTTGTTCTGATACTTTAATAAATAATTCAGGAACTGTATATCAAATAAAGTTTTGAAGTGCTCCTTTGTTTATTAGAATTACAGTTCAATCCATTTAAAGTGGAAATCCTAGTTATTGCAGCTTTTGCAGAAACTTTGAAGACAACTTTACTTGATCCTGGTTGACGCCAAGCAGCATCATTCCCTTAAATGTTTAATTACAATTGTAATTAGAATAATCAAAGGTATCAACACTGAAACAAATGCCGATCATTCCAGAAGTAATCAAATGATAGAAACACACACTTTTACTGGTGTAAAGGTCCTGGTACAAATACATTCTAAAATAGTTTAAAATGAAACGCCTGTATTGAAAGTTATCTCAATATACACGCTAGCATTTGCATGTTCTTGATATTTAAGTCACTTACACAAATTTAATGTTTGACCTTGTTCCATACATGTTTGGTACACTTACACATCTCAGTAGTTGCAACTGATATGTCTCCATTCATTGCGAAATGAACTTCATTTGTGATATATGTAACGGTTGTTAGTAATTATTTGATAGTTAATAGTGTTGGATGTATGTATTATATATCTGTTTGCCCTATATTCGTCCATGTGTCTATGTCTGTAAGGCAGTCACTCGACTAGCCATATAGGATGTCCAATTAATTGGTGTGCATCTGTGTATCGTGACATCTTCCATATTCCGTAAAACGGGTTTTTGTCTTACCTGTTTCCGGTTTGTTTTAATGTGTTAGTGAAGACAAGCATGCAAGTGTGAGTGTAAGTGAAACAAATTTACCGTCCTAATTTGTTGCAGGGCTTTTGAAACAGGTATCTTGTCTTGGACGCATCCTCGGGGATTCGCGATGTTACGTTTACGGTATGACTACAAACGTTTATGGACTTTGCCAGGCATAGACAAGCCTTAGATTAATTTATCATGCTTAATGTCCTCTACATTATAGTTCGTCAGTTAATTTTGTGTTTGCAAAGTACTTCACAGATAAGTACTTTATAAGTTCTTAGTAATGTAACGGCCTTTTATATGTTTTGTACTTACAAGGGATTCCAACAGTATTCTCTGGAATGTAAAATTATATTGAAGTTGCAGTAATAAATAATTAGCAGGAAAACACCAGTTAGTGTGTTTTGTTCCTGTGACATATAGGTGGGCTTATATTTTTAAAAAAGAGAGAAAATAACATACGTAAGGGGAAATTTGATCAGTAGCGAAACATATGAGAGAATTAGAAAAGATTAACACCAGTCCTAGGAACTGGAAAAGTAAGGAAGGAAGAAAACAGTAATGCTTAAGTCGATAGCTTCTCCTCTGCAACAGCTAAGTCAAGATTAAGCTATTCGTCTGGCAACAAGCAATTATGAAGATTTAATAACAACTTTCGTCATTATAGTGCTGATACTAATAAAGAATTATGATTCTTGATTGTCAGACTCTAGACTACAATGAAATCAAAGGTCAAGACAAGGTCGGGTTTCGTTAGGTCACAAGGGGACTACACAGTTATAGATTCTCTAGATGATTTGATTTGATGCTCAAACAGATACAAGGTGATGGCCTAGCCGTCCGATTGGAGACACACAAATTAAATGAGAAAAGCATTTTCTCCTTCTTGATAACTTGATGAATATATAATTTTCACACTTAATTAAGGTAATTATTTCTCATAATAGCCACGCCGGTATGGCGTAAGAATCGCATCCATTAATTACATTATTCGTTCCTCCTAAGCAACATTTTTCCTCTAATATATCTCTTGACACTGTCTCACATGAAGAGTTTAGCGTTTATCCCCGTGATGAAGGTTATGGGTTCTGCCCTGAGACACCTAAACACACAGGAGTCTTAAAATTGGTAGTTCTTACTATTTGCCGAATGGTCAGTGTTATTGGGAATATAATTAAAGTCTAATATTAAATATTAGGCAGGTTTACACAGCAGATATGGGGCCTGCCTGTCATCCAAACAGTCAATTTAACATACTGCATGGCTTCATTTGAAGCTTTTGGAGATTTATGCTCCTCCTTGCTGACCAGTACAGGTCATGCCAAGGCTAAATAAACTGTATCAAAGGACATCTCATGTCCGCTTGTCAACTGCACACATGTGCAAATATATACTCAAAGCACCTGCTAGTCTTTATGTTCTCTGTCTCTCAGATAAACAAACCTTATCAAAGCAACTTCCCAGTCTGAATGTAATGGGCACAGATAAGACTTGCATGCAGATGTTATCTTGGGGGAATCTAATTACCCTTATCACCCAGTCTTGACCAGTCTGGCTCTATCTATGACCTCCCTGACCCTACGGTTATCTATGAAGGGAGGTTTCACTCCTGCACCTAATTTACATATTCTAATTAAACAGCCCCTTACTAACAAGGTAAGGATGTCAAGAGATCCAATCAGAAGACCACGCTCGGTCACATGGTTAATGTCAATTTCTCCTCAGAAATTCTATCCAAATTGCCATTGTTGTTCTAACTGCTCGAACAAACAGTCATACCATCCACCTCCCCACCGCCACCTTTATCTAATTGGTTGCTTGTGACTTTATCGGTTTCAACCTTTGGGCCTATGGCAGTAAACTGACACCATGTAATAACATAATAACATGGACTATTAATGATGCCAAACTACTGCTATACACCACAAATCGGTCAATCCAACCCCAGAACCAAGGGTTAGCTGGACTGCATACATCAACTCTATCTGGCCCAGGGTAAGACAGCAAGTCGAACCCCAAGCCTAAGTGATGTAACTCCCAACTCTTGCCGACTCCTGGACATTTGAACGACCAGGCTATGGTACCCATGAGCTTCAGGTCAGCCATACCTCCAAGTCATGTTCTCAACGGGTTGTTGGCCATAGCTTTTCAGCACCATGCTCTTCAGCATTACGGGGTTCAAATAGCCCATGGCTATACCCCACCCGGTCCAAGGGAGGTAACTGCTAAGGTGATATGCACCCCTTATCTGCAAACTTTTTAATAAATACTGTAAATTTATTTTACATCGTTTGTTATTTTGTTGTGTAAATAACTGATTAACGCGTTGTCAGTATAATGCGAACGGGTGAGATAGCCTTCTGGATGTGTCCGGCGGTATACTTCATTGAGATAGCACTATAATGTCGTCGTTCGTGACGCACTTTCACCAGGGGATTAATACAAAACTATCACAGCCTCCTGAAAACAATTGAACACATGCACTCAGTTGATAAACAATGGATGTCTTCATGACGATAAGGCAGCAAACAAAATAAAACCAAACTGTACATGTACAGTGGAGTACTAATCCTATCAAAATGTTAACTTCATTCGTGGCACATTAAAGAAGAATATAATGTAAAAAACCTAATAAAAGCGATACTGAAAAATACTAGATGCCAGACTGCAGATGTTTTTTATCAAAAATATTCAAAACAATTCAAAGGTCAAAAAAATTAACTGTGAAAGAAGCCCTTTGAAAAGTTCAAAAAATGCTATCTTAATTTTTTTTTCAACTAAAGATTGACTTTTTTGATGACACCATTCAGTCACCTTCATCAAACAAAAGACTAATGCAGTGTATGTAACACGCGATATTGTAATCAAATACGCTGTCTTCTCATTAACAAGTTTGGAACTTTATAATGCAAACAACCAGCGAGGAAGTTTATTTAAGTCTTTGCAATCTGAGTGTGTGAAGTATTGTGCTGTAGCCATACGTGTGAAATATAATTGTTGATGCTAAATAAACTATTATATAATCCATTTTACCTGTAATTTCTTCATAAACTCTACACGTCAAGAACACGCAATTCAGATTTTATCCCTCTGAATTAGTGCTCTGATAACGAAGGATGTGGCTTTGTTAAGTGGACATTGTAACTTCTAATTTATTATGAATTCCAGATATCAGATACGGACACACTAATCTGCAAACCGTTTTGTGATTTAGAAGACAAAAATACAGACAAGAATGGAGACAAAAGTTTTGCATTGCTAATTATCACATTTTTTCAACTACAAATTCAGGTTTTGTCAAATTTAATATTTTTCACTACTGAAAAAGTACAAGCGTGCGAAATGCTACTATATTTACTGGTTTTATATTTCTTTATATATTATATGTCAATAAGTAATTAAAGGTTCGTAGATGAGACGAATAAGTTTAATTCATTCAAGTAAATTTAATAGCACTACTCAATGGTGGATTAAATATGAAAGACACAAAGGTATCATTGTAAATACCCAATGAAAACATATCACACCATACAATAAAATAATATTTAAAAGCAAACCTGTAGATTACAAACTACCGCATCCTCCGTGTCTTTTTTTAATTAAAATAGATTATCAAGTCATCAAACATTTAAAGCATCATATCATCTCTCCGATATAAATATTGATTGCTGACTTAGATAATTCTTGCAACAAAAAGTTAAAATGGGGATAATGGAGAAAATTATGTCTAAAACAAATATTCATTAATAATAAAAAAGGAAATATACTTTGATATTTCCATGCGTCAATATGGTGCCTCCAGCGAAGATCAGTGCCAAGCACCAGTATGTTTTAATATTTCCATAATAAACCAGTTAGACCTTGATTAACAAGTTTGAGGAAAGAAATTTTTCATAGAAAGAAAATGCAGTCATTATTCATCAATGGTCTCGTTTATCTACCTGTTTTGGTAGGAGAACAGATAAAACCCATGAAATTTAGTAAATCAGCAGTTGTTTTTGTTATGACAATTATATTCTACAATCAAAACATAATTCAAAAGTTGAAATATTCTGATCTAGGGGACTTTTATTTTATTTTATTTTATTTTTTCATAATACGCATGCTTGAACGATTTTGATACATCTTGATTTGAGGAGTGCAGTTAATATCGATAACGCGAAAAAACATGAGTTCGAACGCATAAAGCTGAAAAGATCTTTTACAACACTCGAATGTTTCATATATTCGAACATTTATTAAAGGCACTGTTGGAAGTTCGGGAAGAAAGAAACGTTCATTGCATAGGATGCGGTGGGTTGGCCATTGGCTGTCCCGCATACCCGGGTACATTTGTTGAATAACCCGGCTGTGTATATCCTGTTTGACTATAGTCAGACTGTGGATATCCTGGTTGACTGTAGCCAGGCTGTGTATATCCTGGTTGACTGTAGCCAGGCTGTAAATAGCCTGCCGGACCCTGTTGTTGAACACTTGAGTGCATCACAAACACCTGTGGTCCCACTGCGGTTGTGACGGGGGCGACGGTCTGTGGAACATGCATGCAACATGCAACAACGCACAAAGTAATTGCGGCAATAAGTGTACCTCCACCAGCTATAGACACAAGGTAGAAGGAATAGCCAAGGCTGACCTCTACAAGAGAGGGCAAGGACAGTAGTGTCTTCGAGTCTTCGTATTGAAAGAGGAAAAACCAGACGACAGCAGCAATAGTACATCCGGCTGTTGAAGAAAAAAACAAAGCGGATGTTATAAAACTTACAAAACAAACTCCCTGTGTTTCTGAGTTTTTTCAGGAAAATGTTATTGTTGGTTACCTATCGTTTATTTAACCGCGTATAAAATGGTTGGCTATCTATTTTTATGGACTTCATTAAATCCGTGAAAATGTGAACATTCCAAAGAAATAACAAACAAGAGATCCCAGAGGGATCTTGGCGCCCACCATTGAATGATCTTTATAGGTTCCGTGTCGGATTGATCTTCTCACTATTTTTCTTTTCCTCTTACTAATCTGTGTAAATCGAGAAGCATCCCTCCACTCCAGTACTTTTCAAACAAGGGGAACTTATATATGAAATTTGAGATTTAGTGATAATGTCTGTCTGTCGACCATGTTGTTTTCAGATTGGTCCCAAAATACAATACGACGGACCAAGGGGAACTTACATATGAAATTTAAGAAAGATCCTTTCAATACCTTCTGTAAGATAGCGATAACAAACTTCAATTGTCAAAATCCAAGATGGCTGCCTGTCAGCCATGCTGTTTTCAGATTGGTTCCAAAATTCAATATGCATAACAAGGGACCAAGGGGTACCTACATATGAAATTTGAGAAAAATCCCTTCAATGCTTTCTGAGAAATAGCGATAACAAATTCAATTGTCAAAATCCAAGATGGCTGCCAGTCGGCTATGTTGTTTTCCGACTGGTCCCAAAATAAAATATGCATAGCTAAGGACCAAGGGCAACCTACATATGAAATTTCAGAAAGATCCCTTTTGTACTTTCTGAGAAATACCGATAACAAACTTCAATTGTCAAAATCACAGATGGCGGCCTGTCGGCCATGTTGCTTTCAGATTGGTTCCAAAATGCAATATGCATAACTACAGACCAAGGGAAACCAGCATATGAAATTTGAGAAAGATCCCTTCAGTACTTTCTCAGAAATAGCGATCACGAGAATGGTTTACGGACGAACGGACGGACGGACGGACCACGGACGCAAGGCAATTTGAATAGCCCACGGACGGACGGACCACGGACGCAAGGCAATTTGAATAGCCCACCATGGGCTATTCAAATTGACTTGCGTCCGTGGTCCGTTCGTAAACAATCCTTGTTATCGCTATTTCTGAGAAAGAAAAATACATTATAATTTAAATAAATAAGAAGTCCATGTGCCTTTACCATAATCGGTCATCTTGTACATACTCAGTAGCAAGTATAGTGGTACAATGATGACGGCTTTCTTGGATTTCTGATCAACTCGAACCATGACAATATTTGGTCAGGAGCATCATTTCAGGCAAGTTTGAGTTGCCCATCATGGTTAATGTTGTCCTAAAGCATGTAAGCATATTAAATACAACGCAAGTATATCCCAGTTTGCAATGTCGTATATATGTGCTCGATACACCTTTACATTGTCAGTACGTATGGCCTCTGTATTACGAGTACCGAAAGATTACTTTAACGTGTCTCTCCACAAAAATCTATTTATCAGCGGGAAAAGGCTCCAGTACGGCATTTTTGCCAGTTTGTCGTAGAAATCATTCAGGTGCACAACAAAATCTACATAAACGAGTTAATTACCAAACGTTTTGACAGTATTATCAAATAAACAAGGTCTAAAAGTCTATCTTTAGCGGCGTCGCACGAGTTTGCTAAACATTTAATGGCTGATTGCGATGTACCTTTCTATGGCTTGTCTGTATTTTGTGTGAGGTCTGAAAATACAGTTTTGAATACGTGAGAAAATCAATATTTTTGCCATTTGTGAGTTTGTTGTCAGCGAAGAGGCAGCATTTCTGTCTGTATAGGAACATTTATCATACTAAAACTGCTTATGAGAAGTTTGAAGAAAAGTCGACGTTGTAATAAGAAGTGACTCGGATTTTGAAACAAATGTTTGGGTTTTTTGGGTTTTTTTTATTGTTTTTTTCATAATTTTTCAGGTTGTCCAAATCATTCTCAGTTCTGAAGTACATACATTCTTAAGATACAGCGCCGAAAAAAATCATACATTGTCCTCATTTTAGATTTTGTTGTCAGGGAAGAGCAGTTTTTCTATATTGATAGAAAATTTAATTATATTGAAACAGCAAGTGAGAAATTCGGAGAAAAGGAAAGTTTCCGTCGGTCTTATTTTCTCTGTCAAAGTTCCAGAGAAGTGAAGTGATTCGATGCAAAGATTTGAACGACAAAGACGAGTTATCACCATGACGGATACTGGTACTGAAATAACTGAGGCTTTAGCTACTTTCAGGAAGTATTTCTTGTACATTCTGAGGGAGGAGGGCATTGGCATTTTTATTGGAAATGTGTAATTGTATGACGTTTTCGTACTTGCTCTTGAAGGATCTGTATCAAGATAATGTTTCAACAATAGGGATGCCTGTGACTGAAGAGCTCTAACGAGTCTTTAATAGGATAATCACAGATTAGGTCACCATATTCAAAACAGGACACATAAGTGTAGCAATATACCTTGTCTGAAGACAAGTACGATCTCGAATCAAATGAAATTTGCATAACATGTCTGTTTTTGTGATATCTTAGATCCGATCAAGCTAATTTAATCAACCACCATTTTTATAGGATCAAGCAAGGACCCATGAGTACAGTGCTGTTCATGAATGTTCATGAGGATTACCTGGGGTGTCTTATAATTTTTTGCTTCAGTTTTTTACGATGAAAATCTATTAACTATTTTGCTGAATATTCGTGAATTTCACCGATATCGTTATCTAAATCAATACACTATGATGTACAGAGAGGTGTCATCTGCAAATAACTTTTAATACTTGATATTAGCTTGGATATAGTTCACGATATTATCAAAGAATAGAAAAAACAAAACCACATGCCAAATCAGAAGTGGCTATAAAGATATAAATTAATATATGATAACGTTCAGTGGTTATTGTTAGTGCACATAAAATTATATTTAAAAAAAACAAAGCCATCAGGGACAGACATTATGAAAAAGTTTCAGTATTTAGGATTTCCTAAAATTTGGCAATAACAAGTATTCAAATTAGAAGGGTTACTTAATTCCCCACTGAGGCTGTTAATATACACTGAATTAGCCTTTTGATAGCCTATTCCGACAGAACCATATGTTATTTCAGCCAGGTGCTTGGCGGTTGGATATATACTTGACAGCACATAACATATCCCGACCGGGTGGATATATACTTACCTGTATAGAACATATTCCGGCCAGGTGGATATATACTTACCTGCACAGAACATATTCCGATCGGGTGGATGTATACCTACCAGTACAGAACATATTCCGGTCAGGTGGATATATACATGTACTGACCTGTACAGAACATTTTCGGCCGGATGGATATATACTGACCTGTACAGAACATATTCCGACCGGTGAATGTATACCTACATGTACAGATCATTTTCGGTCGGATGGATATATACTGACCTGTATAGAACATATTCCGGCCGGGTAGATATATACTTACCTGTATAGAACATATTTCTGCCGGGTGGATATATAATAACCTGTACAGAACATATTCCACCCGGGCGGATATATACATACATATACAGAACATATTCCGGCCGGACGGATATATACTTACAAGAAAAAAACCAGATACCGAACATAATTTGGACAGTCCTACGCCCGGGTCTTTTGGTGGCACATCCGACGATAGCGACGATGATAGATGAGAAGAGGAGGATACAGCCAATGACACTACCCGCAATCGCATAGTTAGCATCTACAACCAGATGAAAACATATCATTACAGTGTTCTGAAGGAAGTGGATATTTCGCAGAAAGAATAGCATGGGTAACATTGCCTGAATATCATCACAAAGTGATTCATTCTTCACCAATGTAATAAATAGGAACATCTAGGGGAAATTTTCGTTATTGTTGGAAAATTCCGCAAGATAGTGCAATAGTTATGAACTATTCTTGCTAGAGAAAGGTGGAATATTTGCTTTTAAATCCGCTTCCCTCGTATACATGCCAACAATACATATTCTACAACTAAGTTCTCTAATTTTCTTTCTCTCTGATTCTAATTTGATACAAAACAAAACGAAAATAGCAGTTTCCAACAAAGTAATTTATTGGATGGAACAGACATATTTGTGGCGAAGATACCAACGCTGTTACTTATTATTATAAACGTCAATTACCACACGGATAGTGGCGTATACAGTCTTATATATGTTACTTCAGTTTGGTTAAATATAGGAAATGACACGCAAATTAAAAAAAAAAATACTCGCGTGAAAATAAAATATCAACACTTGACATTTTCCCTTTTGATTTTAAACATATTTTATTTCAAAATAATTACAAAAAACAATTGGGACAAGGTCGCAAGGTACTTTCGAAATCGAAAGTATTTAAACGCTTCAATGTATGTTGATATCGATACTACAAAAGCAAAAAAAGGTTTACATATTTTCACAATCTCGTATGTGCACAATGCTGGTCAGGGTTTCCGTAAGGTTCACCCGAAATATGGTTAAGAGTTATGGTTAAACACTGGTGTTTAAGCTTCGTGTGTTTTACTTTTTAACATACTGTTCCCAATGGCAAAGTAAGATGGAAGAAAAGATGTATCGTCAGCGTTCAAGGAAAGATATTGAATGAAGCTGATTACTTAATCGAGTTATCTAGGGTGTAACAACAGCAAAGTGTTGAAGGTATAAAGGAAGTTGCAATTAATATTATGAAATACGTGATTCTACAGTTACTTCTGTTTCTCAAGGGATAGCAAACATGTTTGATTAGTATGCATTTTATATAATAGTTAAAGTTTTCTTCCAGTTGTCCCCTAGCAGATAGTGTTTCTTAATCTGTTTCAAAATTTAAAGAATATGTATTAGAATATCATAGGCGAACCATTGATTCGAACAGGTTTTAACTTTTCCGATTCGAAACTAGAACATCCATCTCATACTTAGTATGTATATGCTTAAATAGGTAGAATGATAACTATATTCGCGATAAAAAAAAAATCTCTTTACATTTGCTTAATTTATAAATGAATAACACACTGCTTCTACCTGATCCTGAAAATAATACCTAAATGCTTATGACGGTCTGTTATACCTAGAATGTTACCGATGATTTCTTATTCTACTGATTTATCAATGTGATAACAAGGACGTCAGTTTTGTAAGGTTTTAGATTCAGTAACATATACGAAATAGACAATCAGCGTCGGTGTTACTCTTCCCAGCTAGATACTTCAGAGTAAAGTTGTAGTTGGCCAGAGCAGCTATCCACCTAGTGGTATCCAGCCATCGGCTAGCATATGATATAACCGTTTCCTTTCCATGATGCAGCTGATACAGTACAGTACCGATTCCTGTTGTTAAAGTTTGTTTGTGAAGGATAAAAGGTTTGGTATAATCAGCATAGGACAGTACTGGTGGCTCCGTCAGCTTTGCCGTAATAGACTGAAAGCTCTTTGCTGTGAATGTCCCCAGAACTACAAAGCAATACCTTCATTTGAAACAACATGACCTAGATAGGGGTTTAAAGAACTCGTAATTTGAGGTTTTGAGGTTCAAGCCATGCTCTGCAAGTCTGGTAAATACGAATTCAAGTCGAGTGTCGTGCTCAAATTTTGGAAAAGATGAGAATGTAATCGAGAAAAATGACGCTCTCACTGAGATGCATATCCCCCGTATAAGTTATGCTCAATAAGCCGTTGGATTGTCGCTGCAGTACTCTTTATCGGTCTTCAACTTCAACTTGCCAGTAGCCTGAACGCAATTCAAGCTTGCTGAAATACTTTGAACCAAAACTAATTAATCGACATAATCATCAAATCGTGGCAACTTAAATGTATTTTTGCGGGTTCTCCAGTTAAGAATCCGGTAATCAATACAAAACCGCAATGAGCCATCCTTCTTCCTTGTTAATACTACAATGGAGGGATAAGGACAGTTCGACTCTCTAATGGTACCAACATCAAGCATATCCTTGACGTATTGACGGACTTCCTCATACATACCAGTTGGTATCTTTCGATAAGGTCGATTGAATGGCCTATCATCAATGAGGTCAGTCTTATGCTGTGTATGTCCTAGGTCAAAAAGACCACACAAAAATGCATGTTTCAAATTTCCAAGCACTTAGCGATCACGTAACAATTGCTCCTCTGTTAGTAAATAACAACATCAACACTCTGGTAATGATTTACTAACAGATTTACGGTCAGAACATGCTTTTGCTTAGTCATAGACTATTTCAGCCGGTGAGTGATCTCTTTTTGTCCACATGTAGACATAATGCAAGTTAAGCTATCCAACTACAAGCAAGGGACCGGAAGAGAGGCTAGACTAGCTACAACAATATACAAATAATTCAGCAGCTACTGTAGTTGGGATATGCCCTGCCGAACAATGTAAACCGAACACATATTCACAAGCAATCAAAGAAAACTTTTGTAACCAGCCTCTCAATCCAGATTCTTGTGAGTAGATTACCAGGATGTATACCGTCTTACAAAGAGAAAAATAGTATTGGGGGACGATCTATCATTGTGTATGATAACAGATCCCTTTTTAAAATTAAGTGACAACATATTGGACCTGTGGTTGACCTCATGTATATATGAATTTAGAAAATCAATGTGATGTAGATACTGGCCAACGAAAATAACATAGGAGCCTATCTGAGGTTGTATACATTTTTTTCATTCCTCCATCCTTTTATGAGTAATATCAACGAAAGAATCACAATTAGTAGTCATATCACAAGTTCCAAGCCAAATATTAAAGGCTATTTGGTCATATATGTTCACCAAGTTTGGCAGGAGTCTAGTAAAGTATATACATGAAGAATCAAAACGAGATCCCGGCTTGCAATGAAATTCACTGTCAAAATTAAACTGGGTGATCAGATCCAAATGTCTTCTAAATGAGAAGCCTTTACAGCCGGTACTATACAGATTCGCTTCTCTACTTTCTGTTATTTACTGACAGTCATATGGAAAAACAAAACTATGATACTGGACTATATTCAAAGGAAACGCAACTGCAGAGACACAATTAAAATTAGTCAGTATACTAGAGGCAAGTGTAAGTGACAAAGAATGTCACTGTACTACAAACATTCAACAAGGTGAACTAACACACACACTAGGCACTAATACATGGGCTAGTCTTACCTTACATGACAGGGGATGGTGCAGGGTTCGTGCAATATCAATAATATGAGGATGATTGATCATGGTAATCAATCGTCTGACAAGTGATAGTGATGGAGATGAAGTGTTCCCTGGTAGCCTAGTAAAATGAAAATGAAAACATTTAAGTCATTTACAGGCACACAGCATTACCAAGCCTAAAATCCTACTATCGCTAAAACCTTATATACTTTATTGAGATAATTACATAGATATAAATCTAGAAGTATTTCTATCTGGTATTTTACTCTATAATGAACATACAAAAACGGAATTTAATAGAGATGAATATATCTCTTTTTCAAATTAATATTTAACAGTTCTTAGTTCACGACACATTATTGATCGAATCAGCTCCGTTCAAGATATGCAATACGTAACGAAAAAATGCAAAAAAAAGGGAAGTTTGTAACTGTCGTTTATGCAGTCAATAGTGTAAGTATATTATGACCTTTCCGTCCGCGTGTGGAAGAGGACACAAGGAGAAGCAGGTTATATAGACATGTGATAAGCAACATTACCGGGAAAATCCCTTCGGTACAACGGAAGTGACGAATATGCACAGTAAATTACACCATTGACCGGAGTACGAATTTAAGGATCTGCATCTCATATCGCTGTCTTTTCAAACATCGTGTCCTCCCGTCTGCCTTGGACTGAGGTTAAGGTTTTTGTTGTCTCTCCGGCATGTACATTTTAATCATCGTGAAAAAGAAACATGGACACACTTCATCAGTGAAAGTAGTGAACAGTGTGGCTGCCAGGTGTGGAATGACAGGCTTGGAGGAAATTGACAAGTGACGCGATGACATCTCATGCGCAGCTCACTCGCTTCCATACATGTTCCTCACAACACGTGCAGATTTTGCACCTGGTGATGACATTGTATGCCAAGTACACCCGATTATATAAGTATTGGTTCCAAATCGCCATTATCACAAGTCAACTTTTTTCACTTTAAAGATGATGTCAGGTTCTTAGGAATAGTTTGATGCATACATTGTAAAGAACTTCTTTTTTTTTTTTTTTTTACAATATCCGTACCGAATGACACCGACCTAGCTACTACTGTACCATGAAAAGGGAAGATTTAAGCTTAGGTCTACGTTAGATACTGTGACCGTTCGAATGACTATGATTAGTGACAGCGATTTAACCATTTTGGGGGGGGGGGGGGGGATGTCAGCGTTGGTTCGCTACGATCAATGCAATATCTCGTTTCCGTGCGTCGTCTATTTTACCAACATCAAATTATATTTCATAGAATTCTACGACTGAAACCAAAACTTAATCGACATTTCCTTGAAGGCACCCCTCTCACCAAATTATGTCAATGTTGACCCCCGGAAAGTCTACAAAATGTGTCCATGTTGATCTTTTGAAACCAGGCGACAAAAATGATAAGAGAGTAGTAAAAGTAATCCGTAGTCAAAGGCCAGATGTTATCCAATCAGATGTGTTGGGGTCAGAAATGACATATCGGAGGCTATGAAAGTGGTTTTATCCTGCAACTGCCACCGCATTGTCGGAATACACCCACCGTATATATTTTTGCTGTATTTTGGAATCATAGCACGTGCGTCAGTTCGACTGACCTACTTCAAAGTGAAACTACGTTTAAAAGGCGAACATATTTCTGTCATTTTTGACACCGTTTCACTTCAAAATGATTATTTCTGATGATTATTTTTATGTCTGTTGCAGGATAAATAGAATACATGGTCAGTGTCTTAAAATATAAGCTGTATTTTTGGCTCGGGACAGAAAGACAAAAGTGGCCAAGGCTCGCCACTTTTGTCTTTCTTTACCCTCGCCAAAATACAGCATATATTTTAAGACACTGACCATGTATTCTCTATATACACCGCGAAAACAAAACAATAACAACTGCTATGAATTTTAACACTTGCCATATCAGCTGTGAAACGAGCGTAGTTATGGAATAATTATATATATAACATTTTACATATATTCAATCTGCTGACTGAATAATGCTCATTGACAAACAACTAATACTTATTCCACATTAATACTCGTCAGGTTGTCCGAATTATTCTAACATTTTACCGACTTTTTATTGGTCTTGTGTCGATTAAATTAACGGAATATAATTCTTCTGGTACTTTTTGGTAGATGATTTTGAAAATATAATTGATGGTTCCATAATTTCAAAATCATGATTTATATTGTCTTCGATATTTCCAATTATACCAAGAACAAGTAGCCTTATACATTAATAATTACAGTTGAGTGGCGTAGTGGTAACATACTCCTAATTTACCAAGGTGACGGGATTTGATTTTCCGATCTGGCGGGAAAATGTATGGGGTTAATCTGTAGGACCATCAGGGACAATAATAGCGTTAAGTAGATGTTGATATGTAGCTTTTTTCATTAAGTGGGTGTTTCCACACACAGGCCATTTGTCAAAATGCACAGGCACAAACTAAATAAAAAATGTAAATGTATCAGGTGATTCGGTTCGATATGATTAAAAAAAATTAAATGTTAAAGGGATTTAACTTCACTTACAACGTTTAGTTTACTCCTACCACAGACCAAATCAATGTATGCAGTGAAAATGATTCGTTTTAACCTGTGTTGTTTACAGGTCATGTTAAATTATGGAGGGTTAAGGGTCATAATAGCCACAACTCCTCAGTTTTCTTCCCAATGAAACAATAATGGCCGGTCCCAATCGTGTTCTGTACACCTTATAAACAATTAACCCCAGCATATTACATCAGCGAGTGAAACCTTGTATATATGAGAATGCTTTTTCCTTATATGTAATTACCGGAATTATCCTATATTATCCATAGTATACATGCTGCTAGGTAAGTTAAGAGTTACTTACTACCACTAAGATCCAGTTTGTTGACAAAGTCATTGTACGTGTAACATTGGCTGGCGCCGAGAACTTCTACACATATCTTGAACAGGCCGATGGTAGTCTTGCTTGTCCCAACAGCTCCTTCTGCGACATACCAGGAAGGGGTTGCCACCCCAATCGTCTGCAAAATTAACAAAACTACAGCGATTAAACCGCCACAAACTACTGCTGGAGACGCCATGTTAAAATCTGACAACGTCCCGTAACGTGTGGTGATAACTGGGATAGTCAATATCACGAGACCAAATAATCATTTCGCTGTTATCAAGGTGATGGATTTCTAAGAACCGTTACATTGTTTCTTTCGTTTTTGGAAGAGTAGTGTTTTAAGGGTCTTTTATACAAATAGATGTGAAAATAACAAGTATTTATTATAGAAAAAAGTATCGATTGATAGACATAGACAACTACGATCTGAGGTGTTGCCTATTTAGATACAGATAACTCTAATTTTGATTAAGATATCTGTATTGTTTTGATGATTAGAGATATTTATTTTTAAGATAGATGTATATATATATATACAAAAGTATTTCCATAAACTTTTGCTCTAACTTTGTACTATAATAAAGAATACAAGAGAGGAAATACCTGATCCCAAATCAAAATGGCAATAAATTTCAACTTTGATTTTAGGACAAAAGTTGCCTCCCTTCTATCGTTTCGAGGTTAGAGTTGTGATGTTGAAGTCGCCTTCATCGTCGGCTCTCACGGAATGGAATTTTTCGGTACGTTTCACTCGTGTCTTGGCTTTTACCGGCAGCATCCATGTTGGGGGCAACTGCGATAAGGAAAATATTATCTTATCTAGCTCTATAATTCTATGTAACTATATTCTAATAAGGTATTAACACCGATAGCTCGGATCAGGAAATATAATCTTATATACATGTATTTCTTTGATAATCAAGGGTATTAACACGGAAACAATTATGTATCATTGTAAATGGAATAAAATGATTTTGCAGCTGCAAGATTCTGATTAGTTACTATTGTAATTTTTACATAAAAAACGGAACTTTCACGAGAATGACGCTGCTTGACGACAGCCAGGATCAAGGAGAATTATTTATTTGAGTTTACGATAATCAAAGATATCAATACAGATGTGAATCGTTCTAGAAGTAATAAAATAATAGAAACGCACACATAAACCTGTGTAAATGTCATGTCACAACCGTATTCTAAAACAAAATAAAATTAAAAATCGAACGTTATCTCACTATCCTTACTTGTATTCTAATTTTATTGATGTTAAAATTAGTAAGAAAAAAAATTGTAATCTTCTTCCGTACATGTATGTTAAAATTACAGTAGTTGCAACTGATATATCATCTCCCATTGCGAGATGGACTACATTTGTGATAAGTTACGGTTGTTATCATATATTTAGTAATCAATAGTGTTAGAGATATGTAGTGTATAAAACTCTATACATGGTGTAGTTATCCGTTGTGTATGTATCTGTCTGCCCTTGACTTGCAATATATGCTGTCCACATTATTAATGCGCCTCTATGTATCGTGACGTTTACGATATTTGGTAAAGTGGGTGTTTGTCTCACCTGTTTATTTTGTTTTAACGTGTGAGTGAGGAAAACCATGCAAGTGTCAGTGAAAGTAAAATATACCGTATTAAATCCTCAGGAGTCAGCGACGTTACGTGTACGACATAACTACATAATGTACATACTTTTAACCTTGGAAGGTAGATTAAATTTGAATGTTCTAACACCCTTTGTACTTAAGTCCGTCAGTTATTTTTTGTATTTAAAAGTTCTTCGCAGGTAAGTGATATCACGGTCTTTTTTTCTTTTTTTTCTGTACTTACATCGGTTTCTTTGGTTTGTTTTTGTTTAACGTCCTATTAACAGCCAGGGTCATTTAAGGACGTGCCAGGTTTTGGAGGTGGAGGAAAGCCGGAGTACCCGGAGAAAAACCACCGGCCTACGGTCAGTACCTGGCAACTGCCCCATGTAGGTTTCGAACTCGCAACCCAGAGGTGGAGGGCTAGTGTTAAAGTGTCGGGACACCTTAACCACTCGGCCACCGCGGCCCCCCACACACATCGGTTTCCAACAGTATTCTCTGTAATCTGCCTCTGTAATCAACATTAACACTAATACACCAGCTTTGTGTGCTTTGTTCCTGTGACATGAAGGTGGGTTAAAAAATCTTGGAAAAAAGTAGAGAAAATTACATCCTTAAAGAGAAATTGGATCACTTAGTGAATGACATAAGACAATAAGAAAATACCAGCACCAGTCTTGGGAACTGGTACTGTAAGGAAGTAAGAACTTCGTCGGTTTACTGGAAGAAAACAGTCATCACTTTACTTGAGTCGATAGTTTCTCTGGCTAAGACGGGGTTAAACTATTCGTGTTGCAACGAGCCTTTTTCTAAATGATAACAGCTTTCGAGCGCCTTGGTTGATACTAACAACGATTGTGATTATAGACTCCAGATTACGGTAACCTCTAAGGTCGTGACAAGGTCAGGTTTTGTTAGATAATACAAGCCAACAAGGGGACAACAGAGATACACCAAGTCCATTATTTATTTTATGGACTCCCTAGATAAGTACCTTGATGATCAACCAGACATATTGCCACAAGATAACGGTTCAGCCGACTAAGTGGAGTCACAGGAATTGAATGATAAATGCATGAAAAATTTAACATTTTCCAATTCTTATTAAAATAATGAATGTGTTATTTCTATCACGCTTCTTCGTAATCACCTTATTATTTTAATGCCTCCCATGACACTCCCTTAACATATATGGATTAGCGTTCAGCCTTGTGAGGAAGACCATGGGTCTGTTCTGATACACCTAAACTAGCCAGAATCTTTAAAATGCTATTTTCTGAATGTTCAATGTAATGTGACAGATGGCCTGAGTCTCTTCGGCGGTATACAATGAGTTAGTCCTATAATGTCGTCATCCGTGGCGCACTTTTACCAGGGGATTTACATGAAACTATCGCACCCTTCCGAAAACAAATGCATTTAACGCATGTAATCACTTGACATGCACGGTAATGTGTCCTCAATCTACCATTGTTGTCGATTAGAACTTCAAAAAAACTGAACCATACGTTTACGGTGGAAATTTAAACCTATTAAAATATCAACTTCATTCGTTAATGATACTTCCCAATGACCAAATACGTTAACGAAGAAATTGTAGCATCAAGTGTGAAAGAATCGTTTTGAAAAGTGAAAATATTAAAGTATTATCTTGAATGTCTCACTACATCCAGTCCCCTTGTTAGGCGAGTAGCGTTTATACTTCGTCCTGTCAACTTCATCAGAAATAGACCAGTCCAGCATATGTCAAACGCGAGACTGTAATCAAATACATTGGGTTTTTTTTAACAAATTTAATTTTTTTAATGCAAACAACCAGCGACGAGGATTTTTAATTTTTAAAGTCCTTGTATTCTGAATGTGCGAAATATTTATCGTAATCTTAGTGCAGCAATGAAATAAAATTTCTGCAACGAACGAAACTGTCATATATATTTTAACTTAACCTGCAATTTCCTCATAATCTCCACGCGTTATGAACCCGCAATTCAGATTTGATCCCTTTAGTATATTGGTCTGAAAACTAGGGATGTGGCTTTGGTTAAGGAGAGATAACTTCTTATTTATTATGAAATCCAGATATCTCTTACATTTTTATATATTGCTTTGTGTGTTAATGTATTGTACAAAGTACCGGACACACTTTTCGGCACCCGTTATGTTATTTAGAAGACAAAAGTACTGACAAGTGCTGATTAACACATTTTTCAACTATAAATCCAGGTGTTTGTCAAAATCATGTTTCACTACTTAATAAAGTACAAACGTGAAAATGCTATTTGTAACTGGTTTCATAATTAATAATTCTCAACATTTCATATGTCCAAGTTCATAAACTATCCGAACAAGATAACTTTTTTCATGTAAATTTAATAGCACAACTCACTGTGGATTAAATATGAAAACACAAAGATATCAATGTCAATATCCAATGAAAAGTTATCACAGCAAACAATATAATAGTATATAAAAACATAGATTACCATCTACCGAAATGTCAATTTGAATCAATCACGGCACCGATTAGAACAAAATATATATATATATATATATATATTCGTTAAACTTTAAGAATATTCAATTAAGCGACTAAAATTTTTAAAAACTAAAATTTTCCCTTGATTAAGGAGACAAAGTGTCCAAAACCACACAATTATATTACAAATTGGTAGACTCCGCAAGAATATGACTGCGTTGCTTTTGTTTACAAACCTCTATCTGGAGAAATAGTGTTCCAAATCATGTAATCATCTATTTATATATTATTTTATACTGCATTAGCTCGTGCATCACTATATCTTAAACATTTTTCACTTTAATAAAAAGAAATTGTCGTTTCAAGAGTATGGATTCTACAGTTACAGTCCCTTGGAGCGGCTAACGAAATGTACATTTTTCTAATGCTCTACAATTACTTAACTGGGTATATCTTTTATAAAGGAATTTTTTCACACTGCTGATGCAAACATTTGGCATTAACTAAACCAGCTCTTGTATGATAAGGGATATCACATGGCAGTGTTTACATTACATATGAAAGAAATGTTTGATATTATTCAGGGAATATTAATAGTTCAAACCTGTTTAACACAACAATATCAGAAGATAATTTAAAATAGAGATATATTCCAGATATTTCTTTTGTTTTTCGCAAATCAAAATTAGATTATCGAACCATAAAACATTCTATGCATACTATCAGCTCCACAGTATAAATATTGAATGGTGATTTTGATCATTCTTGCGACCTAAAGTTAATATGGACATATTGGAAAAAAATAAAGTTTAAAACACATGACCAATGATAATAAGAAAGGAAGTATCCTTAGATATTTTCTTTATAAATATGACAATGCTTAGTTAGTTTGGCCTTAACAAACATTTAACAAAAGTTGTAGGTGAGTAATATTCTATATTCATTATATATAATAAATGTGGAGGCATTTCCCAACAATGGTCTCGTTTATCTACTTGTTTTGGTAGGGAGATATACACCCATGCAATTTAGTAAATCAGCAATTGTTATTGTAATGACGATCATATTCTACTATCATACTTTTAAAGTTGAAATTTTCTGAGAAAGGACCTTTTTATTGATTTCTTCATATTACGCATGAGTGATCATTTTTGGTAAATCTTGATTTAAAGAGTTATTACTGATAATGCAAAAATACAAGAATACAAGAAACAAAAAAGTCCGATTGCAAAAATCTCTAAAATACATGTACACTCAAACATTCCATATATTCGAACATATATTTAAGCCATTGTTGTAAATGCGGGAAGAAAGACACTTTTATTTCATTGGATGCGATGGGTCGACCTTTGGCTGTCCCGCATAGCCGGGTCCGTTTGGTGCATCACCTGGTTGTGGATATCCCGGCTGACTGTAGCCAGGCTGTGGATATCCTGGTTGACTGTAGCCAGGCTGTGGATGGCCAGTGGGACCCTGCTGTTGAACACTTGAGTTCATCACAAACACCTGTGGTCCCGCTGCAGCTGGGACAGGAGCGACAGTCTGCGGAGCATCCATGTTATTTGCAATAACGTTGAAAGTAATGGCGGCAATAAGCGTACCTCCTCCAGATACCGCCAAAAGGTAGAAAGAGTAGCCAAGACTGACATCTACAGAAGATGTCAAGGACAGCAGAGCTAGAGTCTTCGAGTTTTTGTACTGGGTCGAGTAAAACCAGACGACAGTGGTAACAGTAAACCCGACTGTTGGAGAAACAAACAAATAGGATGTTATATAACTTTAAAAATCAATTCCGGTTTTTCTGCGGTTTTACACAGAGAGAAAAGGCTGGTTGGATATTTAGAAAAACTATGCTATCTTGACTATCATTTACTAATCTTCATATATTTCATCAAAGTTCGTAATGTTGTCCAAGGTCGTAAAATACAATGAAATATCTTTTTTAAGTTCATAATAATAATAATAATAATAATAATAAGGAATAACAAGAGGCCTACAAGAGCCTAAACGTTCATCGGTCACCTTTTACAGACACAATTCCAAGTGTAGAGACACTATTTGAAAGGGCCATCTTTGATTTCTGATCGACCCGAGCCATAACAATACTTGACCAGGGCCACTCTAGGCAAGTCTGAATTGCGTATCACTGCTTATGTTGTCCTTCATTATGAAAGCATCGTATGCATCAGTTTGTCGCAAAAACCATTCATGTCCACAGAAAAATAAAGCCAATTAACTAAAGCATAGCCACACAAGTTTGCTAAACATTTAACAGCTAATTGCGGTGTACCTTTTTTGGGTTGTCAGGTGTGTTTGTACCCTAGGAGAGCTCTCGATGTCTCAACCTTAGTTCCAATCATTTAGTTTTCAGATAAGCCTGCATTTATGCGAATATATATCTATAATACAACATAAGAACTTCACATTGGACTCAGAAGCAGAAACAAACTCTTCTTCTCACTTTTCAACGTGTACTTCTCAGTTCTGAAGCATAAGAATTATTTAGATATGGCGCCAAGTTTCGATTACATGAGAAAATCAAAGGTTTTTTTTATATGTGAGCTTGATATTTTGGTATGAATAGGAAAACTGATCATATTTAAACAATGAGTGATTCAGAAACAAGTTGTTGTTTTTATTCAATTTTCGACGGAAAAAGGATGAGGGAATAGGAAGTGTAATAGAGAATTGCTGAAGACGTTTGACAGTGCCATACTGTTGTCTCAATGTGAAAAAAACATGCATTGTTGTCATTTGGGAGCTTGTTGTCAGCTAAGAGAAGTATTTTTTATGAAAAGAAATAAGTATATTGAGCTGTGAATGAGAAGTTCGGAGAAAGGAAAAGAATTCTTTCTGTCGGTCTTTCCTTGACCAAGTACAGATGTGAGAAGTAAAGTGTTTCCATGCAAAGATTAGTGCAACAAAGAAGTGTGCGAAATTATTACCAAGACGGGCACAGATGCTAAAATAACTGAGGCTCTAATTATTTTGAAGAAGTATTTTGTATACATACTAAGGGAGGAGAGCATTGGCCATTTTATGAAAAATGTGTAGCTGCGTGACGTTTCTGTCTTTGCTTTAGACGGAGTCCGTGTTAAGAATACGTTTCAGCAATGGGATTGCCTGTAATTGAAAACAAGTGACAAGTCTTATCAGTGATGATGTCACCATATTCAATGCAGGACAAATAAGTGTTTCAATATATCTATTCTGAAGACAGGTACGATCTGGAATCAAATGAAAATTGATAACATTACTATTTTTGGTGATATTTTAGATCCGATAAAGGTCATACGATCAACCGCCATTTTTATAGGATTAGAACAATGTGCTTATGTGACCTATACTGCATGTGCAGTGCTGTTCATGCAGAAAGAAGGAAGACTTCGGGTGTCTTACTAGTAGTTTTACTACGATTGAAATATATCACCCATTTCGCTAAACATAGATATCGTTTTTCAAATCCCTGCACTATTCTTCATGGTATCAAAAATTACTCTCAACGATATGTCATCTGCAAATAACTTGCTTGCAAGTATTTCGCGATTTCATCAATGAAAAGAATAAACAAATCCCAGCCAAAATCAGTAGTAGTTATGTGTACGTTAGGTAATAGATGATAACGTTCAGTGTTATTTAATAGTTAACTTAAAACTTAATGCCGTTGAACCCTTTCTGTGGACGACAAAAGACTTCACTACCTGAACGAGTAGTGAAGTAGGCGGAGTTCGAATTAAAATGTTGCCAACACCGGAAAATGAAACATAAATTCGGCACATACTTTTGTATTCACACATGTCCATATTGCTCAAATTAATAACAGAAATAAGGATTTGAAATATCACAGAGTAACAAAAATATCCACAGCCTATCTTGTTTTTCGTTTGGCCGATCGAGTTCATATCGCAGGTGGATCTGTCGCTAGCCCCGACGTGTTTGCGTACTGTCATGAGCACGCCCACCGTTAGCACTAGCACAGTTGCGACTAAATTTACTATATATACATACTATTTAAAAACAAAGTAATCACAAACAAACATTGTGAAAATAGTACTTCCTAAAATTTTCCAATAACAAGTATTCAGATTAAAAGGGTTTTTAAATCCCCCATTAAGACTGTTAATATATTTTGTAATTTTTATATTTAATACGGATTTAGCCTTTTGATAGCTTATCTCGACAGAACCATATAATATTTCAGCCAGGTGTTGGGCGGTTGGATATATACTTACCTGCACAGAACATATTCCGACCGGATGGGTATATACTTACAAGAAGAATACCAGATACCAAACAGGTTTTGGACAGTCGGACGCACTGGTCTTGTGCTAGCACACCCGGCGATTGCAACGATGACAGTTGAGAAGAGGAGGATACAGCCAATGATACTTAGTCCCGCAGTTCCATAGTAGTTAACTATAACCAAAGGAAAATATGTCAACGAATTTACTTCACACATTCTGAGTATCTCATCACAAAGTGATTTCTGCTTACACCAATGAGATCAATCGCAGCGTTCCAGGGATATTATTTATAAAACACAAACCCATGTCACAAGCTTGTTAAAAGACAGAATGTTGGTAAACCTTGGGATGGATGAATCATGGAAACTTAGAAGCCGGATGGTCATTTAACCCTCCAGTTTCCGGGATGCATGATGTTATATTATCAGTCTTAGATGCGACCATCACTCCAACTCACATTGCCACTGTGCATGTGAACATCTGCAGGCAAGACCAGTCTTGTAGAAAGAAGTCCTTACAATATCTATTCTTTTCTATTTTATTATATCTACTCTGTCGTTATTGTTTTGCAATTCTTAATTAAATTATATTTAAAACTTACTTTGTTTGGATGATTTAGCTATTTTCGTTAGCACATGAATAATAAATATAAATGCCGAAATCCTGCATGTGTGCAATCTCCGGATTCAGCAAGGTCAATTTTTTTTCAAACAAAAACTAAAAATAGAAAAGGTAAAGAAACGGCCAATATATAATGTTCATATTGAACTAAGCCCAAAGATATGGAGGCTTGTCACTAAACAAACATTCATAAACCTACAAATAATTGAACTATCTACTAAGATCCTATGACCAATCAACTCTAGCGTTGGGGTCAATACAGAGCATTTGCATTTACGACACTATATAACTCTCTTGGGTCTATGTACGCCTGGTCAAGGTAAGTCATCACCTCTATGACAATAGCACGATCGGCACGGCATCGTCGTTTACGATACGAAGATACCCAATAGTTCCACACCAGTGCAAACTTATAGCTGTTCATCACAGCCTGTCACCAAAGGCTCTGCCTCTGCAAGGATCACAATGCACAGCATGCGATCAGTCTCGACTTTCGATGGGAGTATAACTCCCTTTAGTAAAAGTAAAACTTGATGTAACAGAGAGAGCAACTACTATCGCCATACTAACTGCACAGGAGATCACATTAAAAGAGGGAATAAGTTTGTCCATGGCATGACCAAGCACCATCAAACAAGCATCTGGATCTGAGTAACATTACAAAAATATTGTAACTTCAAACTCATTCTATTTGCCAAAAGAGTGTTATCTACAGAGATAACAAAAATTATCATAATTCCCATTTCAAACATCAATCAAACAATCGAATTACCACTCTGCAGACCGACCAGATCCTAACAGATTGTGTCACCATGTTATATAGCCAAATCAATTCGTCTACCTCTTCTCCCCTCGCAAAATCTTTCTCGGAGTGATGGAAACAAAATCACACAGCTATCTTCAGTCAACCCTTCATGTAAACAGCCTGACTTTTCTAACTCGACCGACCAATATGTCAGTCTTACTACTCTAAGAAAAGGTGTAAACAACTCAACGAAACGCAAGTTCTGTCAATAAAGTCAGTTCCTTGTCTAAATCATACATGTAACCATTCATTCAGAACATTCCTGATCTTCTCTCCTCATTGTGAACCAATACAATTGAAGGATATTGATCAAATACTCAAGAGGTATTTAATTACATGTCTTATAAAAAGTAAAAAATATAACGGTTATAAAACACTTGATACCCAAACCGTGAATCTTAGCAATACTTGGCTTCAGTACCCTGGGGCTTATTCAATCCAAAAGGCACGAGGCAAAAATCTTTTTAGAGTATCTTTTTACGCTTAAATAGCATATACAAATGAATGTATCTGCTTTCCTTACTAACAAGAAATGTTAATGCTGAAAATATATTCTCAAGAGCAATCGAGGTGAAAAATTGCCCTTCTCCAAAGAATCAGAAGCTACTGACTCCTTAAAACAATTGCATATCTGACTGAATTTGTTTCGTCTTGGCTAAAAGCAAATATTATTCACTTCTGAATCAATCATTTTCATCTCATCGTAAATGAATGTTAATTAACCAGGCAACCTTCCAACCCCTACGAGGTGGTTATTAAGTGGGGCTACGCCTCCCTCAATATCTTCTAATATTAACAGTAGGACAACAAACATCCGAATGCTTACGTCTTCTCCAAATGGAGACATGGTTCACAATCCAAAATAATACAACAAACAGCTTCAAATGTAAATTACAAGCCGCTTATCGTGGTTTACAACGCATGGAAACCAATATGAAATCACAGTAACATAACTCACGGAACAAAGGAAAAATTAAACCTAACCTGAATAAGATTCGTCTGCCACATAATACCCGCTACAATAGCTCGACAGATCCTTTTTTTAAATGTCTCTGTCACGCACCAGGACTGACAAAAAAGCATGCGACATGGAGTTTTTGAACCAAGTCGTCAAGTGCATATCTGAAATGAGCAGCTGTGGGTCTTAATGGAAGGGAACTGAGAGATTCGCAAACAAGAAATTATAAAAGAAATTGACTTCCTTAAGTTGCCATTATTCTGCGACATTCTTGTGTATCCTTGTACAAGCTAACAATAAAATTTCACCACAAAAACAATACCGATATATCCTTAAGTTATGCTTGCATACCACTTACACTCGAATGTACAGCTGTTTTAAACAAAGTAGCGAAAAACTCTGATTTGTAAACAAGGCTTAACCTTTGGCCTTTAGAATGTGTTTTGCAATGAAATAACATTGGTTCATGTCTCTGTATCAGGCCAACATCCTATCAAGCAAAGAAATAATAATTTCTACTAATATCAGGGAGGCTAGAGGTAATGTTCTGATGATAAAAATATGGCGTCATCGGATAAACAAAATTAAGAGAGGAAGAAGAGGAAGAGTAAGAGTGACAGACGGGAAGAAGAAAGTGACAGGAGGAGTTATATAGAGAATGACAAGGAAAAGGAAAGAGAGACAGATATTTAATCTTTAACTCCCAACTACGCTAAACTAGAGTTGTAAACAGCAGAAGGTGGGAGAATGTTGCGATACAAAGTAGGTATACAATGGTTTAAACAGAGTTTAACATATGTTTTGATGTCTTCAGGAGATTGGTTAATTACATTGTATTGATGACGCAATAGGAACATTACAGGGGAGGAAAGCATATAATGTCGTAAGTAATCAAGACAATGTATAACGTACAACGCTTTTTGGCGAAGCAGTGACACCCGTTACAGCGTGAACATTCAGAGCCATATATAAAGGAAAATAATGATTATATTTCATAATGATAAACGAATCAATATCAGGAAATTTGCACGGAACTAGTCATGATATAGGAAATGTTTGTTTGACATGTAGTTTCTTACATTGATTTACTGTCGATGCGACAGTCTTTCTATAGAGTTACTTTGTGGTATAGCAGGGAATAATTATAAGTCATTCAAAAACCCAAACCCGAAAAAAAAGATATTCTGAGCTCACAAGTGTATGTTTGTAAAATTTCACTGATATCACTGGATTAGCTATTTAGATAACCCTAAAGACATCCTATATCAATCATCCTCGCGCCCCCCATTATGAAAAATCAATATCTATATGAAAGATAAGAGCGAGGAGGTATTTGTACAAGAATGTTGCTTGTTCTTCCGAAAATGCTAACGTTGTCAAAATTGTCTTTAAAAAATAGTGAATAGTTGGCAGTTCGTCAATTAATGTCTGTTAATAACGCCTTTGAGTAACTGTTCTCCAGTTTGAACGTATGCTGAACAAGTGTATCACTTTTATTTGTACGAAAAAAACACGTCAGCAAGTAACGCTGACCATATTGATATAGTTTTTGGTGCCGGTCATGTGACCATGCGATAAGCGAGGGCCAAAGAAAAGGTCCAGATAGGGTCGCTGGACAATGAACATTGAAAATTAGTTGCAAAATTACAGGTTTTGTTCAACTGGAAATGCAAAATTAACCCTCCTGCGTTGAAGGTGTTACATAAAATTACTAATGTTGCGGTGCACAATTTATTTTTTGCGCTACTTAAAACGCGTGCTAATCTATATAGTGCTAATTACAACGGTGACGTATCATATAACTAGATGGTTTTAATTGGGACATTGTAATAGCATTTAATTAAGTGTCACCAAATTCGACAGTATTGGATCTATTATTAGATGGATCCTATACTGACAGTGTTATATTTAATAACCTTTAAGCGCCAATTACAAAAGTTTTATTTTGGATAACTACACAGCGCTAATCACACCATGGTTGTATTATATAACTAGATGGAACAAATAAGGACAGTGTTATATTGAATCACTATACAGTGATAAATACGAGAGTTTGATTTTGGAAGACAAGACAGCGCTTGTTAGACTTTGTAGTACTGTATAACTATAGACTACACTCATTACAACAGTGACATTTTGTATCACTAGCGGGAACTAATTACGACACTGTTACGATGTATAAATAGATGCCCCTAATAGCTAGATGGTGTTAATTACGATACTGTTATGTTGTATAAATAGATGGTTCTAATTACTAGATGGTTTGGTTTGGTTTTATTTACTTAACGTCCCATCAACAGCTAAGGTCATTTAAGGACGGCCTCCCATGCGTGCGATATGCATGCATGTGGTGAGTGCGTATGTGTATTTTGGAAGGATGTGGTATGTTTGTGTTAAGTCTTCATGTGACAGGCCGGATCGTTTGCCAATTTATAGTGCTACCTCACTGAGGCATTCTGCTGAAGACACCCAGCAGGACAAGTTGTATAAATATATGCCTCTAATAACTAGATGGTGTTAATTACGATACTGTTATGTTGTATAATTACATGCATCGAGTTATTTAATGGTGTTAGTTACCACAATGTTACGTTGTATAAATAGATGGCTTTAATTACTAGATGATGATTATTACGACACCTGGTCTAATTATCCTTATACTTTCCCATTGGTCTCCATGTAAACATATCGTTCGGAAATTTTTCAATTTTTGTTAAATTATTTTGGTCTTGTTTTCCCAACTGTATGCTATCGATGTTTGAACACAAAATTAGATAAATCCCATACAAGTATCAGTAAACAGCTTGGATTTTGAAAAGACATTCACCAACAATGAACACAATACAAAAATTATGATTGGGTATGCAACTGTAGTTTTTGGACAGACAATGCAAAACGATAGAATTAATAGTAAATCGCCAATTAATAAATGTTGCACAATGCACATTTGATTAGTTCTACAAAACCAGTTATTTTTTCCAGTCTCCGGACAATACAAACGGGAAAACTACACTTATATTCTACAATTATTATTATTATTTTATGTATACCGAGGTACGTTGAACCCTTCATTTTCGGAGATACATACACAAAATAGCGATTAATGAAAAGTAAAAGGACATAATATATGAAGATCTAAGACTCGATAGCCGGGCAAAATTGAGATTCAAATTAATATACACGGCGTATTCAAAGTTTCAAGTAAAAAATATTATATTGCAAAATATCTTACTATTCTTATAATGTATATTTGCCCTTGACTTTTTCGATGACGCTAAGCCCCGTAAATAAAAGAGGGAATAGCGTTGCAGCATACGATATGAGTTTTATATAATCATTTAATTACATATATATTACGTGTATCAGCATAACGAATGGCTACCTTATTTTGCATGGAAACCAATCAATTCACTGATCACAAATCTTCGATTTAGAGAAAGTATCACGATAGGAGTACACTTAGTCACATATGAGGTCATCGGCTCCTTTTACCTCCTTTTTACGTTTGTCTTTAACATATTGGAAGTCAACCCACATTCTAGAAACGACCCTCGGTATAAGCACTCGCCATATCTGCGGAGATTGCCGGAAATCAGTATTCGTTCCAACGCGCCACTTTTTTCTTCACTCTAAGGATGATGTCAGATTTGTCTGTTTGCTGCATTTGTTGTAACAAATGTGCGTTAAGTCCTTAAGTTTCCCATAGGGTCATATTCATCACAAAATGTTTTATCAAACATATTCCATTAAATTTGCAAGCACGCGCTTCAAACATAGGGCAACACATCTACACGCCAATCAATTAATACAAAAATTGATAATCGTGATTGACAATGGAGTGGATATGATACACTCTATTAGCTGCTGAAATAAAAAAGCTCAAATTAATGACTAAGAGGAAGATAAATTGATGTCGAAGACTTCGATAAAAAAGAGGGATTTACCTGATAGCTATCATCACTGTACCGATATTTACAATTCGATATACAAACACAATTTGGATAAGTACGTAAGATTTGCACCATGTTCAAATTGGCTTGAAATAATCCGTACCTTAAAAACAATTGTTAAAGATTACTGGTCGCGCAAGTTGCTGTTGCTAGAATCATGCATACAAGACATGACAATACATGGCAATACACGATGCAATGCTGAATATATGATTAGTGATAGTTGAGTCTGAATCGTTCATAGGCCGTTCGTTCTAGACATTATTGTACGCTTTTTTGTTTTGTTTTCGGGATTTATATACACACATCTTTAGATACAAAGGTATTTTAAACAGATAAATTACATATTCGACACTAAGATCTGCCCTCCAATCAATCACTGTTCAGAGTAAAGCGAACGCTCCCATGAGTAACCACATACAGGTACAGATGAAATTTACGGGAAAAAACAGTTATCATTAATTAACAGAAATACTTTTGCAAATTAATACTTTTCAGTTTGTTGGAATTATTCTGGCATTTTATCGACCTTTGAATTGACGTCAGTATAATTCTCTCTTCTGATAATGTATTGTAGATGATTTTGACAAAGAAAACATTGATGGTTCCACGCTTGATTTTAAAATTGTTCAGAGTTAGTAATAGGATTCCATTTGTCTTTTTCGAATAATTTTACACAGAAATAAATATGTAGATTATTGTATTTTTAAAGTATTTGTGAAAAAACTGTTTTTCTAAGATATCAAAACACTAAACATGTGGCATCTACCATGAAACTTTACTTGTAATTGATTGATTAATATTGTTTTCTATATTTCCAATGATTATGCGACAATACGAAAGCCTATTAGGGTCATTTTGAAATGTAAACTAAAAAGAGATATCTCCAAAACACGCGATAGTTATCTCGTTAAATCGCATTAGATATCATGTTAATACACGATAATTTTCTAGCTCATCGTTTAAACGAGATAACTAACGCGTTTTAACGTGATAATTATTGCGTTTAAACGAGATGACCAACGCGTTTTAACGAGATAAATATCGCGTTTTAACAAGATACATATTTTTATTTTGCTTTTCAAAATGAACCGAATAGGCTTTCGTACGACATGGACATGTATCCTTATACATTTATCTTAACAGTCGAGAGGCGTAGCGGTAACAGACCCGTCATTTACCCAGGTGTCGAGGTTCAATTTCCAAATCATGCGTGGAAAGGTATAGAGGTCATCTGCCTGACCACCACAGCCAACAAGAGAGATCACTAGACGTTAATATACACATTATTTTACAAAGTGAGCGTTTTTACACACAGGCCGTTTAAGTAATAATCACACTGGTAAAGAAGACACCGGCTGTTTAAAGCCCAGACTGTAGTAAAAAAAATGGCGACAATTGTGAAAAAAGTGAAGGTAAGTCGAGATGGTTTCCGCATTTCTGAATGTTTTCTGACATCGCGAATAATCACACGGAATGGCAAATGAACTTATTATCAACATTTGACCATTGATTTACATATAGCTACCCACAATGGAAATAACGGAAGAAATGGCAAATTGGACCCGTCTACTAAATTTATTCGTTCTGGAAACATCCACAAGAGTGCCGATTAGTGGGTTGCAATTACCCTCGCATTAATTAGTTTTTAGTAATTCCATTGCCAACGTGTCGGAGTGTTATTCATTTCACATTACGTATAACATCATTTACCCAGGTGTCGAGGTTCAATTTCCAAATCATGCGTGGAAAGGTATAGAGGTCATCTGCCTGACCACCACAGCCAACAAGAGAGATCACTAGACGTTTATATATAAATTATTTTACAAAGTGAGCGTTTTTACACACAGGCCGTTTAAGTAATAATCACACTGGTAAAGAAGATACCGGCTGTTTTAAATATAGCTACCCACAATATCAGCGAAATCAGGAATATCAAATTTCAATTGAGTTTGATACTATAGAAACTGGAAAATGTCCATGTTTGCATTACGTCTTTGCTGAACCTTCATGCACTTGCGACAGCAAATCGATACATATGACCTTGATTTGCAAAATTTTAACATCAAAGGTCCATGATATACCTACCTGCTAGGTGAGTTAAGAACGCCCTTTATCTTTTAAACAAAAAAAATAGTAGGTTAAACATAGGGCAACAAAAAATAACATGAAAACACTTTCAAACGATTCCAAATATCAAATGCACATAGCAATATACAATTTGTATATAGGGGTATCTTACATTGTCTTCAATGAGAGCAAAAATATTTCACGAGTGGGGCTAATATTTTGTTATGTTAAGTTAGCTCCACGAGTGAAACATATTTGGTGTAACCGAAGATACTGTTAGATATTCTGTTCATTACATTTTGCACAAAATATATGGGTCAGCTTTAAAGTTTTCCCAATGTCGTTTGTAAGTAGTGTTTTGATTGGTCGAATTTGAAAAAATATATATTAATAATACACGTTTTTATTAGTGAAAAATATCGCTTTCATAGAATGAATAATTTTCGATATTTCGCTGTTAAAAATGTAATATCATCCGTGTTTTTGACTGCATTTCATTTTAGTAATGTTTACATTTAAATAATTCGTAAATAACTCTTATTTTTGTATTGTTTCCGCCTTTTTTTCTATCTGAACACATATGACTAGTCCTATTTTCAAGTAATTCTAAAAAGCATAATTATGCAGGCTAAATGAAACAGGGTAACTTACAATTCATAATGCTGCCATAGCTACTGTACGAGTTGCACTGACTCTCGCTAGAGCCGAGACGAGTGACTTCTGAACATATCTTAAATAGGCCGATGGTCCACTTCTTTGTCCCGGACAATCCTTCTAAGACACACCAGTAAGGTGTTGCTAACCCAATCGTCTGCAAAATGAACAAAACCAAAGCGACTAAGCCGCCACAAACTACTGCTAAAGACGCCATATTGTAATCTGACAACGTTCCTTAATATGTGGTGATAACTTGGGTAGTCAATACCACGTGACCAAATTCGCTGTTATCAAGGTGTCCACATTCGAAGAACTGTTGCGTTGTTTCGTTCGTTTTCTGACATCGAACATTTGAAAACTATAATATCATTTTAACGTTTGATTTGATCTTAAACATCAAGTGGTTGAAGGCTTGTAGGTGCAACGAAAGACGTTTCTTTTGAAAGCTGTATGAATGAAATATCTCCGAAATAACAAGAAGTGTGAAGAAATAACTGTTCAACAGATCTTTTAGGACTCGCACAACTAAATATTTCACTATATGTAATTACTAGTGACTCAGTCCCTTCATTCGCTAATTTGAAGTTCTAATGATGTGAATTTCAATCAAATTAAAGTTTGAAGTTTTCGCTACCTGATAAATGATTCTATTGTATAGGTCTGACGGCAAATAAGAGCACACAGGTAATCGAAAACAATAACTTGACATTTAAAATGGACTGAGAAGCATCGGTCATAGAAATTATTGCCTTTTTCACCTGTAGCCCTATGCCATCATGTTTTTAATAGGATTGTATATTTTTGTTTTGTTAAGTCTTCAGATATTACTCTTTATTCTCGTATATAGGAAGTACATATTATATATGTTAATCACTCAGGAAAATGGCTACCAACCTCAGAAACTAGGCAGTTGGCTTAGGTAACCAATTCAAATCATCACTAAACAAATTATGGACGAACATGAACATTAAATTCAACCCAGACTGCTTCCATAACCAACCGCAACCGGAAACACGTATATTGAAGGGTCAAAGCACGACTATAGAAGACCTTGACGACAAGTAACAGGTGAAACAGCAGCTGATTTGGATGTGCGAGTCCTTTAAAAGTACCCGTGACACTTTTTTATTTGATACAAAATTATCTCCTAATAGTATTTGTCCCCCCCCCCCCCCTCCCCCCCCCCCCCCCCCCCCCCTTCATTGACTTACATTGTGATAACAAATATTATGTGGTACATCAGGTATACAGTAATTAAAGAGCCAGTTGACCATGGAGATAGCACGGGTACCTGTACAGGTGTCGTGGTGACTGATTACACCTAGTCAGGTATTTTTACATAACAACTAGTCTAGACGCAGGTCTTTGTCTATATATAGCAACTAAACTGGTAATGATTCAGGTAATGTCTGTCTGTCATATGCATTAAGGTAGACGATTTACCAGTTCAAAGATGGTTTACCTGTATGAGGATTTTTGTTGAATTTCGTTTTACTTAGATTATCTGAAACAAAATTGATCAAAATGTTTGAGATCATTATCAATTGATTAATCAATATCAATCAATTTGGTTTTCATACAATAGTTGATACAGGAACATATACATTGTATATAAACCAATATATAATTATATAATTGTCATTGACAGCAGGATATATAACTCACATACATCTATAGTTTTTAGATATAAAACTGAAATTATTTGAGATGATCATGTATTTTTATCATAAAATCTAGTTCAATTCAATATGTCCAAATAGTTCAGAAAAGAGCGTTAAGGTTAATGAATCAATTTACTTCTCTTAAAACATACCTTAGAAATTGTGTCCATGTCACACTATATGAATCACTGTGACATTGTCAAGTTATGGTTAACGTTGTATTATGTCATATTATATAATTTCATGAACAGGGTCAATGCATTAAAGTAGGGAATACATATTTGATAGCCATCATGAAAATATTCGGGGGAGGGTTTTAATATGAAGAATATTAGATGGGATACATATCTAAAAGCCATCATTTTATAGCTTTCGTTCGAGCATACTACTGGTCTAATATCAGATGTCTGGTTGTGTGTCTCTTGGGCATGGATATATCATTGTGTAAGTACTTTAGCCTGCTTGACCCTTCTTTCCTTGATTTCCGGTCAACTTATTCATATGAAGCCCTTAAACTCAGCTTGCAATAGATCCGATAGCAGGTCTCTTGGTTGCTTGGTTATTGAGAATAAGGCATTTAAAAGAATTAAGCCTGTTTGACTCTAGCGATCTTGAATTTAGGCGAAGTTCATGTATGTGAAAAAAATCCTCAATAGGTACTCATCCCCGCATGTGGCAAGCTCAATATCGGTGCATGGGCCTGCTTTGCCCAATTTTCCAAAAAGTTATTAGGCAAATCACAGTTTAACAACAGTTTCTTAATCATATCTGGTTAAACTAACTCACGAAATTTTATGAAATTCACAGCACCTTTCAGTCTCTTCCTCTGCCTATTTTCAAGAAAATACGTACACATGCATTAGACGTGAAGGAGAAATGGTTAAGCTAGTCACTTTTTGAACAACTGGGTCCTTGTTGTTAATAATTGATTTAAAATATTTAAGGCTAATTGATCCCGGTGACTTTGAATATAAATCAACGTTATTCATTGAACCAAACTTGGTAGCCCTTTTAATTTACCCACGCATGCAAAAGGACTAATATCACATTTCCGGTCATCTTGGTTATCAAGAAGAAGTTATTTGACCCTATGACCTTGAAAGTAGGTTAAGATCATTCATTTGAAAAAAAAATATCGTAGTACTTAACCAAAGTATTCTGCTACATGTCTAATATTGTTGTTTTATGCTGACGACAGTTGGTGGACGGACACAGGACCATCCAGATACTTTATGAGTGTAAATATCACATATGTTTATTGGTATGTGTAATTAATCATTTATTTTAATAATTTGTTTCTGATTGAACTCTCACTTGGATTTATGGTTAGAAAGTATTGGAATTATAAGTGCATGTTAAACGGATCTTGAATTCATCTTAAAATATATTTGGTGTGGACAAATATCTTATAATATACATTTGGCATTTCATGATAAAACTAATACGTTTACAACTTGCAGACAACATTGTAAAAGCAAACTATCTAATTACAAATACAAACTTAATTGCTCTTTTTTAGTGTTCATACAGTATCTATTAAAGTAAAAGTAAATTACACACAGTTACTATAATACTCTGCAAGTGTATTATCAAATTATGTGTTAGAAGTACTTTAGTTTAACTGACACCTTTTACTGTATAAGACTAGCTATTACAATATAATACTAAAGTGCTGTACTGTGCGATATTATTCACAAACTACAAGGTAGATTACCGTATGAATTTTTTTTTTAAATCAGTATGCCAGCCTGTATACTGTAGTCAGCTGGCCCAGGTAAGATACGCTCCTCTACCTGGGTCCTTAGGCAGGTGTGACCCACACCTCCTGTTATGTAATTAAGCCAGACAAGGCACCTTTAAAAGATACCTTTACCGTTACATTGACACCTATTTGGGAGTATGTGATCAATTGTTCGACTATCTAACTAATAGTTTATCATAAATAATACCATGTCAAGGGGAATACAAGTACTATAGAAGGGAGGGGGTCATTTTTTGATGGGGAAATAAATATAATATATATGGTATATTATACGCAGATGAAGGAAATAGAAGCGCTGAAGTAAGAAGTGAGGTATTTGAATATGGGTGCAAAATAAGGTATTCTTAACAAACCTGTCTCATTTTATCTATGGGCCAAGCAGGTCAGGTAATTGGTATTTAACTCCATTCAATATACATGATGTATACTATAGGACGTGTTTTATCAAATCGGATTCAGTACGACACTTTGTCTATAATGATGACCTACATTTAAATCAAAATTATTTTTATCTATTTCAATACATTCGACCGCCACCGACTGCTTCATGTATGTAGATTAAGATGCAAAATGTGTTTCCATCCCGTTTTCGCTTTGTTTACAAGAGAAAACGGATGTGGCATGTAGAATACATTTAGCTCGGTGTAATATAATCCAATATCGCGTCCGAAATTTGTCATTTTCACATATACTTGTTTGGTTATTTTGTGTTACAGATTGATAATATTATTTCGATATTTCGTGTTTGTTCACATAGTGGATGGCCAGATTTCTTATCCGCGATTATAGTCAGTGTCGGCGTGAATGAATAGCATTCTGCTTTTCCACAATATCACTTTTCTGATATGGGTAAGATACCAAAGACCTTAACCACACAGGTATGTTATGTCACTTTCCAGACATTTATTTTATCGATAACAAAATCTCTAGCTTAAGTCGTTTTTTATCTGACAAGCCAATACTTTTAACTGATACATCTGAAGGGAAATAACTAGTCATTAATAGACTCTTTAATGACAATATAAATTGAACGAGAAAAGTATGACCAGTGATTGTATTAAAGTACAATAAATCACTCGGAGGGAAGGAGTAATATCCAGCGGTCAGGTGTCTGTAATGTCGCACATAGCGTGACAACTATGACAAATAAGTTGGTGTTTTACCTGTTTAATTTATTTGAGATAGAGATGTCTCTTTTTAAATACAGACAACACTAATTTTGATTAAGATATCTGTAAAAAAAAATTACTAATGGAGATGGATGTTTGTTAAATATAGATATTTATATTTTAGAAACATATATTTCTAATTTAAATAACGATATTTTTAATTCAGATATATATATCTCGTTAACAGAAATCTCTATTAAAACATAAATATACATCTGTATTTAAAATAGAGGTACCTGAAATCTCAAAGCAAAAACAGGTACTTCTTATTCAAATACAGATACCAGTATTGTTTATTAATGGAGATATCTGTCATTGAAATACAGATATCTAAAAAAAAACATATACCTGTGTTTCAAATAGACATATATCTCCTTAAATACAGACACTTACAATATCTCTATTTTTCATAACTAGAGATTATAATAGACATACATTTAAATGTAGATATTTGTATTTTTAAAAAGAATATAGATATATCTATATCTCTATTTGATACTATAAATGTATTTTGTTACAAAATATAGGTTTTTCTCATTAAAAAAAGTTATCTGAATTAAACGGGTGAACACCCAAATGGCTTGTCATAAACAGCTGCTGACGGTAAACCGACCTATAGATAGCAGATGACGGCTTAAAAAATAAAACTAAATTGCTACATCCTAATCTGTATTTGTAAGGACAAGATAACATGTACATGTATATCATGTGACAAGTGTCAGAATGAACTACTAGTACATCATACACAGAATGCAAAGAAAAGTGGAGGAAATTGTGACGCGATGGAAACAATTAGACACACCTGTCTTGCCTTTATGTATATTAATTTATCTCAAAAGGAATATATCTCAATGGGCTATGACAGCTGGATGTAGCTATGGACGATGAAATTTCACTCTGCAAGTATCAAAATAAAGGACGTATTTTTAACTGTATAAGTTTTCATAATTGATTGAGAAGCGTCAATATGATAAAACTACAGGTTCGCTTTTCATAACATTATAGGCAATACTGCATCTAAAATAAGCACCGAATCAAAAGAATAGTGTAGTAGTCTAGTTTCCCTTTTCCTTACTATGCATTGCCAGTATATAACCCTACCAAACTAAATAAAAAAGTTATCAGATCATACCATTGGGGTAGTGATAAGAAGAACAAATTTTGTGACGTCGTCACTAAATGACATGGTTTCGTCTGATGTCACTATATTAAGTGTAATTTTGACGACACGAACATTCGTGCTACCGGTTTAAAACGATTGATCAATTGATGCACCTTCCAACAAATTGATTTAGTTATGTTGGATAAGAGGTAAATATCATCAGAATGGAATATATTGTTGAAAATGTTAAAATCAAATTGAAAATTTGTCCACAAAAATAGGTCCAATTGCTATAAAATAATAAATGAATAGTAATACCCTAATAGGATTGACTTATCAACGGGGCACCCTGGTTACTGCATTTTTTGCAGAAACTTTAAAGACAATATTACTTCTTCATTTAATCCTCCAAACTTCAAGGTTCCTCTCAGAGCAGTTTCATTGGTCAGCGAGATCTTTACCAGATGCTCCTATTGGCTTATAAAGGATGTGTTTTCTGTAATATTTCATCTAATATGACACATGTCATTTGATATTATAATCGGACATTGACACTGGTAGTCAAACAAGATATCAACGGTGAGACAATAACCAATAACCATACCTTACGACTACTAAGAATTAGACTACTAATAATTGTACATAGAATTAGGGTAGGTACAGTATATATTTCCTTTCAAAACATGTACGTGAAGTGTCCTTGATTTACTTTTAAAGGGCATCCCGTCGTTGAAATTAGTTTATACTATGAAAATAAAAGTAAACGTGAATTAAACACAGAAAGTCCGAAGATTACCATAAAACGTTGTTTTTGTGTTGTTGTTTTTTTGTAATTTTTTTCTTTTTTTTCTTTGAAAATATAGTTTACGAACAAAAAAGAAAAGAAAACGTCGGACGCGGCTCGCCAATGTAGCGATTAGCTAATGGGTTACTGAAATCGGAATCAGCGAGAAAATGAGGACACGGCAAGAAAGCGAACGTCATAAAAAGTAAATATCGGAGAGCGACAGAGGCCGTGTCAGTCGAGTCGATCGCACGATTCACATTGCTTCTGGGGGATACTCGACTAGACAGTCTTACAGGTTCGTAATGAAAATATGCTCGAAGATACACTGACAACTCACAGACAAAACTTAATATTACCTTATCGAACCATTTAATGAGTACAAGTGTATTGTGCATTTGTCTTATCAAATGCTATTAGTAACTGGTTTCATAATTCTTAATTCTCTATATTTCATATGTCAATATACAAAGTTCATAAACGAGACGAACAAATTTACTTCTTTCAGCTAAATTTAATAGCACAACTCACTGTAGATTAAATATGAAGAACACAAAGATATCAGTGTCAATATCCAATGGAAATATATACACAGCACACAATATAATAATATTCAAAAGCATCAATTGCCATCTACCGAAATGTCAATCTGAATCACACACGGCATCGGTTAGAACAATAAAAAATTAACATTTCCCCTTGATTAAGGAGACGTAAAGTGTCCACAATCACATTACATTACATTACAATTTGAAAGACTCCGCAAGAATGTTACTGTGCTGTTGTTGTTTACAAACATCTATCTGGATAAATAGTGTTTCAAATCATTTAATTATCTATTTATAGATTATTTCATACTGTATTGGCTGGTGCATCATTGTTTTCACTTCGATACTAAGAAATTGTCGTCTCAAGAGTATGTAGTCATTAGTTACAGTCGCGTGAAGCGACTAACGAAATATACATTTATCTTATGCTCTAAAATAAAGTGTTAATTTAACTGGGTATATCTATTGAAAAGGAATTTTCTCACACTGCTGATGCAAATATTTGACATTAACTAAACCAGCTCTTGTATGATAAGGGATATCACATGGCAGTGTTAACACAACATATGTGAAACAATAAATATCTTTAAAAAAGATAAACGGCATAGTTATAATGCTGGTGGTAATAATATAAAACTACTGGTGAAGTAAATGAACGAATTAATGTGTTTCAGCACAGATAACAAAATTGTATCAGTTTGAATCAGTTTTGGTGATAATAAGACTGCATTTGAATCAGGAATATAATTTTATCAATGTGTCATTTGAAAAGATACATCCACTTATTCAGTGTGCATTCAATCTTAACTTTGTTTCGTTTTTAACTGCATATCGGCATTTTGCATTGACCGCTACATTGACCAATCACACACTTCATCTTGACCAGTAACGCCACCTGTCGCGTCATATCCGGGCCAAAAGAATATTATACGGCTATGCCGAAAAATGTTTTATATTATTCAGGGAATATTTATGGTTCAAAACCTGTTTAACACATCACTGTCAGAAGATATTTCAAAATAGAGATATGTTCCAAGGTATTCCTTTGTTATTAGCAAATTAGAAATTAGATTATCGAACCATAAACATTCAATGCATAATATCAGCCCCCCGGTATAAATATTGAATGGTGATTTTGATAAATTCTTGCAACCTCAAGTTAATATGGACATGGAGAAAATATAATATAATAAGAAATGAATTATGCTAAGATATTTTTCATGTCAAATATGACCATGCTAAGTTAGTTTGGCCTTAACAAACAGAACAACAGTTTGTAGGAAAGTAATATTGTATATTTTAATATAAAATGAGCATACTCTTAAATTTGAAAATTTTCTGATTTAGGACATTTGAATAATTTTTTTCAAGGGGCGCAAGCATGAACATTTTAGGCAAACTTTTATTTGAAGAGTGCAGTTATTACTGATAACGCGAAAATACCTGAAACAAAACAGACCGAACGCAAAAATCTCTAAAATGCTTCTACACTCAAAAGTCCCATATATTCGACATCTATTTAAACGATTATTGGACATTCGAGAAGGGGAAAAAACAACATTCATTTCATTGGATGCGATGGGTTGACCATTGGCTGTCCCACACACCCGGGTACATTTGTTGAATAACCCGGCTGTGTATATCCTGTTTGACTATAGTCAGGCTGTGAATATCCTGGTTGATTGTAGCCAGGCTGTAAATAGCCAGCCGGACCCTGCTGTTGAACTCCTGAGTGCATCATAAACACATGTTGTCCGGCTGCGCCAGGGGCAGGAGTTGCGGTCGGCGGAACATCCATAAAATTTGCAATAATGGTGTAAGCAATGCTGGCAATAAGTGTGCCTCCGCAAGCTATAGCCACAAGGTAGAAGGAATAGCTAAAACTAGAGGTCAATGACAGCAGAGTGTCCGAGTCTTTGTATTGAGTGGCGTAAAACCAGGCGAGAGCGAGTAAAGTACATACAACTGTTGAAGAAAAAAACATACTGGATAATATATAACTTTAAAAAACACATTCCGGTTTTTCTGCGTTTTTACAGGAAATTGTTTGGTTGGTAATAAAAAACACTATGCAATCTTGACAGAAGGGATCTGTATTAGGACTACGTTTCAACAATGGAGTTGCCTGAAACTGAAGAGCTCTGTTAAGTCTTATCACAGATTATGTCCTCATATTCAATGCAGGACAATAAACCTATACTGAAGACAGGTACGATTTAGAATAAAATGAAATTTGCATAACATGTCTATTTTGAGTGATGTCTTAAAATATATCAACCGCCATTTGTGTATGATCAGAGCAAGGTGTTTATGTGACTTATACTTCATATAGTCATCAGAGACAAACCTTGTAAAAAAAGTGATGGTATTGAGGATTTCCTAAAATTTATCGATAACAAGTATCACGGATTTAGCCTTTTGATAGCTTATCCCGACAGAACCATATGCTATTTCAGCAAGGGGCTGGGCGGTTAGATGTATACTTATTCGCACGGAACATATTCCGGCCGGGTGCATATATACTTACAAGAAGAATACCAGATACCAAAAAGTTTTTTGACAATCGGAAGATCTGGTCTTGTGTAAGCACACCCGGCGATGGCGACGAAGATAGCTGAGAAGAGGAGGATACAGCTAATGACACTTAGTCCCACAACCCATTGTAGTGGAATTACAAGAGGAACATAAATCAACAATTTTACTTCACACAGATAATTCTGAGTATCTCATCACAAAGTGATTCCTGCCTCACCAATTAGATCAATCGCAGCGTTTCGGGGATATTTTCGGCGATGCATATATAAAACACAAACCCATGTCACACGCTTGTTAAAAGACAGAATGTTGGTAAACCTTGGGATGGAAACTCAGAAGCAGGATGGTCATTTAACCCTCCAGCCTCCGAGAGGCATGATGTAATGCTATCAGCCCTAGATGCGATCATTACCCCAATCTACATTGCCACTGTGGATGTGAACACCTGTTGGCCTGATCTGAAAGACTCTGCCAGTTTACAAGTCGTGTAGAAAGAAGTTCTTACAATATCTTTTTTCATTTTATATTATATTTACTCCGTCGTTATTGTTTTGCAATTCTTTATTGTAGTTACTGTACGGTACTTATTTTATTCTCAAGAGCAATTGAGGTGAAAAATTGCCCTTCACTACAGAATCAAAATCTCCCGACTCCTTGAAATAATTGCAGATCTGACTGAACATTTTTCGTCTTGGCTAAACACAAATGTTATTCACTTCTGAATCTATAATTTCCATCTCATCTTTACCGAATGTTAATTAGCCCGGCAACCCATACTAAGTGGCACTGGGGTTTCAAGGCTTATTATTATTTGCAAGTCCCCATTGTCCATTCAGATTCATCATTACAATATGTTCTCCAAAACCTCAAATTCTTCTTAAACTAAGTCTACATTAGTGGACCCCGTGTAAGTTCTTAACCATTCCAGCTCTGCTGTGTGCCGGGTCACGTATACCTCCACCCACAAAAAGCTTCACGTATACCTCCACCCACAAATAGTTTTAAAATAATAAACATACTCTTTAAGATTGATGGAATATAAACTGAGTCAATAAATCATCATGATGTGATCAAATTTCAAATCATGTTTTCGAGCCGCTAACTGCTTCACAAGCGCCTTCATTGCCTATTTATTGAGTGGGGTAATGCTTGTTATCCTGATCAAAGTTCGATGATAGTGAGAATGCTCGGCATATAGCTTATATAGCCGAATATACAAATTGAGAAAGTGTGTGTGCGTGTGAGTGTGTGTATGTGTGTGTTGGGGGGGGGGGGGGGGGTGTATATATATATAGTAGGAAAACATACCCCTTCCTCTACATGGAGACAGGCTTCACCGTCCAAAATGATACAACAAACAGCCTCAAACTAAATGACAAGCCGCTAACCGTGATCTACAGCGCATTGAAAACGAAAATGAAACCACAGTATAATAACTCACGGAACAATGGAAAGAAACAAAGATTAGATATACCTAACAAGAAATTATAAAAAAAAACTTTTTTCATGCGGCCATGAAATGCCATTATGCTGCGACATTCTTGTGTATCCTTGTACAAGCTAACAATAAAATTTCACAGCTAAAACGATAACAATATATCTTTAAGTAACCTTTGTGTGTAACCTAGATACGCGAACAGTGCACTAGAATATACAGCCTTTTTAAACATTGTAGTGAACGAATCTGACATGTAAACGAAATTTAACCTTTTGCCTATAGAACGTGTTTTGCAATAAAATAACAATGATGTACCTCTATGCATCAGTACAAGTTCCTATCAAGGAAAAAAATGAGTATTTCTACTAATATCAGGGAGGCTAGAGGTAATGTCATGATAATAAAAGTATGACGTCATCAGATAAACAAAATTTTAACATAAAGCAGAGGGAGAGTAAGGGTGACGGTGGAATAGAATATAGCTATTCTTTAACTCGAGTAAGTTAAATAACAAAACAAAACAAGACTTTGCCGCTAGGCAGTGTTCAGGGAATGCTTTATATGTTTTACATAATCACAAGTTAAATAGTGACGATGTAGTTACAAGAGAGTTAAAAGAAAAAATGTTAATCAAAATGCTAAGTATGAAATAATAAGTTTATTTAATGTACAGCATTCCATCTGTTACGACTTTGTTTAATGTGTCACGTAATCGTAAACTGATGACGTCATACATATATAAGCAACGTACAAATGAACAAATGTTTACTCCGCCTGAAGAAGCCAAAGTGAGCGTTTTCACACACAGGCCGTTTAGATAATAATCACTGGTAAAAAGAAAACCACCAGCTGTGGTTCTAATTAATAAGTGGTTTTTAATTTCATCGTCAACGTGCCGGACTATTATTCAAATTCCAATAGAGTTTTATACTATAGAAACTGGTTGCCTGTTTGCATTGCCTCTTTAATGAACCGTGATCACTTGCGACAGAAAATCGACACATATGATCTTGCAAAATTTTCACATTGAAAGTCCATGATATACCTACCTGCTAGGTGAGTTAAGAACGCCCTTAATCTTTTAAACAGGAAAATCTAGTAGGTAAAACATAGGACAACACAAAATAACATGAAAATTCCAAATGTCAAATGCCCATTGCAACATATATAGAGGATATCTAACATTGTCTTCAATAATAGCAAATATATTTCACGAGTGGGGCTAATATTTTGATATATTCATATTAGCTCCACGAGTGATACATAGTTGGTATTACCGCAAACACTGTTAGGTATTCTGTTTATTACATTTTGTGGTTAAATATCAGGGTCATTTTTTAATTCCCCCCACCGTAGCCCATAAGATTGGTCAGATTTGAAAATAATGATATGTAGTTTACATTAGGGAAAAATATCGCTTTTATAGAATGAACAATTTTCGATATTTCACTGTTAAAGATGTAATAAAATATCATTCGTCTTTTTGTCTTCATTCCATCTTAGTCATATTTACATTTAAACCATTCGTATTTTTGTGTTGTTTCCCAGGGTTCTTTCTATCTAAACACATATGACAAGTCCTATTTTCAAGTTATTCTAATAAGCATACTTGTGCCGACTAAATCAAACACGGTAACTTACGATACGAAATGCTGCCATACCTACTGTACAAAAAGCACTGACTCTCGCTGGAGCCGCGAAGGCTGTCCTCTGAACATATCATAAACAGGCCGATGGTCCACTTCTTTGTCCCCTACAATTCTTCTACGACATACCAGTAAGGTGTTGCTAACCCAATCGTCTGCAAAATGAACAAAACTAAAGCGACTAAGACACCACAAACTATTCCTAAAGACGCCATATTGTAACCTGACAACGTCCCTTAATATGTGGTGATAACTTGGGTAGGCAATATCACGTGACCGAATTCGCTGTGTCCACATTCTGACAACGGTCACGTTGTTTCGTTCGTTTTCTAATATCAAGCATCTGAAAGCTATACATCATTTTAACGTTTGATTTGATCTTAAACATCAAGTGGTTGAAGACGTCTTGGTGCAATGATAGACGTTTCTTTTGTAAGCTGTGTGAATGAAATATCTCAAAAAAACAAGAAGTGTGAAGAAATAACCGTTCAACTGATCTTTTAGGACTCACACAACTAAATATTTCACTATATATAATTACTAGTGACTCAATCCCTTCATTAGCTCATTTGAAGTTCAAATGGTGTGAATTTCAATCAAATTAAAGTTTGAAGTTTTCGCTACCTGTTAAATGATACTATTGTATAGGTCTGACGGCAAATAAGAGCACACAGGTACTCGAAAACAATAACTTGACATTTAAAGTGGACTGAGAAACATCTGTCAAAGGAATTCCCGCCTTTTTTCGCCTGTAGTCCTACTTCATCGTGTTTTCAATAGGATTGTATATTTTTATTTTGTTAAGTCTTCAGAAATTATTCTTTATTATCGTATAGTTACTCAAGAAAATAACTAACAGCCTCATAAAGTAGGCACTTGGCTTACGTAACCAATTCAAATAATCGCTTAACTAATTATGGAAGAACATGTACATTAAATTCTGCCCAGACTGCTACCATCACCAACCGCAACCGAAAATACATATAGTGAAGGATCAGAAAACGCCTATAGAAGACCCCAACGACAGGTAACATGTATAAGAGTAGCTGATTGGCTGATTTAGATGTGTGAGTCCTTTGAAAGTACTCGGGGACACTTTTTTATTTAATATAAAAATATTTCCCAATAGTATTTGTTTCCCCCTTGATTGACTTACATTGTGATAACAAATATGAGGTGGTAACGAGGAAATTGATATTGGTTAAGGGGAAATAACTTCTAATTCATGACGAATTCCGTGTATGTGTTTCTGTTATTAGTTACTCGAAGCACATTTGATATTTTTCCTCTGCACAATAAACGAGTTGTTCAAAAATGACATTCTAGAAACAATTAACCAGTTGTTCAATAGGACATTCCAGAAACAATAAACCCATTGTTAAAGAGGACATTCCAGAAACAATAAACCAGTTGTTAAGTAGGACATTCGAGAAACAATAACGGGTTGTTAAGTAGGACATTCAAGAAGCAATAAACGAGTTGTTAAAGAGGACATTCTAGAAACAATAAACCATTTAAGTAGGAGATTCAAGAAACAATAAACGAGTTGTTAAAGAGGACATTCCAGAAACAATAAACCAGTTAAGTAGGAAATTCCAGAAACAATAAACCAGTTGTGAAATAGGACATTCCAGAAACAATCAATCAGTTGTTAAGTAGGAAATTCCAAAAACAATAAACCAGTTAAGTAGGACATTCCAGAAACAATAAACCAGTTAAGTAGGACATTCCAGAAACAATTAACCATTAAGTAGGACATTCCAGAAATAATAAACGAGTTGATAAATAGGAAATTCCAGAAACAATAAACCAGTTGTGAAATAGGACATTCCAGAACCAATAAACCAGTTGTTAAAGAGGACATTCCAGAAACAATAAACAGTTAAGTAGGGCATTCCAGAAACAATAAACCAGTTAAGTAGGACATTCCAGAAACAATTAACCATTAAGTAGGACATTCCAGAAACAATAAACCAGTTGTTAAAGAGGCCATTCCAGAAACAATAAACCAGTTGTGAAGTAGGACATTCCAGAAACAATAAACCAGTTGTTAAGTAGGACATTCCAGAAACAATAAACCAGTTGTTAAAGAGGAAATTCCAGAAACAATAAACCAGTTGTTAAAGAGGACATTCCAGAAACAATAAACCAGTTAAGTAGGACATTCCAGAAACAATAAACCAGTTGTTAAGTAGGACATTCCAGAAACAATAAACCAGTTGTGAAAAAGGACATTCCAGAAACAATAAACCAGTTGTTAAAGAGGACATTTCAGAAAGAATAAACAGTTAAGTAGGACATTCCAGAAACAATAAACCAGTTGTGAAATAGGACATTCCAGAAACAATAAACCAGTTAAGTAGGACATGCCAGAAACAATAAACCAGTTGTTAAAGAGGACATTCCAGAAACAATAAACCAGTTAAGTAGGACATTCCAAAAACAAACACCAGTTGTGAAAAAGGACATTCCAGAAACAATAAACCAGTTGTTAAAGAGGACATTCCAGAAACAATAAACCAGTTGTTAAAGAGGACATTCCAGAAACAATAAACCAGTTGTTAAAGAGGACATTCCAGAAACAATAAACCAGTTGTTAAAGAGGACATTCCAGAAACAATAAACAGTTAAGTAGGACATTCCAGAAACAATAAACCAGTTAAGTAGGACATTCCAGAAACATTTAACCATTAAGTAGGACATTCCAGAAACAATAAACTAGATAAGTAGGACATTCCAGAAACAATAAACCAGTTGTGAAGTAGGACATTCCAGAAACAATAACAAGTTGTTAAAGAGGACATTCCAGAAACAATAAACCACTTAAGTAGGACATTCCAGAAACAATTAACCATTAAGTAGGACATTCCAGAAACAAAAACCAGTTGTGAAATAGGACATTCCAGAAACAATTAACCAGTTGTTAAAGAGGACATTTCAGAAACAATAAACATTTAAGTAGGACATTCCAGAAACAATAAACCAGTTAGGTAGGACATTCAAGAAACAATAAACCAGTTAAGTAGGACATTCAAGAAACAATAAACCAGTTAAGTAGGACATTCAAGAAACAATAAACCAGTTAAGTAGGACATTCCAGAAACAATAAACGAGTTGTTAAAGAGGACATCCCAGAAACAATAAACCAGTTAAGTAGGACATTCAAGAAACAATAAACCAGTTAAGTAGGACATTCCAGAAACAATTAACCAGTTGTTAAGTAGGACATTCCAGAAACAATAAACCAGTTAAGTAGGACATTCCAGAAACAATAAACCAGTTGTTAAGTAGGACATTCCAGAAACAATAAACCAGTTGTGAAATAGGACATTCCAGAAACAATAAACAGTTAAGTAGGACATTCCAGAAACAATAAACCAGTTAGGTAGGACATTCCAGAAACAATAAACCAGTTAAGTAGGACATTCAAGAAACAATAAACCAGTTAAGTAGGACATTCCAGAAACAATAAACGAGTTGTTAAAGTGGACATCCCAGAAACAATAAACCGGTTATTAAAGAGGACATTCCAGAAACAATAAACAGTTAAGTAGGACATTCCAGAAACAATAAACCAGTTAAGTAGGACATTCCAGAAACAATAAACGAGTTGTTAAAGTGGACATCCCAGAAACAATAAACCGGTTATTAAAGAGGACATTCCAGAAACAATAAACAGTTAAGTAGGACATTCCAGAAACAATAAACCAGTTGCAAAATAGGATATTCCAGAAACAATAAACGAGTTGTTAAAGTGGACATCCCAGAAACAATAAACCGGTTATTAAAGAGGACATTCCAGAAACAATAAACAGTTAAGTAGGACATTCCAGAAACAATAAACCAGTTGTTAAGTAGGACATTCCAGAAACAATAAACCAGTTGCAAAATAGGATATTCCAGAACCAATAAACCAGTTGTTAAAGAGGCCATTCCAGAAACAATAAACCAGTTGTTAAAGAGGCCATTCCAGAAACAATAAACAGTTAAGTAGGACATTCCAGGAACAATTAACCAGTTAAGTAGGACATTCCAGGAACAATTAACCAGTTAAGTAGGACATTCCAGAAACAATAAACCAGTTGTTAAAGAGGCCATTCCAGAAACAATAAACCAATTAAGTAGGAGTTCCAGAAACAATAAACCAGTTGTGAAGTAGATCATTCCAGAAACAATAAACCAGTTGTGAAGTAGGACATTCCAGAAACAATAAACCAGTTGTGAAATAGGACATTCCAGAAACAATAAACCAGTTGTTAAGTAGGACATTCCAGAAACAATAAACCAGTTAAGTAGGACATTCCAGAAACAATTAACAAGTTGTGAAGTAGGACATTCCAGAAACAATAAACCAGTTGTTAAAGAGGACATTCCAGAAACAATAAACAGTTAAGTAGGACATTCCAGAAACAATTAACCAGTTAAGTAGGACATTCAAGAAACAATGAACCAGTTAAGTAGGACATTCCAGAAACAATTAACCAGTTAAGTAGGACATTCAAGAAACAATGAACCAGTTAAGTAGGACATTCCAGAAACAATTAACCAGTTAAGTAGGACATTCCAGAAACAATAAACCAGTTGTTAAGTAGGACATTCCAGAAACAATAAACCAGTTAAGTAGGACATTCCAGAAATAATAAACCAATTAAGTAGGACATTCCAGAAACAATAAACCAGTTGTGAAATAGGACATTCCAGAAACAATAAACCAGTTGTTAAAGAGGCCATTCCAGAAACAATAAACCAGTTGTGAAGTAGGACATTCCAGAAACAATAAACCAGTTAAGTAGGACATTCCAGAAATAATAAACCAATTAAGTAGGACATTCCAGAAACAATAAACCAGTTGTGAAATAGGACATTCCAGAAACAATAAACCAGTTGTTAAAGAGGCCATTCCAGAAACAATAAACCAGTTGTTAAGTAGTAGTAATAAACAACATTCTTTGTACTTGTTAACAAATTTAGACTATAAGAGGAAAAAACAATACGGGTCTATGAAAGATCGTTAATTTACAACAACGTTTGCAGCGTAAAGCTTTGTTCAACCGTTTAAGTTTGTCGAGTTCAAATCGTCATTACTCAGATTCTTCTTATTGTATTGTCAATCAATCGGCATTTGATTCCAATCAAATGTTGACTTTTAAGCAGCAAAGTTTAAAATAACAGCCGTAATAGTGGTAAAATGGAAAGTCTTGGTAATATGAAGAACAAAATACAATGTATATGCATAATTTACAATTTCGATTAACGTTATATTTCCATTGCATCAGACAAATGATCCAAACTTAGTCGCGACGTCACAGTACGTGCATAATTCAACAATTCATAGCATGTCACACAATACTGTCATCGCCGGTATTTCGTCGGTATTTCCTCAGAGGTTATATAACTTGAGAGGAAGTAGATACTATTTGAAATGAAATACCGCCAGTAATATTTGCACCAGAAAACATTTCCGTGGCAAGATTTTGACTGTCTCTAGATGACCTCGGGATCGTTGAAATTTTAAGACAAATTTATAAAAAAAGAAAAAACACAAGACATCAGCTATACGAAAAAGTTTTATTATTTCAAGCAAATTCTATAGCGCTACTGGCTGGTGGATTAGATACCAGATGTATAATGAGTATAAGCATTACGGGGTAAAGGCGAGTTCAACAGGTACATATACTGACAATCACGCAATAATGGCGAGTCAATCTTATTTGGAATGTCGGTAATGTTTTGATGTAATCATGTTTAACTTCTTTTTTTTTTAATTTCAGATGCTTGATCCAAACGTGATAAGTTTGAAAGGTATATTCAATCTAAAATATGAAAATGCCGAGAAATAAAAAGGTTGACATCATGATGACAATCAAACAAGACCAAAGATATGCAAAAAAACAAAATTTTATGACACTGTTACTTCTGAATTCTTTCGGAAATCATTTCACCGGCGATATCAACACATATTTCCAACAACAGAGCAATGCCAAGTACCACCGAAACTCATCCTAAATCTGGTATTTGAACCCTCGATCTCAATCATGTAAAATCCATTTATGAAAAACACAAAAAATATCAATGTCAAATATCTAATGAAAATATATCACAGAATACATTAAAATGATAAAGAAAAACATAGATTATAAACTACAACATACTCGAACTAAACACATTCATAAAAGTAACTATATCTGCAAGAAATCACTGTCAGAAAAATTATCATGAGTAACATTTTCAAGAAATAGTAAATCTAAAACTTGTCCTTGATTTATTTTTTTCAGGTTTCTGCTAATATGTTTTGAAGTGGGTCCTACCAGAATGTAATCATGCTGTGCAACTCATCACGCGCCTCCACGTGACTCCATTCGGGTGTCCCTATATAGCATTGTTTAAAATCATTAGCCCGGGTAAACAGTGTTTAAAAACCCGTAAAAACATATTTATCGAACATTTTATAATATTAAGATTCGTACTTTATCTTAAAATCATCACACTTAAGAAGAAATTATGGCCGTTTAAAGAATATGAAATGAGGGTCTGACGAATTATATATTGTTTGTTTAGCGATTATATTTCGCGGGGTTATTACCTAAAAGCTACATTCGTGTTTCCATTAAAATCCGCGAATTCTACACACCAGCGAAATACTTAGTCCACATTATGGAGATATGTCGTAATACCTTATCATTAAAAAAATTACCCAACAACGTTACACAATTTAAAGTACATCTTAATAGAATGAGAGATAAAAGTTGGATTGTGATGTGATCTATATTCCGATAAAGGATTAATAATATCCCTGCCCTGTTCACAATACATCAGTGGTTCAGTTATGCGCCAAAAGACATGGTGCAAATATAGGGCCGGTTACTGCACAACTGACTGTCTAGTAAAAAGAACAGAAAACTGACCAGATCATACGTGATCTTATAATAGGCTAAACAAAATGAAAACCACAGCAAATACTTGTCACTAACTAAACCAGCTATTGTATGATGAAAAACATCACATGTCAGTGTTTACATTACACTTCAAAAAATGTTTGAAACAGCTCGATATTATTTACAGAATATATTGAAATGTAAAATGAATAGACCTGTTTTACACGAAAATTTGAGTTATAAATCTAAAATAGATATGTTCCAAGTACTCTTTTTTATTTTCATCCCAGGTAGACTGTTTTACTCGAAATACACATATATCGTAAAAAAATACAAAGAAAATTCAAAAGATACAAAAGGATACAGTGTTTTAGCAATTGTAAATTGCAATACTATATCTATATGAGTTTTAAGAAAGATTACCAACTTCTGACGACCTTAAAATTTCTGAAGATTAATTAGTGGTACTTTGAGTGTATTGTTACTTGAATATATTTATTATTTGTTGATTATTATGTAAATAGAAAGACTCATCAGTATAGCACATTCACGTTAATCAAGAACTTAAACATGGATCTGAAGATAACCTCTGGGTATGGCTCTGGGCCGATATATCTATATCCTCAAACTGGGATCCTGTCCCGATAATGTTAACAAAGACTGAATAATATCCAAGAAAACTATGACAAAAAATCTTATTCATCATGTATATAAACAATAGCAAATAGTAAAGCACTTCAAGGCACTTCCTTCCATGAAGAGTATTCGATCCTACCGTTTCTGGGTCTTGAGAATGACATTTTTAAAATTTCATTAAATTTGACATTTGTTGGACCAGCCAAACAGCGTCTGGGGGTCATTAAGGACTGAAATGTGCATATCATCAAACTCATATCCAATACTGGTCATTCTAACCAAGTTCGATTTTTTCTTATGCATATTAGACAAATTAGATGTTCAACAAGAGATCCCAGAGGGATCTTGGCGCCCACCATTGAATGATCTTCATAGGTTCCATGTCAGATTGATTTTTTCTCTACTTTTCCCTTCATTTTACTAATCTGTGCAAATTGAGACATCCCTCCAGTACTTTTCAAACAAGGGAATCCTAGCTATATAAGAAATTTGAGATTTAACGATAATGGCTGTTTGTTTGCCAGGTTGTTTTCAGGACAGACTGGTCCAAAAATGCAATACAAGGGACCAAGGTGAACCTACTTATGAAATTTGAGAAAGATCCATTCAGTACTTTGAGAAATAGAGATAACAAACTTCAATTGTCAAAATCCAAGATGGCGGTCTGTCGGCCATATTGTTTTCCAATTGATCTCAAAATGCAATAAGCATAACGAGGCACCAAGGGGAACCTCCATATGAAATTTGAGAAAGATCCCTTCAGTACTTTCTCAGAAATAGCGATAACGAACTTCAATTGTCAAAATCCAAGATGGCTGCCTGTCGGCCATGTTATTTTCCGATTGGTCTCAAAATGCAATATGCATAACTAGGCACCAAGGGAAACTTACATATGAAATTTGAGAAAGATCCCTTAAATACTTTCTCAGAAATAGTGATAACAAACTTCAATTGTCAAAATCCAAGATGGCTGCCTGTCGGCCATGTTGTTTTCAGATTGGTCTCAAAACGCAATATGCATAACTACGCACCAAGGGACACCTACATATGAAATTTCAGAAAGATCCATTCAGTACATTCTCAGAAATAGCGATAACAAACTTCAATTGTCAAAATCCAAGATGGCTGCCTGTCGGCCATGTTGTTTTCGGATTAGTCTCAAAACGCAATATGCATAACTAGGCACCAAGGGGAACCTTCATATGAAACTTCAGAAAGATCCCTTCAGTACTTTCTCAGAAATAGCGATAACAAACTTCAATTGTCAAAATCCAAGATGGCTGCCTGTCGGCCATGTTGTTTTCCGATTGGTCTCAAAACGCAATATGCATAACTAGGCACCAAGGGGAACCTTCATATGAAATTTGAGAAAGATCCCTTCAGTACTTTCTCAGAAATAGCGATAACAAACTTCAATTGTCAAAATCCAAGATGACTGCCTGTCGGCCATGTTGTTTTCCGATTGGTCTCAAAACGCAATATGCATAACTAGGCACCAAGGGGAACCTACATATGAAATTTGAGAAAGATCCCTTCAGTACTTTCTGAGAAATAGCGATAACAAGAATTGTTTACGAACGGACGGACGGACGGACGGACGGACCACGGACCACGGACGCAGGGCGATTTGAATAGCCCACCATCTGATGATGGTGGGCTAAAAATGTGACTTCCCTATATAACATACACATAGTTAAATTTATCCTCTTTAACGCGAGACCCCACAGACATAAATTTCACAATTTTAGAAAGCATCTTCAGATCCTTCCATCTACCCGGATCATGAAAAGAAGATTTTAGATTTTTTTGCCAGTTTGACCCCTTTCAGTTCGGGGGTTTTGAAGGAGTTGTCAAAAATGTTCAAAAGCACTGCGCAGAATGATGGACGGATCATGATAACAATAGGACATTGTACCCTTACGTATCAGATGACCTAACAAAAAACATTTCTTCATATCATTATACACCAATAAGTTGCCGCCGGAGATGTTATAATATGACCATGCAATGGCATGTAGGTAAATACATTCTGAATAGAACAAGAGGCCCAGAGGGCCTGTATCGCTCACCTGGTTTCATGAGATATGAAGCAAGAATGATGCTTAAGTATATTTGTCACTGGTATTGCTATGTTAATATATATCATAAGCATTTATATGGGTACATGTATATTGGTTTTATTTTAATACTAAAAATGCCAAAAGTGCATTTATCCATGAAATGAAATTGACTTTTGGCGCGACCCCATAGGGATGCTACCACACAAATGTGAGTGATATTCATTGCTTAGTTTCAGAGAAGATCTTGTTTAGATTAATTGACCCCTTTTGACCCTGCCCTCTGCCCCCTGGGGGGTCAGCTCCTTCCTTTATACAATTTTGAATTCCTACCCCCAATAGGATGCTACCAGTCAAGCCATTGCTAAGTTTCAGAGAATAAGTTGTTTAATAATTTAGCCAAATTGACCCCTTTTGGCCCCACCCCTCAGCCCCCTGGCGGCCCGGGTCAACCCCAACATTTGTACAATTTTGAATCCCATCCCCATAACCATGCTACCATACAAATGTGAGTAATATCCATTGCTTAGTTTCAGAGAAGAAGTTGTTTAAACAAATTGACCAATTTTGGCCCCGCCCCTCAGGCCCCTTGGGGGTCAGCCCCACCATTTGTACAATTTTGAATCCCCACCCCATAGGGATGCTAACAGGCAAATATGAGCGATATCCATTGCTTAGTTTCAGAGCAGAAGTCATTTATATCAATTCTGCAAAACTGACCCCTTTTGGCCCCGCCCCTCAGCCACCAGGGGGTCGGCCCCGTCATTTGTATAATTTCAAATTCCTACCCGAAGGTGATGCTACCAGTAAAATATGAGAGATTTCCATTGTTTGGTTCCAGAGAAGAAGTCAATTATATGAATATAGCCAGATTGAGCACATTTGGCCCCGCCCCTCAGGCCCCTGGGGGGGGGGGGGGGGGGGGGTCAGTCCCATCATTTGTACAATTTTGAATCACCACCCCATAGTGATGCTACCAGGCAAATATGAGCGACAGGCATTGCTCGGTTTCAGAGAAGAAGTCATTTATATCAATATAGCCAAATTGACAACATTCAGCCCCACCCCTCAGGCCCCTGGGGGGTCAGCCCCATCAGTTGTACAATTTTGAATCCCCACCCCATAGTGATGCTACCAGGCAAATATGAGTGATAGCCATTGCTTGGTTTCAGAGAAGAAGTCGTTTATATCAATAGCGCCAAAATGACTCCTTTTGGCCCCGCCCCTCAGGCCCCTGGGGAGTCAGCCCCATCATTTGTACAATTTTGAATCCCCATCCCATAATGATGCTACCAGGCAAATAAGAGTGATAGCAATTGCTTGGTTTCAGAGAAGAAGTTGTTTATATCAATAGCGCCAAAATGACTCCTTTTGGCTCCGCCCCTCAGGCCCCTGGGGAGTCAGCCCCATCATTTGTACAATTTTGAATCCCCATCCGATAATGATGCTACCAGGCAAATATGAGTGATAGCCATTGCTCGGTTTCAGAGAAGAAGTCATTTATATCAATATAGCCAAATTGACAACATTCGGCCCCACCCCTCAGGTCCCTGGGGGGTCAGCCCAATCATTTGTACAATTTTGAATCCCCACCCCATAGTGATGCTACCAGGCAAATATGAGTGATAGCCATTGCTTGGTTTCAGAGAAGAAGTCGTTTATATCAATAAAGCCAGATTGACCACATTTGGCCCCGCCCCTCAGGCCCCTGGGGGGTCAGCCCCATCATTTGTACAATTTTGAATCCCTACCCCACAGTGATGCTACCAGGCAAATATGAGTGATAGCCCCATCATTTGTACAATTTTGAGTCCCCTACCCATAGGGATGCTTCTGACCAAATTTGTGCAAATTCCGATCAGCGGTTATGAAGAAGAAGTCAAATAAGTCAATTGTTGACGGACGGACGGACGGACGACAGACGGACGACGGACGACGGACGCCACGGTATGGCATAAGCTCACCTTGGTCCTTCGGACCAGGTGAGCTAAAAATAAATGAAGAATCATCGTTCAACAATTGTAACGTATATCTACCAGCTTGGTAAGAGGAAAATCATATATACTTGAGTAATTCAATGTAACGTATATCAGCAGTTGTATTGGTATGACGATCATATTCTACAATCAAAACATAATTTAAAATTTGAAATTATCTTGTTTATGACATTTTCATTGATGTTTTCATAATACGTATGCGTAAACGTTTATTTTATAGGTATTGATTTGAAGACAAAGAGAAGTTATTATTGATAACACGAAAATACGTCAACCTTGAATTTGAAACAATCTAAACTCAACCATCTCAACATTAAGATTACTCGAACATTTCTTTAAGCCACTGTTGGAAGTTTGGGACGAAAGAAACATTTATTTCGTAGGATACGGTGGGTTGGTCATTGGCTCTCCCGCATATCCGGGTCCGTTTGGTGCATCACCCGGCTGTGGATATCCTGGTTGACTGAAGCCAGGCTGTGTATACCCCGGTTGACTGTAGCCAGGCTGTGGATAGCCAGTCGGAGCCTGCTGTTGGACTCCTGTGTGCATCACAAACACCTGTGGTCCCGCTGGGGCTACGACAGCGGTGGCGGTCTGCGGAACATCCATGTTATTTGCAACGACGCACAAAGTAATGGCGGCAATAAGTGTACCTGCGCCAGCTATAGCCACAAGGTAGAAGGAATAGCCAAGACTGGACTTTACAAGAGAGGTCAAGGACAGCAGTGTCTGCGAGTCTTCGTATTGGGTGACGTAAAACCAGACGACAGCGGCAATAGTGCATCCGGCTGTTGGAGAAACAAACATACCGGATATTATTATAACTTACAAAACAAAATCTTTGTTATTCTGCGTTTTCCCAGGGAAATCTTTAGTTGGTTATATTTTTTTTTAATGTGTACAATCTTGTCTATTTTTATATAAATGTATAAAGTTGTGGGCCACCTCTTGCCATGGACTATTTCAAAGTCAATGTTGGTTTCCCAAGGTACAGTTAAATAATGGGAAAAATTGGCCACTTTGCCCGCCCCTAAGTCCCCTGAGAAGTGGAGACCATATTTTTCGTCTCAGGTGACCTAAAAATACAATGAAAACTAGAAATTGTCATGGACAATTTGACGGGCTTTTCACTATTTAGCATAAATGACCTAAAGGCTTGGTATTTCCAAACATAAAAAACTATTTAAGAACACTTGATAGGTCATCCACATTCTAGTTTTGATTAATCTGGCATCTGAGATATTACATTTCAACAAAGGAGTGGACGAAGGGAAATAACTCGTACAGCCTTGTACGAGTTATCTCCCCTCGTCCAACTAACGTTATATCTCAGATGCCGTTATATATCAGATGCCAAATTAATTCAAAATGGCGTTCCGCGTTAATGGTAAACGTTACCGAAACACCAAAAAACATGAAAATCATCAGAATAACATTTTGAATCATACTTTAATTTCTTTTTTTGGAAAAAGATTAAAAAATGAAGATTTTCTAAAAATAGACTTATTTGACTCGTTAGCGAACACTTTTATTTGACCTCTGACCCTAAAACTTTTAGTGAGTTAAAGCTAGAGCCAGGCGTTAACTACAAATAACATAATTACATGACCCCTGTAAAATGAATGCTTTTTTAATTATGGGCATTTTAAGCTTTTTAATACATGACGTCATGGCGGCCATCTTGTATTTCAAACAAATTTAAAAAATAACATAACTTGGCCAGGACAATCCAAGGATTATTTCAGCTAAGAATGAGCTGAATGCCACTGGTGGAACTTGAAAAGAAGTTTAAAATGTAAAACTATTTTTAATATAGAATATATAGTGGAAATTCAAAATGGCGTATACCGGAAACCGTATGTGTCACAGAAAAACTGAAATCGTCAAATTCATCAGAATGACATTCTACATCATACTAAGATTTTTTTTGGAAAAAAATTGAAAAATGAAGATTTTCTAAAAATAGACTAATTTTACCCCATAGCAAACTCTTTTATTTGACCTCTGACCTAAAACCTTTTGGTTAGTAAAAGTTAGCGCTAGTCATTATCTACAAATCACATTATTACATGACCTTTGTAAAATGAACACTTTTAGAGTTATGGCCATTTTAAACTTTTCAATACATGACGTCATGGCGGCCATCTTGAATTTCAAACCAACTTAAAAAATAACATAACTTAGCCAGGACAGTCCAAGGATTATTTTAGCTAAGATTGAGCTGAATGCCATTGTTGGAACTTAGAAGAAGTTTGAAATGTAACACACTTTTCTATTGAAATATATAGGGGGAAATTCAAAATGGCGTACAACAGAAACCGTATGTGTCACAGAAAAACTGAAATCGTCAAATTCATCAGAATGACATTCTACATCATACTAAGATTTTTTTTGGAAAAAGATTGAAAAATGAAGATTTTCTAAAAATAGACTAACTTGACCCTCAGGCGAGCTTTTTTTATTTGACCTCTGACCTTTAACTTGTATCTTACATACTTTTTGAGTTATGTTGATTTTAAACTTTTTAAGTATGGCCTCATGGCGGCCATTTTGAATTTTCTGACCTACTTAATTTTGTTTTATGACCATCTTCAGACCTTGCTATAAAACATACCTATATCAGTTTAGACATAACATATACCATATTTGCTGAACTTCTGTCACAAAATCGAATGCAGAAGAAGAAAAATAATAACTAGATTTGATCAAGATCAAAACACGGGATTTCCAACAAGAAAATGATCGCAGACATGTTCTCGTTCTGACGAACGCTTTTGTACGTTTTACCTACGATTTCTCTTCGTTTTCTCTTCGCTTCCCTTCTTTAACCAATCTTTAAAATAACGTTTTCTTTCACATACGATGAAAATAAACCGTTTTAAAAGAATTTGAATTTTTCGATTTTGTATCATTTGACCTCCGTGAATCGTGTATCCCGTACCTTGTATAGTGTTAACTGTACCTGTATCCCGTACCTTGTATCGTGTTTACTGAACTGTGAATCGTGTATCTCGTACCTTGTGTCCTGTTTACTGTACTGTGAATCGTGCATCCTGTAGCTTGTATCGTGTTTACTGTACTGTGAATTATGTATCTCGTACCTTGTATCGTGTTTACTGAACAGTGAATCGTGTATCTCGTACCTTGTATCGTGTTAACTGTACTGTGAATATTGTGTATCTCGTACCTTGTATCGTGTTTACTGAACTGTGAATCGTGTATCTCGTACCTTGTATCGTGTTTACTGTACTGTGAATTGTGTATCTCGTACCTTGTATCGTGTTAACTGTACTGTGAATTATGTATCTCGTACCTTGTATCGTGTTTACTGAACAGTGAATCGTGTATCTCGTACCTTGTATCTTGTTAACTGTACTGTGAATTGTGTATCTCGTACCTTGTATCGTGTTTACTGTACTGTGAATCGTGTATCTCGTACCTTGTTTCGTGTTTACTGTATTGTGAATCCCGTTCCATGTATCATGTTTCCCGTATTGTATAATGTATCCAGTAACATGTATCGTGTATCACATACCGTGTATCATGTAGTGTGTATACCGTACATTGTACCTTGTATCGTGTTTACTGAACCGTAAATCGTGTATCTCGTACCTTGTATCGTGATCATGTTTGTCATACCGTGTATCGTGTTTACTGAACCGTATATCGTGTATCCCTTACAATGTATCGTGTATCCCGTAACGTGTATTGTGTATACTGTACCCTGTATCTCGTACCAAGTACCGTGTATCTCGTATCAAGTATCGTGTATACCGTACAGTGTACCGTGTATCTAGTACAATGTATCATGCATACCGTACCGTGTATCTCGTACCAAGTACCTTGTATCTCGTACCAAGTATTGTGTATATCGTTCCGTGTTTCGTGTGTACTGTACCGTATATAGTGTAGCTCACTCCGTTATCGTGTTGACTGTATCGTATATCGTGTATCGAGCATTTTCTTCTATAGATGATCAAAATAAACAAATTTTAAAAGAATTTGAAATTTTCGATTTTTTGGTCATTTGACCTCAGTGACCTTGAACGAAGGTCAAGGTCAATGAAAAGCAATCAAGTTTGTTGCCCTTTGTACAAGCTATCACTGTGCCAAATATCAAATCTGTGCAGCCACTGTTACATGTTATAATTGTGCCAAATATAAAGTCTGTACGTGTATAAATAAAGGAGCTGAATTAATTTATGGCATTTTTGACCGATTTTTGAATTTTGGCGGGAAAAACTTCGAAATTTTCAAAGTGCCATATCTCCATCATTTTTCATCCGATGTTCAAAAGATTTTCATATTCCGTCTCAGTGCGTCAAACACTTTCGTTTTAGGTGAAAAAGTTCTTAGATTGAGAATTTTTTTTTCGACATTTTCTTTATCCCATTGCGAGGTCATGACCTTGACATATTCTCTGATAAGATGGCATGGAGAAAAGTTAGCTCTGTCCCTGATCTATCTGGCACACTGAACCTGAACGCAATAGAACGATCCGTTATGAAGTTATGGTCGTTCAAAAAACGTCCAAAAAAGTTCTATTTATAGATCTGTGACCTTGACCGCTGAACGTATGAACATAAAATGGTACCAGGATCGTCAGCTTGATATTGTCTATCATGTACTAAGATATGAACGTTCCATCTGCATTCGTTTTTGAGAGATTTTGGTCACAACAAAAGTGTTAAGAATAATAATAATAACTAGATTTGATCAAGATCAAAACACGGGATTTCCAACAAGAAAATGATCGCTGATATGTTCTCATTCTGAGGAACGCTTTTGTACGTTTTACCTACGATTTCTCTTCGTTTTCTCTTCGTTTTCTCTTTGCTTCCCTTTTTTAATCGATCAGTTGAGTTTCAACCGTGTCTGTGACCTTTAACTTCGAAGTTCAAGCTCAAATGTTTGCATACCTTTTATAGCCAGTCATTCATGCTATAGATGTGCCAATCATCAAGTCTGTAGATGTCAGAGTATTAGAAGAAAAATATTCCAAGTGTAATTGTAGGATAATATTTAATTTTGGCAGTGAAATGTTTTCCAAAGTGTTTTTTCTGAGATATAGCTGATGAGCTGACATTCTAATGTTGCAAACAAGTGCGAAAGACCGTTTTCTTTTATATACGATGAAAATAAACCGTTTGAAAGAGAATTTTCAATTTTCAATTTTTGATCATTTGACCTCCGTGACCTTGAACGAAGGTCAAGGTCAATGAAAAGCAATCACGTTTGTAGCCCTCCGTACAAGCTATCACTGTGCCAAATATCAAATCTGTATGTGTAAAGATATAGGAGAAGAAAGGAATTAAGTGCATTTTTGGGACAAATTTGAATTTTGGCGGGAAAACAAACATTTTTCAAAGTGCCATTTCTACGTCATTTTTTATCGCACGACTATAAAACTTGCACCGTTCGTCTTCATTAATAATGCACTTTGCAACGCAGTCAAAAAATTAACTCATTTTGAATTTTGAATTTTTGACATTGATTTGACCTCGCGCTTAGACCTTGACCTTGACATATTTTCTGATAACATAACGCAGAGAAAAGTGAGCCCCGCTAATGAACTACAAGATCCATTGATTGTTTAAGGAAAAAAACGAACGAACAAAGAACCTGATTCAAAAGAACTTTTGTTTAATTTAATTATTTTGATAATTTGACCTTGAATGGAGTTCAAGGTCATTGAAAAATAACTTCTTTTGTAGACACTCTTACGTTCTATGGTTGTGCCAAATATCAAGTCTGTATGTGTTTAAATGAAGGAGCTGGAAATTTTTTAGGCATTTTTGCTCGATTTTTGAATTTTGGCGGGGAAAACTTTGAAATTTTCAAAGTGCCATATCTCCGTCATTTTTTATCCGATGATCAAAAAATTTTCACATTTCGTCTCAGTGCATCATACACTTTCATTTACAGTGAAGATAGTTCTCAGATCGAGAAAATTTTTTTCGACATTTTCTTTAACCCATAGCGAGGAAATGACCTTGACATATTCTCTGATAAGATGGCATGGAGAAAAGCTAGCTCTGTCCCTGATCTATCTTGCACACTGAACTTGAATGCAATAGAACGATCTGTTACGAAGTTATGATCATTCAAAAAACGTCCAAAAATGTTCTATTTATAGATCTGTGACCTTGACCGTTGAACTTATGAACATGAAATCGTTAACGGATCATCAGCTTGATGTTCTCTATCATATACTTAAATATGAACGTTATATCTGTTTTCGTTTTTGCTAGAGATTGGTCACAAAAAAAGTGTTAAGAATAATAATAAGAAAAAACATAACAATAACAATAGTGATTTCCATCCGAAATGGAAATCCCTAATAATAATAAAAAGAAAAAACATAACAATAACAATAGGGATTTCCATCCGAAATGGAAATCCCTAATAATAATAATAACTAGATTTGATCAAGATCAAAACGCGGGATTTCCAACTAGAAAATGATCGCAGACATGTTCTCGTTCTGACGAACGCTTTTGTACGTTTTACCTACGTTTTCTCTTCGTTTTCTCTTCGCTTCCCTTCTTTAAACAATCTTAAAATAACGTTATCTTTCACATACGATGAAAATACACCGTTTTAAAAGAATTTGAATTTTTCGATTTTGTATCATTTGACCTCCGTGAATCGTATATATCGTACCTTGTATCGTGTTTACTGTACTGTGAATCGTGTGTCCCGTACCTTGTATCGTGTTAACTGTACTGTGAATCGTGTATCCCGTACCTTGTATCGTGTTAACTGTACTGTGAAGCGTGTATCCCGTACCTTGTATCGTGTTAACTGTATTGTGAATCGTATATCCCGTACCTTGTATCGTGTTTACTGTGCTGTGATTCGTGTATCTCGTATCATGTTAACTGTACTGTGAATCGTGTATCTCGTACTTTGTTTCGTGTTTACTGTATTGTGAATCCCGTTCCATGTATCATGTATCCCATATTGTATAATGTATCCAGTAACATTTATCGTCTATCCCGTACCGTGTATTCCATAGCGTGTATACCGTATCTGGTACCTTGTATCGTGTTTACTGAACCATATATCCTGTGTCCCGTACAACGTATCGTGTATCCCGTAACGTGTATTGTGTATACTGTACCGTGTATCGCGTACCAAGTACCTTGTATCTCGTATCAAGTATTGTGTATACCGTTCCGTGTTTCGAGTGTACTGTACCGTATATAGTGTAGCCCACACCATGTATCATGTTTACTGTATCGTATGTCGTGTATCCCGCACAATTATCGTGAATCCTGTACCGTGTATTGTGTATACCTTACCGTGCATCATGTATACCATACCTTTATCTTAGTTTTTTGTTGTTGTTTTAATTTTTTTTGATGATTTGACCTTGAAACGTTACACACATCTTCATAAGACCATTTTTTTTTTCTATAGATGATCAAAATAAAGATTTTTTTTAAGAATTCAAAATTTTCGAGTTTTGGTCATTTGACCTCTGTGACCTTGAACGAAGGTCAAGGTCAATGAAAAGCAATCAAGTTTGTAGCGCTCCGTACAAGCTATCACTGTGCCAAATATAAAATCTGTATGTGTAAAGATATAGGAGAAGAGAGGAATTAAGTGCATTTTGGGGACAAATTTGAATTTTGGCGGGAAAACAAACATTTTTCAAAATGTCATTTCTACGTCATTTTCTATCGCTCGACCATAAAACTTGCACCGTTCGTCTTCATTAATCATGCACTTTGCAATGCAATTCAAAAATTAACTCATTTTGAATTCTGAATATTTGACCTTGATTTAACCTCGCGCTTAGACCTTGCCCTTGACATATTTTCTGATAACATATCGCAGAGAAAAGTGAGCCCCGCCAATGAACTACAAGATGGATTGATTGGTTATTTGACCTTGAATGAAGTTAAAGGTCATTGAAAAATAACTTCTTTTGTGCCAAATATCAAGTCTGTATGTGTTTAAATGAAGGAGCTGAAAAAAATTTAGGCGTTTTTGCTCGATTTTTGAATTTTGGCGGGAAAAACTTCGAAATTTTCAAAGTAGCATATCTCCGTCATTTGTTATCCGATGATCAAAAAATTTTCACATTTCGTCTCAGTGCATCATACTCTTTCATTAACAGTGAAGAAAATTCTCGGATCGAAAAAAAAATTTCGACATTTTCTTTAACCCATAGCGAGGTCATGACCTTGACATATTCTCTGATAAGATGGCATGGAGAAAAGTTAGCTCTGTCCCTGATCTATCTTGCACACTGATCTTGAACGCAATAGAACGATCTGTTACGAAGTTATGATAGTTAAAAAAACGTCCAAAAATGTTCTATTTATAGATCTGTGACCTTGACCGTTGAACGTATGAACATGAAATCGTTAAGGGATCATCAACTTGATGTTCACTATCATGTGCTTAAATATGAACGTTATATCTGTCTTCGTTTTTAGCTAGAGATTGGTCATAAAAAAAAGTGTTAAGAATAATAATAAGAAACTAGATTTGATCAAGATCAAAACACGGGATTTCCAACTAGAAAATGATCGTAGACATGTTATCATTCTGACGTACGCTTTTGTACGTTTTACCTACGTTTTTTCTTCGTTTTCTCTTCGCTTCCCTTCTTTAACCGATCAGTTGACTTTTAACCGTGTCTGTGACCCTGAATTTCGATGGTCAATGTCAAAGATTTGCATACCTTTTATAGCCAGTCATTCATGCTATAGATGTGCCAATCATCAAGTATGTAGGTGTCAGAGTATTTGAAGAAAAATATTCCAAGTGTAATTGTATGATGATATTTAATTTTGGCAGTAAAATGTTTTCCAAAGTGTTTTTTTCTGCGATATATTTGATGATTTGACCTTTTAACGTTGCAAACATCTTCAAAAGACCGTTTTCTTTTATATACGATGAAAATAAACCGTCTGAAAGAGAATTTGAAATTTTCGATTTTTGATCATTGGACCTCTGTGACCTTGAACGACAGTCAAGGTCAATAAAACGTAATGGATTTTGTAGGCATGCATACATGCTATTACTGTGCCCAATATCATATCTGTGTATGTAAATATATAGGAGTAGAGGGTAATTAAGTGCATTTTTGGGACAAATTTGAATTTTGGCGGGAAAACGAACATTTTTCAAAGTGCCATTTCTACGTTATTTACATCGCACGACCATAAAACTTGCACAGTTCATCTTCCTTTATCATGCACTTTACAACGCAATTAAAAAAATAACTCATTTTGAATTTCAAAAATTTGACCTCGATTTGATCTCGTTCTGGGACCTTGACCTTGACATATTTTCTGATAACATGTCACAGAGAAAAGCTAGTCCCGACTATGAACTACAAGATGCACGTATTGTTCAAGGGAAAAAACGAGCGGACAAAGAGCATGATTGAACAGATTTTTTTTGATTTTTTTTTTTTTTATTTATTTCACCTTGAATGAAGGTCAAGGTCAATAAAAAGTAACTTCTTTTGTAGCCACTTCTCCATGTCATTGACGTGCCAAATATCAAATCTGTATGTGTATAAATGAAGGAGCTGAAATCTTTTTCGTGAATTTTGCCCGATTTTTGAATTTTGGCGGGGAAAACTTTGAAATTTTCAAAGTGCCATATCTCCGTCATTTTTCATCCGATTAATAATTTTTTTCATATTCCAACTCGATAGTTCATGCTCTTCCATATGATAATGACCGCGTTACTCAATTAGAGCATTTCATTTTTGACCTTACTTTGAACCCATAGCGAGGTCATGACCTCGACACATTTTCTGATAACATGGCATAGACAAAATTTAGCCCCGACAATGATCTGCATGGTACACTGAGCGTGCACGAAATAGAACGATCATGCATGAAGTTATGGTCGTTCAAAGAAAAATCTGTGTTTTGACCTGTGACCTTGACCTCTGAACTTATGATCACAAAAATGTCAGACAAATCACCAGCTCGGTCGGTAGGTATCATGTATTGTAATACGAACGCTTTATTTGTTTGCGTTTTTGCTGGAAAGTGTTCACAGCAAATGTTAAGAATAATAAGAATAATAAGAAGAAAAAACATAACAATAACAATAGTGATTTCCATCCGAAATGGAAATCCCTAAAAACATAACAATAACAATAGTGATTTCCATCCGAAATGGAAATCCCTAATAAAAAGAAAAAAACATAACAATAACAATAGGGATTTCCATCCGAAATGGAAATCCCTAATAATAAACATAACAGAAACAATAGGTCTTTTCACCACTTAGGTGAAAAGCCCTAATAAACAGAACAAAAACAATAGGTCTTTTCACCACTTAGGTGAAAAGCCCTAATAAGGTCTATTGATTTCAACCAATGGATGATAAGCTTTACTTTATTTATCTAGAGTGACGTGTATTAATTAACCTATTTAAACTCTAAAAAGTTCGATGCCCTATGGTGTACATATTTAGCATTAATTTCATTTACACCGTTTTGTATCAATAAGGAAATTGAATTAAAACGATTTCCGTGCATTTGAGAGAGAAAGAAAATGTCGCGGCTGTGGATATATACAAATTCATCCCCCACAATAGTTCTTTTTATAAATTTTCAAAAACACATATAGCAACAGTTAGGTCTGTACATATATCCCGACTTCCATTGAATACCACTTTCTGTCCAAAGAACAAAATGTGAACACAACTCCAACAGGACTTCCTAGCTGTTAAATGTAGGGTCAGTAAATTACTCCCAGAAAAAAACAAACATTTTTTCTGCATTTAATTGAAATTGTTATAAAACAGTATTGTTTGTATTCTACGATCTATATTTGGAACAAAAATGTTCAGACGAATCATGTACATAGCGACACTATGTTAATAATTTTCCCTGTTGTAAAATGGTGAACGTTACATAACTTATAGAACAATTTTTGGTAATATCATACACATATTATATTGAGATATTAGGTGTTTACCTCTATTGATTTGGTATAAATTTAATTTGTCAGATTTCACAAGATTGTAGAAAAGGTCCTTTGAACAGACATGCATTCAAAAATATTTTAAAGTGACTTTGAAAATATAACAAAGGATATATAGGCACAAGCTATAACAACTTATCTACGCCTTCTCCCTATGTACATTATCTACGCCTTCTCCCTATGTACATTATCTACGCCTTCTCCCTATGTACATTATCTACGCCTTCTCCCTATGTACATTATCTACGCCTTCTCCCTGTGTACATTATCTACGCCTTCTCCCTGTGTACATTATCTACGCCTTCTCCCTATGTACATTATCTACGCCTTCTCCCTATGTACATTATCTACGCCTTCTCCCTATGTACGTTATCTACGCCTTCTCCCTATGTACGTTATCTACGCCTTCTCCCTATGTACATTATCTACGCCTTCTCCCTATGTACATTATCTACGCCTTCTCCCTATGTACGTTATCTACGCCTTCTCCCTATGTACGTTATCTACGCCTTCTCCCTATGTACGTTATCTACGCCTTCTCCCTATGTACATTATCTACGCCTTCTCCCTATGTACGTTATCTAAGCCTTCTCCCTATGTACGTTATCTACGCCTTCTCCCTATGTACGTTATCTACGCCTTCTCCCTATGTACATTATCTACGCCTTCTCCCTATGTACATTATCTACGCCTTCTCCCTATGTACATTATCTACGCCTTCTCCCTATGTACATTATCTACGCCTTCTCCCTATGTACATTATCTACGCCTTCTCCCTATGTACATTATCTACGCCTTCTCCCTGTGTACATTATCTACGCCTTCTCCCTATGTACGTTATCTACGCCTTCTCCCTATGTACATTATCTACGCCTTCTCCCTATGTACATTATCTACGCCTTCTCCCTATGTACATTATCTACGCCTTCTCCCTATGTACATTTACATATAGAATGCCAGAAATATTATGGAAACACACACAAAACTACAATAATACAATATGTATTACTATCAAAATCCGAAAGGCTCTTAATAACACGGAGAGCTTCTTTTTTTCATTTCCACAAATTGTATTGTTATAACACAAATAGATTGGACAACAGGCAAGCCTATATAAGTCCTCTCTAACGGAGAGCTTGTCTTTACACACCCACCACACAATTCAGAAGCATATTCTAGCACTGGTAAAATGTTTTATATATTTTCAAGAGGGCTTTGGTTTGGTTTGTTTTTGTTTAACGTCCTATTAACAGCCAGGGTCATTTAAGGACGTGCCAGGTTTTGGAGGTGGAGGAAAGCCGGAGTACCCGGAGAAAAACCACCGGCCTACGGTCAGTACCTGGCAACTACCCCACGTAGGTTTCGAACTCGCAACCCAGAGGTGGAGGGCTAGTGTTAAAGTGTCAAGAGGGCATCGCGAAAAAAATGCATTAAAAATGCCGTACGTCATTAATTTTCATCATAACGAAGGCATCCATTTTGTCGATATGATATCACCATGTTGCATCAGAATAAAAGTCAGTAACGTTTAGGGCTTTCCCATCAAATATTAAATTCAAATCTTCATCAATGTTCACAGAATTATTGATAAAAGTAGCCAACTATCGTTTACCCAAAGTATTTAACTTATCTAGGCCACTGTTCAACGCTTCTTGCATTTCAAGAAATGATCTATTGTCTGCAAAGATGCCAGCATTGTCATTTAAAACAGAAGCGGTCCAAGAATTGAACCTTGAGGAACGCCTGTTTAATCAGACTTACAGTAGAGTAAGAATTCATAAAAGTGTCCTTCGGTAAAATAATTTTCTATCCGAGAATAAACTTTGCCTGAAATACCATTTGGTTTTACCTTAACCAACAAACCCCTATGACTAACCCTATCAAAAGCAAGGGAAATATCATACATAAAAAGACACATGTAAGTATGTTTATCTATTCAAGTGCAGTACATATATGCTGATAAATATCAAGAAGTTGGTTAACTGCTGAATGAACATGCATAAAACCTGATAAGTGTTTGTAAAACAGAAGTGTTTACAACACTGGCCAGTAGAGAAATCAGCATAACATTTCAAGAGAAATACAAACAGTGTATGATGTATTACGTAACATATAGTGAGACCTTCCCGCCTGAGGACTTGTCAAGATTCAATATTTTAAGCACACAAACTATGTCGGAAGCATTTATTCTGATAAAAATTAATCTGTTTATCAGTTTTATACTCAACAAGAACTGTCGCCAGGATGGCTGACTAATACCCCCGCAAACTGCACTCAATGGTGAATTGGAACTGTTAATTAGAGGCTAACTAAGATAACCCATGCAAAGTGGCATGCACATCTACACATGGTCCTCTATATTGGTGTGAAGTTTCATTGAAATCGGCCCCTTCGGTTTAGGAGAATTCGTCCGGACAAACTTAAAGTTATGGTTTTTATCAGAAAACCTGTTTATAGTGACCAGTTGCCATAGCAACCAAAATTTCAAAAAAAAAGAAAGTGGCATGCACATCTACATATGATCATTAATATTTGTGTGAAGTTTCATTGGAATCGGTCCATCGGTTTAGGAGGAGTTGTCCGGACAAAATGTTTCTACAGACAGACGGATGGACAGACAACCTGATTCCAGTATACCCCCTAACTTCGTTGCGGGGGTATAACAATAGGAATAGCAGTGTCATTGTCAGATAAGATAATCATTATTCTCTAGTTACAATAGTATCAGAAAATGGATCAACAAGAGTAGATATTGGTCTTATAAAACCAGGCAAGTTTGGTAAACTTGAATAAGGCGCCAATATGACTTAGAATTTGAAGATCAATAATACCAAGAACATTTTTATAAACGATGATACGCGCATGTTTTTGATGTTATTGTCTTTGTTTCGTTACAATTCAAAATTATTAAGATCTGACAGAGATCTCGCAATTCTACGCAACTGTTCCCTTTACGGTCACAAGCGACATCAACAGAATTACAATCACTAACTCCCTTCGTAAACTAACAGCAATGAGATTAAAGTGCCTGCTGTTGTATAAATATTTATTTTGAGCCACCCAAAATACCACATTGATGAAGGTAAAAATACTGTAAGACGGTTTTGCACTGTTATGTGTCAATAAGATACATCAATACTTTACAAATTCAGAAACTTGAACATGAAACTTCGTAATGTTGGGCTGCAACAGCTCAGTCGGTTAGAGTAACGGCCACATAACGTGAAGATCTGAGATGACTAGAGTATCTACCTCAATGAACAACATACGAGAGGTTCACCGCATACCATCCAGATCAATAAGGGTAACGTGTCTTGCCCTAGGACAAAACTACGGCAGCGCAGACTTGCCTGTTCCTCAGAGTCCCGAGAAACACAAACTGACATTAGGCCTAAAAGTCGAACTAACGCGGAGTCGCACAAGTTAGCTACACATTGAACGGCTTACCGCAGATTACATTTCTATTTGTAATTTGTGCCAAGCCTGTACCCTTGGAGAGTTTCGATCTATATGTCTCGATTTGAGTTTCAAAAGTTCAACTTAAATAAATGTATTAGCTTTATCTTATTTGAATATATTAAATTTATAAAACAACATAAGAATTTCACATTTGACTCCGATTCAGAAACATTTTGTTTTTCAATGTGTACGAATTCTTCTCAGTTTTGACCGGGTCAATATATACTTACATGTACAGAACATATCCCGACCGGGTGGATATATACTTGCCTGTACAGAACATATTCCGGCCGGGTAGATATATACTTACAGGAACAAAACCATATACCGGACAGGTTTTGGACAGTCGGACGCCCTGGTCTTGTGCTGGCACATCCGACGATAGCGACGATGATAGTGGTGAAGAGGAGGATACAGCCAACAACACTTAGTCCCGCAATCGCATAGTAGTGAACTACAAACAGATCAAAATACAAATTTATTTCACAAAGACTATTCTGAGTCATCAATGTTATTGGAGAGTTTCCGGATCATTTTCCTTTATGATATACATAGCATATTCTGAGCATTTTCGGAGGGATTTTTCATGAAAAAAACGTGTGAAACTCCTTGAAGCTCATCGCAATGTCATCCCTGGTTTCGCCAATTAGCTTATTCGCAATATTGGTGTTGATTTCCCGAGAATTCTCCGAAATGGCGTGTTTGCAATGAGCTCTGTTTGTTAGGGAAAGATGGTATATTTCAAATTAATTTCCTTCCTACAAAACGCCAACAATACGTAATTTACAACTAATCTCTCTGCCTTTAGATTATAATTTGACAGAGATATAGCCGTTACTAATAAAGTAGTATATTGTATAGAAGAGACATACTGTTGCTGAAGATCCTAGTCATCATAAAGTTAATTACCACAATGACATTTACAATCTAACATACGTCACTTCCGTTTGGTTAGAATATAGCAACTGACTTGCAAATTAAAAAACACTTGTGTGCCATAAAAATTTAACTCTTCACATTTGCCTCTTTTTGTTTTCCACTTTCTTCTTTTTTCTTTGAAATTTCACGATTTAATTATTCAACAAATATCTACAACATTGTACATCCTTGTTGAAAATTGTCTCCTCTTTCATCTCAAAATCATATTTCAGATTTTAATTGTTCACTCAGACATACGTATATGTATTACAAGAGGTCACACATGAAAAACACATTTTACAAATGGCGGAATACAACAAATCTAGATTTGTTCAAGCCTTTCAACAAACTTACTTACATTTGAGAGCACAGACACATTGCATAGAGAAATTAAACCTTTCATTTTTGTCAGATTAGGGTATGTACAATAATAGTTTGGCATGTAGAAATTTCTAATTTGGCATACATATTCATAATTGCATGCAAATAAATAATGATTTTCGTCACCAACACCATCAGAACACCAAAGGACAAATTCGATCATTACGAGGTATACCAGCCCATCGACCCGTTTCTATGGGCAAATGCAAATTTGATTTACGAAATTTTACATTTTTTTCGTTCTCTTGCATTTAATTTGATAAAATAATCTTTGATTTGAAATTTAGACTTCAACAGGGAGTACATCTGTCCTCTAGATGACACATACACACATTAAATCATTTCTGAATAAATTGGTCCTGAAGTCTTTACTTTAGAACAAACTTTAAATTATCTTTATTTAATGTAAAAGTTTCCTGTACATTTCATACAAAGTTTAAACTAGTATAAAAAAGGTAGCTTTCATGTAATCTATCCATCTAAAACTTGTACTTCCATTGCCATGTAAGTTAATATATAAATATTGCTAGACAATTAATCAGAAGAAATTATATTATACCAGAACACAGTAATTCTACATTTAATTTGCATTAACTTTTCGTTTTGAAAATAAAACTTCAGTTTAGTGTTACTGTTAACTAAGAGTTTCCATTCATTACAAAAAAAATGACATATTTTTCCACTTTCAATTTTCGAAGAAATCAAGGTTTTATTGGCGAGAAAACTTTTTGGTGACAACATCTTTAAAGGGGCAAAGAACAAAAGACGCCAAAATGACATGAGCGTTCACGATGTTGAAAAATAGTTTAACTTTGAAAATGAAACAGCGGCAAATAATTCCAATATTACAAATAAAAAACAAGAGGCCCAATGGGCCTGTATCGCTCACCTGGCTCTACAGCAACTTTGAAGTTGATGAGGTCATTTCTAAAGATACTATGTTGATTACCTTTTTATTCAAATATCATTGTAAGCTAGTTTTATTCATATTAAAAATGTTCTAGTCCTTCATTCCAGCATTCTATTGGCCTAATATCAGGTCTTGGAGGCTCTTGGCTATCGCAAATTTCACCCCTGTGACCTTGAATGTAGGTCAAGGTCATTTATTTGAACAAAATTGGTAGCCCTTCACCCCAGCGTGCTACAGGCCGAATATCAAGTCCCTGGGCCTCTTGGTTATTGAGAAGAAGTCGTTTGAAGATTATAGCCTATTTGACCCATGTGACCTTGAATGAAGGTCAAGGTCATTTATTTGAACAAACTTTGTAGCCCTTCACCCCAGCATGCTACAGGCCCAATATCAAGTCCCTGGGCTTCTTGGTTATTGAGAAGAAATCGTTTGAAGATTATAGTCTATTTGACCCATGTGACCTTGAATGTAGGTCAAGGTCATTATATTTGAACAAACTTTGTAGCCCTTCACAACAGCAAGCTACAGGCCCAATACCAAGTCCCTGGGCCTCTTGGTTATTGAGAAGAAGTCGTTTGAAGAATATAGCCTATTTGATCCATGTGACCTTGAATGAAGGTCAAGGTCATTTATTTGAACAAACTTTAGAGCCCTTCACTTCAGCATGCTACATGTCCAATATCAAGTCCCTGGGCCTCTTGGTTATTGAGAAGAAGTTGTTTGAAGATTATAGCCTATTTGACCCATGTGACCTTGAATGAAGGTCAAGGTCATTTATTTGAACAAGCTTTAGAGCCCTTCACTCCAGCATGCTACATGCCCAATATCAAGTCCCTGGGCCTCTTGGTTATTGAGAAGAAGTCGTTTGAAGATTATAGCCTATTTGATCCATGTGACCTTGAATGAAGGTCAAGGTCATTTATTTGAACAAACTTTGTAGCCCTTCACCCCAGCAAGCTACAGGCCCAATATCAAGTCCCTGGGCCTCTTGGTTATTGAGAAGAAGTTGTTTGAAGATTATAGCCTATTTGACCCCTGTGACCTTGAATGAAGGTCAAGGTCATTCATTTGAACAAACTTTGTAGCCCTTCACCCCAGCATGCTACAGGCCCAATATCAAGTCCCTGGGCCTCTTTGTTATTGAGAAGAAGTTGCCCTGTGACCTTGAATGAGGTCAAGGTCATTCATTTGAACAAACTTTGTAGCCCTTCACCCCAGCATGCTACAGGCCCAATATCAAGTCCCTGGGCCCTCTTTGTTATTGAGAAGAAGTTGTTTGAAGATTATAGCCTATTTGACCCCTGTGACCTTGAATGAAGGTCAAGGTCATTTATTTGAACAAACTTTGTAGCCCTTCACCCCAGCATGCTACAGGCCCAATATCAAGTCCCTGTGCCTCTTGGTTATTGAGAAGAAGTTGTTTAAATGAAAAAGTTGACGCCGGACGGCCGGACGGACGGGCCGGACGGACGGACGACGGACGCCGCACCAGGGCATAAGCTCACTTGCCCTTCGGGCAGGTGAGCTAATAAGAACAGTTGACATATTTTGGCACGTTATTGTGTATATAAATGGCCAACAGAAACAATTCCATATCTATAACACTTTTTTTTTATTTTAAATTTTTTTTTAACAATTTTCATTTCAGCGGGATTAAAAAACTTCAATACTTTTTCATTGTGTAGAATAAAGAAATGCATATTGCAAAACATATACCAGCTATTATGACAAAACATAAATGAATATTTAAATACCGTTGTGTCTGTCCGATATTTTCTGACACGACCATACTTGTATTTACAAATCGTCTCTTTGTTCATATAAAAGCCTGGGCCTTGATAGATTCGTGTGTACACACGGATAGGAACCGCACAATGTATTATGTAATAAAATAATCAATTTTCGTTCAAACTGATGTTTGATCAATTGACAAAAACTCATTCAATATGCTGTATAGATTATACTCATGCCATCACATGCACTACCGCCTCTTTCGTGAAGTACCAAGTATCGTAGACACGATTTATAACTATTAAAAATTGCGTTCCCAAGCATATTAGTAAAACCAAAGATTAAGCAAATGTGATGTTAGGCACAAATGCCAGTCGCAATATCTCGGCCGCTTTCGCCGACGCTCGGATTAAACGTCCAACTTGATGGAACTGCCTGGAACGAACGCTACCATTTGTTCAAAATAACTTTTTTTTGCAGGACGTACCGTGAACAAAAAAGTGCACTATAATCAACACTCTACCTAAATAGGGTATTCGTCAACATGCAGACAACTTTTTCGTGCAGAGGTTTTATAATTTGTAAAATAAACGGTCACAGATACAGTGAAATTTGACTTGACCGATCGATCGCGGGCTTTAAAAACATCCTATAGCATCCGTCCCCCATCCACCAGAACGACGAGATGTCCAATTGTCATCGCCAACACTGACTTTACACGCTCATGTCTATGGGGCGCCGTTTTAGTATTTATCTGCAAAATGTGATATCACTAATTCGATTTAATATCACTTCTTAAATAAATGATATCAATAAATCGAATAATTGATCTCATCAATTCGAATCAGTGATAGCATTAATTCATTTAGTGATATCACTAAATATACAGAACTAATGATATCATGAATTCGAATTATTGATATCATGAATTTGTGTGTGGAGCCACAGTCAATAATCATTTCTCTCCATTTTGTGCGGGATTACACTTAAAACCAAGATGGACGATAGGTCCGATTTGGTGGTTCTGGAGGATTAGACTAAACTTTTAGATGACGGTGGAGAGATTGACGTGATCTACATGGACTTCATGGAGGCCTTTGACAAGGTCCAATAGGAAAAGTTAGAAGCTACGGTAAATAAGCGAACGGGTTATATCATGAAAAAACACATTGTTAGGAATAGGAAACAACAGGTAGTGGTTAATGGAGCAGTATCTGAAGAACACCAAGTAACCAGCGGAATACCACAAGGAAGTGTTTTAGGCCCAATGTTGTTTGTTATTTATATATATGATTTACCAGAACCAACAACATCTACAACATTCTTATTGGCGGACGATACTAAGATATACAGGAATATCAAATGTGAAAATGATAAGGAATTACTTCAAAAAGATCTAAATATACTAAAATCTTGGTTTGATATATGGCTGTTAAAGTTCCATCCAAAAAAATGGAAAGTACTTTCAATCAACGGCAAAAACACGAGGAGTTACTACATGGAAGGATCTGGTGCGGAGAAGATCGACCTGGAAAATATAACACAGGAAAAAGACCTCGGTGTGCTAGTAGATGGAGATCTTCCTTTCACCGCTCACATTCAACAAGCAGTAAATAAAGCGAATAGTATACTTGGGCAGATCGTTCGTGTACTTAGATCAGACAACATTCAAGCAGTTATTCAAGGCTTTGGTTAGACTACGAACCGAATACGGCACTATATAAAATAAAAGATACCGAAACATTGGAGAATGTGCAAAGAAGAACAACTAAGTTAATTCCAGGATTAAAGGAGTTACGAACGTGTTGTTGTTTATCCATCGACAAAAGACTTTAAAATCAACCTTGATAACCACTGGAAGGACCTTGAACTAAAATACAACCCTTTGGCGGGTTATAACACAACATCCGGAAGAGACACTAACATTTTAATCCAATAATTGGGATATTGATAAAGAAGCAATTTGCCTGCATCCATTTATTATCATATCATATCATATCATATTATTTACCCTCTTTAAAATTAGATCAAGAACTGACAGGAGGCGGTTGTTCGAACGTTCATTAAAAGATCATGATGAATTAAACCTTCATTAAACCTTTATCAAATGGCATGATGTCATCTGCAAAATTTTGACGTTGCACAAACGTTCATTAACGCTAATCAATGATTAGCGGCTCATTAAAGCTAAATTAAATCACCGATATTTGAAGATGGCTGGGGGCATCATTAGACCATCATTACTGAAAATGGCGATGAATATTATGTTTGATGTTCTATAAGACAGCACAGTCAGCTATCCCTGATGATTATACCGAAAACCAAGTCCGAGCGAGATACCGGTTTTGTCTAGAAAAGGTAGTTTTTAACTGTAGATTTAGTAAGAGATTAACTGGAGAGACTTACGAATAGGAGTAAAATATAGGTAACATCGCTAAAGTGGTCACTCTGCTTTACTTATATAGTAAGGGAATATATGTGTGTTTCCTTTCACTACGTCTATGTAATGAAATATAGTTATGATGTGACATTGATGCAGATCGATGTAGATGTAAGAGACACGAATATGAATTAGCATCGGTACTTAAGTATGGTAAATAGGTATAACGGAATACTGTTTCCAATGTTATTCGGTTTGAGTCATGATAGGACAGGGATGGTCATCAAAACATCATGAGTATAGTTTCAACAATTAGGCCCCGCACATTTCAAAGTGCAAAACTGCCTCTCTTCTACTCTTGCTTAGTTGTAATAGCTACTTGGCCCCACCATGAAAATTTCCATTAGAAATTAAAACAAGTAAATTGTCATATGCATACATGGAATTTTTGATAATTTGAACAAAACAAATACATATACACGTACATGTACAATGCATGCTTAAAAATAAGATACATTTATGTGACGCATGGAATTATGTTTAAAATTGCACGTGGTATAGACGCCTCCCGATAAAAACGTATAGTCGGGGCAAGCCACCCGTGTCGACAGCTGTACATAATATCGCTTGACACTGTGCGTAGTCATAGCGACCGCTGCCAGGTCATAGCCCCGGGTGTTTACCTGTGTTACGATGTGTAGCTTTTGTTTTTATAACGGTACATTGCTTTTTCTCTACGACCTAATTGTTACAGAATTTATGCACAAACATTCAGTTCAATTTATGATCGGTAATTAACATCATTAACACTTGTATTGGGTAAACACGGATATCGGCATTGTAACACCGTTAACGTTACGTGAAACGCCGACTCTTTGAAAGTTGCATGTTATTAATTACATACACATTTACGTATTAAGCAGTGATCACAACAACTGGGTTGATTACACACAAATTAGTCAATAGTCTTCTGATACTTAACTAAGCGTCACATTGTTAAATAATTATCGGACATCTTGGGTAGTTCTCGCTGGTGCCGCGTACTTTTAAATAGATAGCTTGGGGTTTCTGGTACGTAAAAATCTAATTTTAAGTCATTATAACACTCTTGTAATGTTGTAAACATGAAAACCTGTATGAATATGTGAAATGTCATTCTCTCTGCGGATAAAACATTAAATACGTTTCTCCAGACATTGACCAAAACCATGATGTACTACAAAATGAAAAACAGCCGTGTTGATTTGTAACGTTGTGCCGCGAAAACGTCACTATCAAGCACATGAAGGTACTTTGCACATAACGTCATGTCACAATTCACATACATTTCTAAGAATTATAATAATTATGTGAATTTATATCTGGGATCCGCGATAGCATTCTCAATAATGTATAAAAAAATGTCCTGTACTTCCTTACATTTTGAATCTTCGGAGAACAATGTTACAAAAATATTTAATTGATGACTTTCACACTCTCTTTTTGCCAAATGTGGAACCTTTGTAATTATTTTTGAAAGGGCTTTAATAATGTTGTTATGACTTGTGCCCAATCCTTTTTGCTTTGATTTATGGCAATAAAAATATGTTTAAATCAATCCAAAACAGAAAGGTACATTTACAAAGTGTAGCAACATAATAGCGAATGTAACACGTTCGGACCTGCGCTCTTTCGAATATCTTCCCATGCAGTTTTCACATTTAGCAGGATAATGAAGATTATAGCATTTTGGAAAGTACAACCACTAGCTAGTATCCGTGTATTTTTTTTCTGGAACACAGATTCGTGTTCAGGCTCCGACTAAGAACGAGCCGACTTTTGTCAATCGGAAGGGATACCATTCCATCAGTTACGTTCAGTTCAGTTTTTCTACTAGGCCGACCGGTGTTCGATTCCCCGATCGGACGTAAACAGGTAAATAGGGATACCTGCCCTTCCCGACTACGTACTTTCCCCCGTATACTACGGTCTCCTCCCACATAAGACACATCCGTGATTCCATCCGGGCCAGAAAGAATGCTAAATATAAACGTTATATAACCTGTTTCGTTATGTTTGTAAAATAACTTAAGTTTAAATAACCTATGTCCATTAAAGCTTGTACCATTAAAACATTACACGAACATATTATCACTGATTTACAGGAAAATTCACGAACAAATGGTCGGGAAATGTCTGCGTAATTTTTTCCTCTTGCCATCTTTGCGATCTTGGATGTTTACTTGTCTCCAGGATGTTTACGCGTGTTGCATTATGGGAAGAGGGAAACCCCACAGTTAATGATGGTTTAATTGTTTATCCGTCATTAAGTCTTCATTAAACCTTAATTTGTTAATGATCCCTAAATGACCTTTCCAACAACACATTTAAATGATCCATTAACTTATCTGTCATCCATATAATTGTAATCATTTAATGAGATAAAATAAAAAATAAAAAGGACCTGTTTCCAAAATGGCCCCTTCTCTGATTCAAATTTCCTGTTGGCGGTGCATTGCCCATGCCGTTGTGGTCACAAATCTATAAAGCATAAAGATTTAGGTCACTTGGTTTGTTTTTTATGGCTCCTCAAAGTTGTACCTTTCAGAAGCTGTCTAAGTGTTGATAAAATGTGCATGTTATGTAAAATATTAATGAAAATCTAATCAAATGATGGTCACCGTAAAGAATACATTCATGGCATGATTGTGACAAAAAATCATGTTTCCATCGCGCCATTTGGCTGTTTTATGGAAGAAACAATCTCAAAAATGCCATTTTCGATGATAACATTTTAGACACAAAAACTGTGTTTTTTGAGAATACACCCTTTTATGGGCGTTGGATGCAAACCAATTTTTATCCTATTAAACAGTACGTAATATGCTATTGATGAGGGGAAAAATCATCAACATGTAAGTGGTGGAACATTTTCAAATCTTGGGTTGAATTAGCCTATGGTTGAATTGCCGATTTTCGACTTTCTTTAGATAATTAACAAAAACACAAGAGTATTTGCTCGGTATGTTGAGAATATGTACACAGATATGAAAAAAAGTGAGAGAAACACTTTTTCATAAAAAAAATATCCAAGATGGCTACTTCACAAGTCCCCGTGGTTGAAGACATTGGCTGACAAATAGACAGAACAACAAACAAAACGTGTTCCTTATGATTTTGGTTGGTTTTCGCATTTACGGGAGTGTTCATAGCTACGGGCGATTGTATAATACCTATATTTATAAGTTTGTTAAGTCACATGGTAACGGGGATCTTTCATATCGAGCCCCAAACATACTTTCGACATATGCACTCCGTTGCCGCATGGAAAACTATTTAAAGTCTGGTTCTGTGAAAGGACGTGCGACACCTCTAGGAGGTCATTAATGATTTCGGACGATTTTGATGGTAACTGAGATTCCAAGGAACCTCTACCATCAAGGACAACCTCTGTAGACAATCTCTGAATGGAGCAGACGCGGGATGAGGTGGGACACCACAGTTTGTGTGAATAGATCAGGTGATGTCTTGCACGTTTTGGTAAGACTGATAATTTTGTTAAATTTAATGCAAAGGTAACAAGACAGAGACAGCATTTTTTGTGTGAAGATGATCCATTCAAAAGATCATGAAGGGTCAGCAACGGCAGGATATGGGACGGGGAGTCGTCTTCCTCTATTTCCTGGTTCTGCTCGGGTTCAGGTTCAGGCTGATTTTTGTTCCGAAGATACTTCATGTAGCACTTCTGGCAAATAAGTGCTTGTTCCTTTGCTGACATCAATCCTTGTTGCACCAGCGTATCTAGGAGCCATTTATATTGTGGAATATTTACATTGCCTGCACTTCTGTTCTTATTGCCACTGGTGTCCTCAGTGTAAATCTTGATATCAATACTGTTTATTTAGTCGTTAGATATCATAAAACTGTCATGAAAATATCCGCTCTGATATTCAATATAAGATTTTGTATATAATAAGCTATATAATAGGGTTTCAGACAAGGTTGTTACTCATTTCCCCTTTTCTTTCAATTTACAATATGAGAACGTGGAATTAGCTGATTTTTGGTACACATATGAAACAAGTAAAGCTCTATCCGATTTTGTGATGGAAATTTGCATCCAAAACTATATAACGGGAGGAAATTGCAATTTTATGGCATTTTTCTTAATAATTGTGTCTCTGCAAGTGCATTTCATCCGAGAAAAGTTTTGTTTTATGTTTTATGAATAAACACGATGTTTTGGAAATATTTATCAAAAGAAATTTATACTATGTTGCGAATTACAATTTCGAGATAATCTTCTTTTATTTACGACCTTCTGTCTTTGATGCTCAAAATGACAACTTTATAAAAATACATTTTCACTGACATTATGAAATCTGGGTGTCGGAAAGGTGTAAAATTATTCTTCGGAAAAGAAAAAAACTGTAGTTGAACTAGATAAGAAATTATACGGGGGCAGGCTCCTATGGAGAATTAACATTACTGGAAACAGGCCCTTTATCTATAATTAATACGATATTTTTTTTAATTGCCACAATCCACGAGAACCACCTCTTTGGACAGTCTTATAGGCAGCAGACATATTCCCAAAAAATGGAGAATTAATTATATCACTGATATCAATAAATGCTCTTATTTATTAATATCATTAATTCGAATTATTAATATCAATAAATGAATTCGCATCCCATACATATCCAACAATTTGACCCAGTCCCAAACATTGTCGATAAAGTCCGGCTTCACTGTTTCATTTAAAATATTTTTATATAATTTTAAAACCTAATTATCAAACTGGATGCCCGCCATATATTCTTGGATTAATACGTTTTTGGTTAAGTTTGACGTGTCAAAATAAATCCGGGTAAAGACGTCGTAACTTTGCGATAATAACCGGACTTAACTAAAGATTTAAAATCTTCACATGGACCTTCTTTTAAACATATATTTACTAACAATATAATCCTAAATAATTAAACATTATATACTTCTAGTATCAACGCTAATCTAATTATCGTTTTAGAGTGACCCAAATACAAAAAAAAAATCAATTTCACGTGATCCATCTCAATTCGTTTCATAATTAAAGCTTAAACAGCACTTTTAATGAAATGACAGATTTTGTATGACATACGAAGCAAAGAGCTATTAACCATGTAGGCACATTATTTTTTAATCCAACTGCAACATATCGGTTAATTCCGATTCCCAACTTTGACGGAAATGGTTGATAGTGATGTCCCAAAATCGTGTTTAAATGTATAATAAAGTACATCAATTTACTTTCACTTTCGCAATTGCTCAATTTAATTTTTGCTTTCGAATCAATTTTCTTTCAATTTCACAAAATTACTCAAATCAGTGTAGTCGTTCCATCGGTTTACAGGTAAAATATTTGATCCGTGAATTTCCGTAAAATGTTTATCGTTTTCAGTCTCGGATCCGGGACGTATCACAGATGTATATTGAATTACCCAGTAAACGTGTGATCGTGGTGATATTGCAGACAAACTTGTGGTCGCCGTGATGATCTTAATGTTAAATATATTTACTTACGGGAGAGAAGTTCGCCGATGCATTGTTTATTTTTTGCTCGATCTGTCATTCAAGCTTATCTATTTTTATGTCCATGTTTGTGGATGTAAAACTTAATCAAGCTTAACTTTATTACCCTTATGGGTTTATTTTCATTTAATTCCCTTCACGTCTGCTCCTTTACGCCAACAATTCATAAATAAAGTATGTAATAAACATAGAACGTGAATCAAAACCTGCGTGCGCCGAGTTACATCTCCGGGATGGTATACAGGAAAGCATGAGTTTGCTAATCAAATGCCGAGAAGATTCACTGCCAGTTCATGGTGCCCTTCAAGTTCAAGTCGTAGATGATGTTGTGATTTTGCCCACTTTCTTTTCTTTGTCTTCGCGGCAGTAACCAGTACGCCTGGTTGACTTCAGGCAGACATATTTTCCGCGGTTCATTTTAATATAGAGATTAGAGCACCGCATGAGTGATTCCCCATAATCAGTCGATAGTTTCATGGTTTTAATGTTTTAATTACAATTAAGAAAAACTGCGGTATTGATTCTTACATAATTTCACCATTAAGGTAAATGTTCCATGATTTTTTATTTTTTTTTTTTATTTTTTGAATTCTGTCGTAGATTTCTAATTGATATGCTTTTAACAGAAAGGCTTTAAAACACATATTATTATTATACACTATGTTATGAAGCGACATTATTATATTTTTAATCAGATTGCTGTTCACTGGTATGATTGTCTCGCTGTCACTACCAAATGTTAACCCAGGAGAATGTTAATGTCATGTGAGACGAGAGCAGTTTCGTGGGTTACCGTGATATGTCGATGTAGAAGAAGATATCTACCCTACCGGAACACCTAGGGGGGGGGGGGGGGGGGGGGGGCTAGCCTTCCACCTCTGGGTTGCGAGTTCGAAACCTACGTGGGGCAGTTGCCAGGTACTGACCGTAGGCCGGTGGTTTTTCTCCGGGTACTCCGGCTTTCCTCCACCTCCAAACCTGGCACGTCCTTAAATGACCCCGGCTGTTAATAGGACGTTAAACAAAAAACAAACAAACCTAGGGCTTATTCTCATTATGCTTTTAAACTGGTCTCCATGTTATCTATCTTTAGGACATGTTCGCACTCGTTGTTAAATTATTTTAATTTGATTTACATATCGGTACGTCATCGATGTTTTAACACAAAATCAAATAACTTCCATGCAACGCAGCAAGTATCGGTGAAATGGTCTGGTTTTAAGAAAGACATTCATCAACACAATACCATAACCATGACATAAATGTAGATGCATGCACCATCAATGAAAGTATAGCACTTACCATTTGTGGTGTGGAATCTTTTGACGAGCAATGCAAAAAAGATGTTGCTTATAATAAATTCCCAAGATACGAATATTAAAAAAAATAAAATATGTAATTGGTTACGCAAAAACAGTCATCTTCTCCAGTTTCCGGACAATACCAAATTAAATGTATCGCGTAGAATCTATAACTTGTTATGACATATCCTAAAGCTGAGTACATCAGGGTTGAACCTTGAATTTTGGGATTGGTCTTTAGTCGACAAGCAAATATTGGTGACTAATTGGCCGATTGCCAAAATCAAAATTTCTCGTAGTTTTTGCCTTTTTCCTTAAGATAAAATATACAACAGCAATAAGGATTTCCACCAGAAAACAATAAGAATGCAGGTAAAAACAAACAATTTAACTTACAATTCAAAAGATCCAGTGTGGTACCATAGTCACTGTATGTGTAGCATTGACTGGTAGTAATGCCGAGCAAGGTGATGTCCGCACATATCTTAAACAGGCCGATCGCAAACTTGCTTGTCCCGACCATTACTTCTACAACGCACCAGTAATTTGTTGCTACCCCAACCGTCTGCAAAATGAACAAAACTAGGGCGAGAAACCCGCCGCAAATTACTGCTGCAGACGCCATATTATAACCTCACGATGTCCTGTAACATGTGCTGCAGTCGAAGGTGACGTCACAGAAAGTGTGGTGGTAACTGAGGGAGGCAATACCACGTGACCAAAGAATTTTGCTAAAGGAGAAAGCTTTCGTAGAACTGCACATTCTATTACTTTCGTTTTAGGACGTTTTCTGAAATGCAGCTTAAAAGGCTGGGTCGATTATAAAACAACACGGAAACTTACTGTTACAAAACTGATTGCCCAGGCAGACATAGGAAGACCAATGTGTCATAAGGGGAAATCACAGTATTTAAATAGGATATTTTTATAGGATGTTACACATACTTTTTAAAGATATTGATCAGTTTAATGCAATAAATTAAAGTTAACACCGACAGCACAGGCATTTTTTCTTGTAAAATAATCATGTAAACACATTATACATGTATTCTTACTAAACTATTTCACGTAGTATAATTAATTATAATGAAGATATTCATTGATATCAATTAAACTACATTACTGACACGTCAATGGAAGCCCCGCATAACCCGAGTGTTAATTGACACTGAATTTTAATCAATAGCTTCCTATACCTGTTATTGTCCAAATATTACAACATGATGCTGAACAATAGTGATCTATTCTAATGCATCTCCAATATACTCTGTCCCTTGTCTTGTTTATAAAGAAATGTATAATAGTGTTTTAAGGAGATAAATGCTTCTTCAGTTTATATTTAGTGAGAATTGATAGACTTTAAATAGACGTTTACACTCATCGCTAATATAACAAGTACCGGTATGTAACTTCAAATGTGGACACTTTCTTTGTAAATCAAAAACGGGCGGCACGAGCGGCCGATTTTTCCCATTGAAAATACTAAAATATAAAATGTGAAATTCATTTTATACAATAAGGAGAGGAAGTGCTTTTTTTTTTTTTTTTTTGCTTTAGAACCATTTTAACTAAACGTGGATATCAAATATATCAGTATTTGAGACTGCATGTGTTTTAGACTACATGTGTATTATACTACATATATTTTATATCATATGTGTTTAAGGCTACATGTGTATTAAACTATATATGTTTTAGACTACATATGTTTTAGACTACATGTGTTTTAGACTACATGTACTTTAGAATACATCCGTTTTAGACTACATGTGTTTTAGACTACATGTGTTTTAGACTACATGTGTTTTAGACTACATATGTTTTAGACTACATTTGTTTTATATTACATGTGTATTATACTACATGTGTTTTAGGCTACATGTGTATTAAACTATATGTGTTTTAAAATACATGTGTTGAAGTCTACATATGTTTTAGACTACATGTGTTTTAGACTACATGTCTTTTAGACTACATGTGTTTTAGACTACATATGTTTTAGACTACATGTACTTTAGAATACATCCGTTTTAGACTACATTTGTTTTATATTACATGTGTATTAGACTACATATATTTTATATCATATTTGTTAAGACTAACTGTGTTTTAGACTGCATGTGTTGTAAGCTACATGTTTTTAAGACTACATGCGTATTTGTATGTGTATTTTATATAATATGTGTATTTGACTACATGTGTTTAAGACTACATGTGTTGTAGGCTACATGTACTTTAGGCTACATGTACTTTAGACTACATGTGTTTAACATAACATGCGTATGTGTATGTGTATGTGTATGTGTATTTTATATCATATGTGTATTTGACTACATGTGTTTAAGACTACATGTGTTTTAGTCAACATGTATTTAAGGGTACATGTGTTTTAGACTACATGTGTTTTAGACTTCATGTGTTTTAGACTTACATGTGTTTTAGTCAACATGTATTTAAGGCTACATGTCTTTTAGACTACATGTGTTTTAGACTTCATGTGTTTTAGACTTACATGTGTTTAGACTACATTTTCTTCTATACAATAACAGTGTCTGAGTAAACCATTATTTTGACATATCTTGCTTTGAGATTTACTGTACATTATTAAAATTTGTAATATCTTGTAAGATATTCGACACTAATAAACACGTTGATTGATTGATTGATTGATTGATTGATTGATTGATTTTGTCTGATAGTAACTAAGGTATGACCAAGTCTGACAAAGTTGTAAACATACAGATATCGGCCAGACTGGAAAGGTATTCACTCAGCGGGTTGGCTGGACTGGAAAGGTATTCAATAAGAGGGTTGGCTAGACTTTATCACAATGTTTCAAGTTTGATTGAATCTAAAACATCAAGTGATTGTTGGCCTTTTTATGCAATGACAGATATTTAAGCAGTGAAAATAAATAAACCTTGAAATGTTGTAGGCTAACACGGCCTTGGTTCGTGGTTATATCGACGAGGCAGAGACAGCACTAAATATATATTATATAATACCAACGGAAATGTATCCGACGTTTTTTATGTTCAAACAACAATTATGCATTCGTATATAATTTTTACTTGAGTCACCCTGCAGAAGGCAGAGAAGAGGTAGGCAGCCCATAGAAAAACAGTTTAACGCCTGGTTTATAACTATTGGCTCACTACAACTACAACTCAGTAGATATCGCTATGTCAATAGAAGAGCTGAAGTTTGATTGGAGGTAATAGAAAAGGTTGTAAAATTCGGGTATCAGCGGATCTGACCGGCTCTTTAATTCAATATATGATGTTTACTTACGAGCGTTATTTTGCAGTGCAATAGATAATACATGGTTGGTATCTTACAATATAAGGGTTATTTTTGCGAGGGTTAAGAAAAACGATATGGCGATCCCATTTAATTCACGATATGTTTAAAACAACGATCAACAAAACGATTTAGAATTCGCAGACATCAGACACAAACGTGTGCCAGGCTTTGACAACAGCTCGAGCACTGTGACGTAGGCCTAACGTTACTATGACAACTTGTAAGCCCGGCCACATCTGAAAGTCATTGATATATCTACATAAAATACAACAACGGATTGTTATTTTGGCTTGTGTTTAAATGTTCAAATTATTTATGTGGAGTGTTGCGCCATAAAACATTGAATTAATAATCCATATCTTTGAATATGCTCTTTGTTGTGTTTCTGAGATGGAGCTGCAGTTTACTATAGCTTGTACATGTTTATGTCCGCTAATCTGCATGATGTCTGTTGGTGGAACATTGGCATCGCGAAGTTTTTAAGCAAGGTGCTTTCTAGCACTGTAATATTATAATTGTTAGAATTCGGTATTTACTTACATCATGCACTTTTTTGCTAAACAAAACAAGCAGATTCAGTTTTGGCGATTACGACAGAGCAGTTACAAATTCAGGTCAAAGTTGATGGTCAAGTTGAAAGTAGTCCCGTCAGATGTGGAACAAATTAACGTGAATCGTATTGACGTATAAAGCATACGTTTATCCGTCAGTAGTTATCGGTAACTTAAAGTGTACCCTGAACGAAAAACGATAATCAAATATGTTATTCTTTGTAACCACCAAAGAAGAATGTCGCAAACCGCATCAAAAACGGTTGGCCGAGTGCCGAGATATCGCACATCGAAGTACGCGATTTGCACCTGTCGGTCGACTGCTAATCAGCGTATCGGTCAGTCACGCTGATTTGGAACTCTTCAGTCCATGACGTCACAGGTTGAACGGACTGACTGTTATGGCACCCGATACGACTGAGGTTATACGTTTCAAGCGGTATTGTGTTAGTGGGGTTAGCCGCTAGGAAGCGTAACACGGGATACCGTGTATACCGTGCGGTATTGGTGTTAACACTTCAAGCAGAACACGGGATGGATACTGGGATGTTGAACTCTTCAATGCAAAGAGGTAGGTTATAAACTAGGCCCGTGCGCGCCATTCATTTATGATTCAGCGTTGTGTACGCCATTGTGGTTTTTGACCACATGTATTTATATAATAGAGGACAGACCGCTCCACGCCAACGGTATCTGAAAAAGAGGCAGATAAGTCCCGATAACATGACCAGGTAAGGATAAAGGAATAATCTTCATCTATTCATAGCACTTGACTCTGCCCAACAGATAAATCCATCGCATGGGCCTAGGCCTAAATTCTATGACTTTAAAGCTTCAACGTTATATAATGTGACGTCCGCATTCTGAATATATAATACAGTATCTAATAAAAAAATCTGCCGGAAAGTGTAATATGATATGACTTGAGTTTAGGCCTAGATACGTTGTTGGTCCTGTCCTGAGGCAAGTGCTTGTGATCTGCTTTATTATCACCAATAATGATCATTGCTATTACGATAAGTCGATATATCAACTTACCACAATGTACCAGTATACAAATAAGTTGCACGGCATTTGCTTTAGGGATGACTGCGTCTTGGCCATGAGCAGGCTATATAATAATGATGTTGCATTTTGCCTATTATTGCCCAGTTTGAAACTAAGATATTATTGCCAAGTTTGTAAGAATCAAAAATAGATGCAATTAAGACGACAGTGCAGAGGAAGATTGGGGTACTGGATGAAACCCACAAACCCATTGCAATTATAATACTGGTAACTCTTTCACACTGGACTGAGAGAGTAATTTTTACTTTCGGTTTACTTCAAAAGTAAATAGTCCCAGTCCTTACACTAATCAATAATGAATGGATATATTGAATAAGCGATGATCTCTATGTTTCAGATTTGAAAAATGCGACGAAGATTTGCACGAAAGGGGCCAAAATATAAAAGGTTTGTGTATGATAGCTCTGGAAGACGAGTGGAGTATTTCCGATATCAGGGGTCTTCTTGCAATACAAGTACAAAAAATGAAGGAAGATGTAGTGATGTGCCACTTGTTGTTCCGGACAACAATCAAGTTGATGACTTAGGAAATGGTATGATATTATTACTTTTTATGATATATAACATATATATATCATAGTGTTGGGAATCGGTTGAATTTTTGTGATCGATCATCACTTGTGTGTAACCGATCGATGATCGATTAAAATCGATTAATTTCCAAATGTATATTTTGTATTCATGTCTCAATATTTTGTGAAATGCTTTCAACAACAATTTCAGTAACTAATAACTGTTATACCTATATAGCTACATGTATACTATCTTCCTGTGTGTTCATTTGTTTATTACACAGATAAAAATGAACCAAAATTGTTTTTTTTAATAATTTTATCCAACACATAAAAAACAACAACAAAAGGATTGTTCATTGGAGTATTTAGCTCATTGGAAGTTTTTGCACGGGCTGTAAAATGCTTTAATCCATCCGTTATCGAAAGTCTAATATACTTTGAAAACAAAAGTAGAACTGTGACTTACCATTGAAGGAATACGACTTTCTGCACATTTTATAAATAGTTTTTGTCATATTTAAGGTATCCGTACTTAACAGACCTAATGCTTCTTGTTTTCATTAAAAACCAAAATGTTTCCATAAAATAGACCCTGTGCGTTTACCGGGAAGAAGGTCGTATACATTGACGTTGCTTTTATAGCTAGTCGCTTATGTTCTCACAAACAAAATCTTAGTCATCGGTACGTTTGCATTCCTCCTAGTATTACAACACTGTACCAGTTATTGCGACGCTTGATTTTGTATGATACAAGCATAACCATTTCCCGCAGGCGACTGTTGTAGGCCTAGACATTGTCAAGCTGAACTTGCGGATGTTTATCTGAAATCGGCGAATATATTTTCATAAAACCTGAAGTAGGGCACTTCCGACGAAACTCGATTACTTATTTCTTACTCGATTAATTGATCAAACGTCTCAAACAAGTGATACTCGACGAACTCGATTAATCGGAACACCACTAATATATCATGATTTTAGGTTTTGCAGATGCTGCAAATTAAATAACTCAGAAGAAAAGATATTGGATAGTGATGTACTGAGGATGTTGAGCCTCATCCCATCAAAACAATTTTTTGCTCCCCGAAAAATCTGTTACCACTTTGTCAGGACATAACTCTGAAACCATTCATGATCATTTTATCAAATTTCATATACATGATAAGCCCATCAAGGCATAGAGTGGAGTGCGCAAGAACCATAACTCTCTCTTCTTTCTTTACAGAATAATTGCCCTTTTTCAAAAATCATTTTCCCTTGTCTGTAGCATAACTCAAACCATTCATGAGAATTTTATCAAACTTTCATATACATGATAAGCACAACAAGGCGGAGTGCAGTGCATAAGAACCATAACTCTCCCTTCTATTTTACAGCATTTTTTCCCTTTGGAAAAAAAAAAAATCCACTGTCTTGGGCGAAGCTCTCAAACAGTTCATGATAATTTCATCCAACATGAAGCATAAGCATTTATCAGTTCCTTTGATAGTCTTAATTAGGTTTTACAGGTTCTAATTGGTAAAAATTGTCATACCTACGTAAAGTGCATACCGTAGTTAAAGACCCCATGTTTCAATATAACCAATTGCACTCAATTGAGACATTAAGTTTTGTTTTAGAGTTACAGAATTGAAATATGGCTACATGACAGAAAGCCTGAATTTTCATGGAAATTTAAATTCAAATTCAGTCGTTTTAATAATCGGTTAACTTCATTAGCAAGGGTATCCAGTTTGAAACAACAATCAATTCTGGATTTCTATCCGATGCTACATCACTAGGGATTGAGTCGAGGTCTTGGCTTCACGCAACAGCTAATATAAGGTCATTTGTGAATGACAATCTTTGCCAGAAAAAGGGGCGAAACTTCTGAAGTTCACAGTTCAGCTTAGTAATAACAGATTATTTCAACTCCAATTTATTTTGGCCCCACTTTGATGCTTGTGTCGTAAGGTTTTCTTGTTTGCTTCTGTAAAACAGGTCTTTTTCAGACATTAATATTATCTGCATGCCAAATAATGGTTAACAGAGTGCAGGTCTCTTCCCCCTTAGCCATTTCCCTCCGAATTGGCATACTAAAAGATGACTGTCAACTTTAACCCAAGTATATTCATAACTGTTCACATAAATGACTTAATTGTATCTTGATATGGTTTTGATATAAGCATTCATGTTATACATCTTGTTTTCTTTTTTCTTTTATAGTTGCATCTGGCAGCAATAGAAAGTATAGCCAGAAGAGGAAGCAGCTATCGGATTCCTGGAAAGCTGTACGAGAGAAGCTGCTGGCTGTACGTACTGAAGAGCTATCACCTTCAACATTCTATTGTTGTCGGTGTGGTCAGCAGACTGATGAAATTATAAGGTGTAAGGACTGCAGTCATTTGGCATATTATTGCCAACCATGTTGCGACGAAATCCATGCTACAGTCCTTTTCCATGCACCAAGTATTTGGAAGGTACATAGTTCACAGTTCACAGTTACAAAAGTCATAAAATGTTAGGGCTGTTCCAGTTTTTAGGTCATCTTTGTTCCATCCATTATCTTATGTCTTCTGCAGTGCGTAAGACTTTTTATTTTGAAGCACTACTACTCCTTAACCAATGGGTGGTTAACTACCAAATTTGGTTTGAAACATCATTTAGGAAGGGTGATCATATTTTATATAAATGAGGCTGGTCCGACCCCTAGAGACAGAGGGGCGGGCCCAAAAAGGGGAATTTTGCTAAAATTTAGCTTTAAAATCCTATATACTCCTTCTTAACCTTTTGGTGGATTTCATCCAAATTTGTTGTGAAATATAGAGAGAGGGCAATCATAAGTAGCCTAATTGCTGTACTGCTGTAAGTGTTTTTCTCTCACCCCTCCCGGTATCATACTGGTCTGTCCAGGTAAATACACCTATGCTTGCTGTGTGTGTATTACCTCGCTTCCGGTGTAGGATAGCCACACGCGCGCAATGATACAAAAGTAGGTCGCCGAACCGAAAGTAGATCTATCTATTAAACATTTCAACAATACATTGAATTAAGATATGTAATCAGATAATAATTTTTTTTATTTATGATATAAATTATGTAAAAAAACACGTTCTTTTATTGTTTTTTATTAATAAAATATGGAACTATATTTTCACGCGAAAGGACACACTAGCTTGGCCGACATCAAGTAATTTGGCTTCGCTTGCAATGACAAGGCTGCTGAAACAACGTTAGACTGTGGAAATGAATGATTTCCTTCGTTTTTAGAACAGCAAACGATGTTTGCATAAATGGGGTATGGTAAATCGATTGGCGCTGTTCTTTTTTTATTATATGCAGTAGAAAAAAAGTTTGGATTGAGAAAAAATGGCGTCTATCTGAGAAAGCTATCGACAGATAGTGCCTATTTTTGCATATTTTAGGTTGGGGAATGAGAGAAATGTAACAATCATATGTGGTTCATGTAGGATAGGGATATTTCACCCTCTCGGGTCACAAAATGTGGTAAAACCCTCGGAGGAGCCTCAGGTTTTACCACATTTTGTGACCCAGAGGGTGGAATATCCCTATCCTACATGAACCACATATGATAGAGTCTTATAGTCAGATGACCATTAAGGCCAATTGGCCTCTACTTCTTGTTACATTTTGTTGAAGGGGAAGACGTACCTTAAACATTTAAAATTGGTCTAACAGTATTTTTCATGAACGTTTCATGTTCACACATTCATGTAAACCTTTACAACAAAATTTTCTGAACATAGAAGCACTAATACTTCAACTTTCTCAATATGCATGATCAACTCGTACCTGACCACATACTACCAGATTTCTGATGGATCATTCAAGTTCAATGTGGCCTCTTGGATTTTTGCCAATGTTTTTATCTTGAATTCTTGAAGGTTACTGTAAGAACAGACTTTTCTGAAAATATATGTGGAAGCATATGGGTCACTCATATAGGTTAATTTTTTGTTACATCAGATTCATTAAATTGTTCATTGCTCATTGCATCACATTCTATTTAATTATATTGTCCTTTCATGAATGTTGGATATGATAATGTTGCAACAATAATCTGTGGGATGATATATCGCTTTGTAAATTGTACAGTTTGGTTCTCAGTATTTCTTTCTTGCATCATGGTAGGCCAAGGATATCCTGATCAGGCCATTTCTGGTTTTCTGTGCGGTAATTAATATCACCCAAAACAAGCATGGCAGCAGATTCTTTTTTTAACACTTTCACCAAGTGACTGTTTAGAATTGAAAGAATTGAAATTCATTTAAATCAAATATTTGGAAATGTTTTGGATTCCGTGTAACAGGGAAAAAAATGGTGTTTATATATTTTATTGATTATTTGCAAAATAAATGTACCATGGTCCCAGTGTGTGCCAAACTACGTCGGACCGACGGACATATCCAGTAAAACTGTCGTCGGTCCGATTTGGTAATAAGTATCGCCAGACCAAATGTCCGGTCCGGAATTCATACAGGCTGTTTATTATAGTTTCTATCATAACTTCCGGGTGATGTTTCAGCCATTGAAATATGTTCACGGTACATTGTTGGGCAAGGCTTTAAAGCGTAAAAGTTCTGATATTTCCAATTCAAGCTCAAAACAACAGTACATGTACAGTTGTATTAGGAAAAGCGGGAGCGAAAGTTTCTAGCTAATTATATATATAAGTGGTGTAATGGGCACGAGGAATGGCTGAGGTTTGACGGTAGCGTGATGACATGTGTCCTATATTATGCATTGATCAGACTGCTATCACACTAAAGGTGTTTTCATTCTCTAGGGAATATTTATATTTCCACTCAATTCAGACTCTATGAACCTACCACAATTAACTCAAGTCATTTTTTTAATGAACTATATCAAGTCCAGCGCAGGAATACATTTGTCATTCTAAAAGTAGGGGACTATATTTTTTAATTCCTTTACAAAAGTGATATTTATATGAAATAAATTTCATTAAAATAATATTTGTCTTAAATCGATATAAAGTTTGTTCACGAAAGAAATCCTGAAAGTAATAACCATATGTAAACGAAGAGTGATGACGTACATTTTCGTAAGTTCTGTGGTAGACTTGCAGAAGTCCCTATTTGTCAAGGACAAAATATTATACAAAAATATATCCAAAAAATATAAATATAAGGATTGAATAAAGTTATGTTGAGGTGTATGGGGATATAAACCTCAATAGGTCTTGAGACAAATTAGTTATGAACTGCTTCGCATCTCATCTAATGCTGATAATGATAACTAAGTTAGAATGAATTCCAAAAGAAATCAAACAAATGATAGTCAAGTATGTGAATTTCCTTTAGAAACTATAGTAAAGTTTACCCCTTCCCCTAGGGCAAACGTGAGAACCAAGAGTCGTGAAATTCACAATTTAGGTAAAGCACCTTAAGACCCTTCCATCTATGAAGAGTGATTGATTTTACCATACCTGAGTGTATAACAAATCACTGTCCTGCTGGAAGCAAATTTAAACTCCTCACATAAAAAAAAGTGACATTAGGATAAATTTCGAAAGTACATATACTGTCTTGTACTGTTTAAATAACTCACCACCAATTTCTTCCTCAATTGCATCTGATGCTGATGTTCCTGGCTCACCAATATTAGTTTCTGATGGAAACCTGTAAATGACAAAGACTTGCAGTGGCTAGATAGAATTATTTCATCATAAAACATATTTTGTCACTCACTGGTCAAACAGGTACCAGCCATTGACCAAAGTTGGTGTTCCTGGAACACAAACTGGTGGATTTTTTAACTAGTGCTTGCAATAGTGAATAAATATTAAATAATCTCAAGTAATCATTTGTAATACTTACATTTTTTACTGCATGTTATCTGTCTAAATTTTATGTACTTATTGTGGCTTTTTTTCAAATGTACTCAATACATACACTCAGAAATAAAATCTATTGCTGGATTGCACAGTGCCCTTCTTTGATACCGATTCGCTGTTCTGAACCATTTTCTTTCTATGTGTATGATAATGGGTAATTCGTACATGTGTCACAGAATAGCGATCGGTATCTTTTATTCAAAGGTCTACGGTAAATGCATGAGGAAGTATTTCGTGTGTATATCTTTTAGTCTAAAGATGCTTATATGGTTGCTAGACCGAAGTCGTTTTTATATTTCATGGTTAATTAATCAATTAAATGTGCTTATTTCTTCATGCTTTCAAAATGTTGAATTTTCAGTAGTTTTACTACTACTTTTATTACAAGATATGGATATAGAGTCCAATCCCGGCCCGAGGCCCGACGAGCTTTCAATATTTCACCTCAATGTACGAAGTGTTAGGAATAAATTAGATTGTGTAAAAGACATAGCCGATGAATATGATATTATTTGTTTAACAGAAACTCATCTAGATGATCAAGTATCTACAGATGAATTACTTATTGATGGTTTTCATGAACCTTTTCGTCTTGACAGAAATTTTGCTGGTGGAGGTATATTAGTTTACACTAACAGTCTTTTAAAAGTAAACCGATTAACGGAACTTGAATTTCCCGGCCATGAAGTAATTTGGATTAATGTCCAGTTAACGAATTCTTCTTTCATTATTGGCACTGCTTATAGACCTGAATATTCTGGTTTACCTTTCTGGGAAAATTTTCGTACATCTATTAATAGTGCCTTAGACATTTCACCAAATATTATAATAACTGGTGATTTGAATGTCGATTTTTTAACTGTATCTACTAATCATATTATTTTTGATATAATGAGATCTTTTAGTATTACTAATGTCATAAATGAACCAACTCGTATTGGGCCGACTAGATCCAGTCTACTTGATCCTATTCTCTTATCCCAGTCTCTTTCCTGTATCGATTCGTCTGTAATACCTGTTGATAAGTCTATCAGTGACCATGATAGTTGCACTGCTAGTATTAATATTCCTTGTACTTTTAGACCCACTTTTAATCGTAAAGTTTGGCTTTATAAGAGAGCCGACTTTGAAAAGTTTAATAATCTTATTACTAATTATAACTGGAACGCTCTTTTCTCAAATTGTAATTCGGTTGATATTGCTTGTGATCGTTTTACTGATATATTTTTAAATTTTGCAAATTTGTGTATTCCATCTAAATTAGTCACTTTTAGGCCTAATGATAAACCTTGGATGACCTCAGAATTAAGAACTAATTTGAGAACTCGTGATAGATTACACAAAATTGCTAGGTCAACCAAGCTTCTTTCGGACGTTAATAAATTTAAGCAACAACGTAATAAGGTAAACAACATGAAAAAACATGCACGATTATTTTTTTATGAAAACGTAAACGGCATTATTGATGCATTTTCAACCACTGATCCAAAATCTTATTGGAGACTTATTAAACGATTACTAAAATCAACCGGATCTTCACAATCTATACCTACTCTGGTAGATTCTCTTAACAATTCTATTGTCACCAATGATGAAGATAAGGCTAATCTATTAAACAATTACTTTTGTAATATTACAACAGTTGACGATACTAACACTGCTATTCCTTTGGTAGAACAAAGAACTGACAAAACTTTTAGCTCTATAAGAGTGAACATTAACGAAATTAAAGATATCTTACAAATATTGAAACTCGGAAAGGCCTCTGGTGAAGATGGAATTAGCCATCATATGTTACGAAATACTTCACATACTGTATGTATTCCTCTTGAAATTATTTTTAATATGTCTTTATCGACCAGTAATTTTCCATCTAGTTGGAAAATTGCCAAAGTTATGCCACTATTTAAAAAGGGTGATCGACATTCTCCTTCTAATTATAGGCCAATTTCTCTTTTATCTACCGTTGGTAAAGTATTTGAACGTGTAATTTTTAAACATATATATAACTACTTCATGGAAAACTCTTTGTTTTATAAATATCAATCGGGTTTTATGCGTGGTCATTCTACTGTGTATCAACTTCTTGAAATTTATCACAATATCTGTATCTCACTTGAAGAAAAGAAACATGTATGTATGGTATTCTGTGATATTTCAAAGGCGTTTGATAGGGTGTGGCATAAGGGTCTTCTGGTCAAACTTCAATCATACGGAATTTGTGGAGAGTTACATTCTTGGTTACAAAATTATCTATGTCACAGACGACAAAAAGTCTTTTTAAACAATTCATATTCTCAATTGGGTTTAAATTTAGCAGGGGTTCCCCAAGGTTCAATCCTAGGTCCACTTTTGTTTTTAATATATATAAATGATATTGCCGATGTTCTTGAGTCAGCTGCTCGTCTTTTTGCAGATGATACCTCTATGCTAATGTCTTCGTCATCCTGTCTTGAAATTGAAACTGTTTTAAATAGGGATCTAAATTCTTTAAATCTTTGGTCTAAAACTTGGCTAGTTACATTTAATCCAGACAAAACTGATGTAATATTTATTTCTAATTCTAATGACTTAGACGAAGACCTAGAATTGAACTTTGATGGGAAAAATTTGATTTTTACTGACAACCATAAACATCTCGGAGTATATTTTAATTCGAATGCCAAATGGGGAGATCACATTAACGCAATATACAGTTCTGTTATGAAGAAAATTAACGTTTTAAGAAAATTGAAGTTTTTACTAAGCCGTGAATGTCTTTTAAGAATTTACAAATCATTCATCTTACCAGTTTTAGAATATGCATGTGAGGTATGGGATGGTTGCACCAAAGCCGAATCAGAATTGTTGGAGAAAGCCCAAAGGGAGGCCATTCGTATCATAACAGGCCTTCCGTCTTATGCAAATATCGAATATTTATATTTTGAATCAGGTTTAGATACCCTATCAAATCGTAGAAATCGAAGAAAACTCCAACTTTTATATAAAATGCAAAATAACTTAACACCAATTTATTTGAATGATCTCCTACCATCTACAGTAGCAGAAAATAACCGATATCCTCTTAGAAATAATAATAATTACAGAGTTCCTCCATTTCGGCTTTCTCTTACAAATAGTTCCTTTATGCCATCTACTATTCGTAGTTGGAATTCATTAGATTTATCCGGACGATCATTACCTTCTTTACCTTTATTTGTAAATTCTTTGGCTTTAAACGTGCAACCATCCCCACCTATCTATTTCGGTTTGGGTGAAAGAAAATTCAATATTATGCACACCAGACTAAGACACCAGTGTAGTCCACTTAAGTACGATTTGTATCGTGTAAATCTTGTTGATGATCCAGCTTGCTCATGTGGATATCCATGTGAGAATGCCTTTCACTTTTTATTTGAATGTCGCCTTTATGCTCAGGAAAGACGTATTATGCTACAACATATAAATGCCTTTGGAACAGAACCTAGTTTAAAACTTCTATTGTATGGTAATACTCAATTTTCCGTAGATCTAAATTGTCGTATTTTTAGACTTGTGCATTTATTCATAAAATCCAGCAACAGATTTTAAAATATTTATAAAGTTCTTGTGAACTATTGTGTTTGTATTAAATTTTCGTAGTCATTCAAACTTTATGCCTATTTCTATATGTAATATACATGTGTTTATATGTGTAATGGGAGAAGGCCTTAGTAAGTTGCAATAACTTGTGCCTAATCCCTTTTCCTTAATTGAAATAAAATATGTTTAAAGTAAAGTAATACTTTCATCACAACTAACCAAAACAATTGGATTCAAATCAGACAAAATTAATTGAGACTGCAATGATACTGCAGTGAGAGTAAAAAAGTTTAAAGAGGCAAGACCTACTTAGCTTAGGAACTTTTGTTCTGTAACTACAAACTCTAATGTTCTGAAGTAAATTATAACATTCTGCTGCAAATTAATAACATGAAGTCCCCATATTCCGTTTTTTTCTCAAATACACTTTTTATATGGATTTCATCAAAAATTAACATAGAAAGTAATGGAAAATTCTCATTTGACATGGTTAAATGTGTGAAAGTTGAAAGTTTATTAGTTTTGAGCTAAATTTGCACACTTCAGTGGAGTGAAATCCATCATAAATAATGATAAAAATATATGTAAACCGGATTTAAAAACATTGCCATATATAGCTGAATTCAGCTACTGTATTAAAATAGTTGCTCTTTTTATTAATACACTTTCTGTGAATTGCAGCATCCATAAAACGGGCATATAGCGCATTAGCTAGGTACATCCTCCTTTAAGGACTCGCACAACTAAATAAGCTCACAAATTGTGTTTCACCTGAACCAAGTCCCTGAGGAAAATGTGTTTCTTAGGTTTGTAGCTGTTTCCTGAGTAAATAACATATGAAATAGTTACTTTCTATATAGGAGAATAAAGAGTAGGGTTTTGAGGTTTTGGAAAATCAAAAATATACACTCCTACCGAAAATAGAATGATGTAGGATTTGAGGTGTAAAAAGGCAGGAATTCCTCAGGTGGGGGTTCCGCAGTGTACTGTTAATGTCAGGGTTACTGTCTTTCGAGTACCCGTGTGCTCTTATAGGCCAATAAACTTATACAATAACATCATTTATCAGATAAACTTCAAACTTTAATTTGATATAAATTTCATATCATTTGAACTTGAAACGAGCAAATAAAGGGATGGGGTCACTATTAATAACATTAGTAAATTATTTAGTTGTGCGAGTCCTTTAAGTGCATACGGCGGAGTCCTCTAAAAACGAAGTTCGAGAAGGAACCTCCAATATTATTATACCATAAACATGATTTGTTACAAATCTTCAAATTTCATAACACCCTGTACCTGAAAAGGAACTTCAAATTTCACAGAAAACTAATTTTGTATCGGCAGACAACCTAATTCTAGTGTGCTCACCTCCCAGACCGTTTTTTATTTTGGTTTTATTTTATATTTTCCTTTAACTGATCTAATTTGCACCATATATCAATTCTATTGGAAAAAATTGGGACCTTGTTTTAAGCAAGACTAAATTATAATTGACTACCAAACAGTAGAATCCACTGTCTTTATTTTTTAACAGATCAGCATTTTTCAGGCAATTCTGGCAAAATGTGCTTCACAGTGTTTTGGGAAGAAAAGACAAAAATCTTGAATTCAGGGAGAGGGAGTGAGAACTGGGTTTATTGTTTCTTAGAATATGATTATAATAACAATGATATAACTGATTCACATGTGTATGAAAACTTAAAAATATAGGAATAGACATTTTTATCCTGCTAAAGTTAAAGATTATAAAACATCTTCAGCTCTACAATCTGGTTCATACCTCAAGCTCTGTTTGCGCCAAAATTATAGAGTATAAAATACCAAACAATATAATTGGCTGTAAAATCTTGGCATACCCTCGATGAAAGGGGCAGGCATTTATCATTAACAATAATATTTCATATATTTTAGAATTAAAACATAATTTTTACCAAAGGTTAGCGAGAACTACGTCTACACCTTAAAAACTATGATAGTGATATCTAACCACTCTATTCATGGATCATCAAGCACTTCAGGAAAAACCTTTAAAAAGGAAACCTGTGCACGGCAGTGTGGCAAAATCACCAGAAGGGAAGCACTGGGACTTGGCTTACAAGTGTTATACAAATAAATCAAACTAATATCAGACAACAAATTATGAATAACTAAGTCGGAATGAATAAAATTAAAACAATAATAATATACTAACAAGAGGCCCATGGGGTCTGTATCGCTCACCTGGTTGGATTAGACCAAATGTCAAAATATTGTTCATATTCAATTTGTTTTATTTGTAAATCTCAAACAATGCTATATATGGTTATAGTGTAGGAATCCTAACTGCTTTAAAGATTAATGAAGTCCACTCTCTAAGGTCTGAATGACCTCAAGAATTGTTTTAGAACATGCATTCATAACTTTATGACTAGTAGCAATTTAAAGGAATTACCTCTATTTCCCCTATTGGGCCCCGCCCCTTTGGCCCCTTTGGGATCAGAGTCACCATTTATGCAAAATCTGTTCTCCTTCCCCCATAGATGTTAATTCTGACCAAATTGGGTTTAAATCCATTCTTAACTTTATGACTAGTAGCGATTTAAAGGAATTACCTCTATTTCCCCTATTGGGCCCCCGCCCCTTTGGCCCCTCGGGGGTCAGAGACACCATTTATGCAAAATCTGTTCCCCTTTCCCCAGGGATGTTTCTGACTAAATTGGATTCAAATCCATTCATAACTTTATGACAAGTAGTGATTTAAAGGAATTACCTCTATTTCCCCTATTGGGCCCCGCCCCTTTGGCCCCTTTCTTTGGGATCAGAGTCACCATTTATGCAAAATCTGTTCCCCTTCCCCCATAGATGTTAATTCTGACCAAATTGGGTTTAAATCCATTCTTAACTTTATGACTAGTAGCGATTTAAAGGAATTACCTCTATTTCCCCTATTGGGCCCCCGCCCCTTTGGCCCCTCGGGGGTCAGAGACACCATTTATGCAAAATCTGTTCCCCTTTCCCCAGGGATGTTTCTGACTAAATTGGATTCAAATCCATTCATAACTTTATGACAAGTAGTGATTTAAAGGAATTACCTCTATTTCCCCTATTGGGCCCCGCCCCTTTGGCCCCTTTCTTTGGGATCAGAGTCACCATTTATGCAAAATCTGTTCCCCTTCCCCCATAGATGTTAATTCTGACCAAATTGGGTTTAAATCCATTCTTAACTTTATGACTAGTAGCGATTTAAAGGAATTACCTCTATTTCCCCTATTGGGCCCCCGCCCCTTTGGCCCCTCGGGGGTCAGAGACACCATATATGCAAAATCTGTTTCCCTTTCCCCAGGGATGTTTCTGACTAAATTGGATTCAAATCCATTCATAACTTTATGACAAGTAGTGATTTAAAGGAATTACCTCTATTTCCCCTTATGGGCCCCGCTCCTTTGGCCCCTTTGGGGTCAGAGTCACCATTTATGCAAAATCTGTTTCCCTTTCCCCAGGGATGTTTCTGACTAAATTGGATTCAAATCCATTCATAACTTTATGACAAGTAGTGATTTAAAGGAATTACCTCTATTTCCCCTTATGGGCCCCGCTCCTTTGGCCCCTTTGGGGTCAGAGTCACCATTTATGCAAAATATGTCCCCCTTCTGCCAAGGATGTTTCTGGCCAAATTTGGTCAAAATCCAATAAGAACTTTTAGACTAGTAGCGTTTTGAAGCAAATGTTGACGGACGGACGGACGACGGACGCTGCGCCATGACATAAGCTCACCGGACCTTCGGTCCAGGTGGGCTAAAAATGAGCACAAAAGAATAGTTTGAAAATAACTCTAAAACTGAATTCTTCTAAATCAAAACAAAATTGATTTCACCTATTTAGAAACGTAATTTCCAAGATGGCGTCATAAATTTACAGGGATTAATATATAATGGGGATAACCTTGGTGTTGCAGGGATCGACACTAACAGTAGCCCGGCAGCCCTGGGCTGCCAGAAATCTGGTCGGGCTGCCAGAATGTCCAGACCAGTAGCCCTGTGGGCTGCCAACATTTTCAGTCAAATGTTTAATGAACTAAAATGTAGGAAACTGTATCTAAAATATTCATTTTTTCCCCTCTCAGTGTTGGGATAAGGGGCTGGAGGGACAATGCTCCAAAATCCCCCAAGAGGGGCATCACTTTTGGCTGCCTGGGCTGCCTCATTCCAAAACCTGGCAGCCCGCCGGTCTGTCAAGGTGATTAAGTTAGTGTCAACCCCTGTGTTGCAGGGGCTGGGCTGAGCCCTTGACCAATCAACTGCTATCGATTTAGGCATGGGGGTCACTTAGGTACCACAGTGGCAATAATGACCCTTGACCAATGGAGACAATAATTAGCATATTATGATTACATTCATACAAACCAATTTATTTGTGACGTTTTATTGTACAAAAATATGTCTATAAATAGACATTTGTTTTTTTATTTGATTTGGAATGGTGTAGATTACTGATGCCAAAATGATTTGCTGGAAAAACCTTGCAGACAAAAAAAAAACTGAAAATATGTTTGGTATTCCTTGCATAACTTTCAAATACTTACGAAACTTCAATTTTTGCACAGGCCAAGACTGCTTTAAGTTTCTGTTCCCCGTAATGGGACATAAACCTTAATGGTAGTATCTCTTCTGGCAGTCCCTTTACCACAACCTCCCCAGCAAATACACGCTTGTATGGAAATGGATGAGGGTGTCCAACAGCACTTCCTACAAAACCAAAACAGCAAACCTCTCATATATACACTGTAAGCATGACCATTTTTTTAACAATAGACAACAAGTCAAAAAAAGAAAAACCTTGTTGACATTAATCAAGCTTCTTGGTCACTATGGCAATGTAACAAATGTAGCTTCCAGTAAATCATTACAACAAAAAGCAATTTTATCATAGCGTCTGTGTGTGCACTGATGTTGTGCATACCGGTAGGTATATTTAACTACATTATGGAATTACCAGGTATTCTACCACAATACCCTGTGTTATTCAACTCTCAGACCATCAGTTAATCATTACAGCTGTTGATTAACAATCTGTTTATACCACACGTGGTATAAACTCTGTACGCATTTTGATTGGCTAACACGGTGAACTTTGACCCAAGCTGCAATTGTTATTGACGTCATCAATAATCTAATGACGTCACATCACCGGGTCCCGGACGTCGCAGGTACACTTTATTTGCATACGCGAAATTATACTTGGCCACGTTTCCCTTTGATTCAAGCCGATATTATTGTGGTAGAAACAGGTCACACGACTCGAAATTGTTGGATATGGAATTTATTTCACAATCGTAAGTTATTTTTTAAAAGTTGGAAAAAACACTCGCTAAAGCTCGTGTCTTTTGTAACTTTTAAAAAATAACTTACTCGTGTGAAATAAATTCCATATCCAACAACCACTCGTTGTGTAACCTCTATTTATCTAACATTTGCACGTGGCTGACATTTTTCAAGAAATGTCTCCGACAGGTTTTTACTATCATATTTAAATTTTCAAAGCAACATTACCATATCGTATGTATAAATCCTGGAACACATTTATCTACTACAATCATCATGACTTCCTTAAAGTCTCAGTTGGATATGGATAGCCAGCGTACAGATGACATTTAGATGTTGCCAGTGTTTATCGTAACCTTAAACTTCATCATAACATTATTTTGTTTCACCTTGGGAGCAGGGAAACTCCTATGAATGAGAATACAAAATTCTTTATGGTTTAATAAAGAATTTCCTAGCATGGATCGAGGTTCATGAATATAATCACATTGACTATGAATTCACATACCATTTTTGTTCTTCATCAAACTTAAACAATACTTGCCAAACAAACTGTTTAAATGCTCCATTGCCCTTTTTCGCAAAGACTTTGTATTTTCCTGCTCGACAGATAACACTGGAGTATCTACAAAATGTACAACAGGTCAATTATCCGAAGTTCAAAATATCAAATTAAAAACTGTATTAACTCTAGCAAAACCAGGTTTACTAATATGACGGTTAATTTTTTATTGTCATATTTCTTGTGATAAAAACAATTGATGTGGATCTTCAATTATCTTAACTTACCTTCAACACAGAATCTGTGTAGTTTTTCCAAAATGTCATTTTTATCCTGGAAATACTGCTCTGCCTTCCCACTGCCAATGAAGATTGTGGATTGGTCAATACCGTCAACTCCAAGGCATGCCATAGTGACACCATGTCTAGCCAACTGCAGCATCTAAGTAAAGAGAAATAAAGTTTCTTCTGGTACAGAGAAAGATTATTAAAACATTGGTAATTTACAGACCAGTTGCATTGGTGGAGATATGGTATCATCATCTGGTCAGTTCTACTTCTTATGTCTGGAGGTTGAGAAAAAGTCCTGTTGCCTGATTAGGTAGTCACATGACACTTTGTACATGTATATCTGATAATACAGATGAAGGGTGGATAAATACATTACAAACATAAGGCCAATTTAACTCTTTCAAACTTAAATTATGATCAAGGTCATTCATTTGAACAAACTTACTAGCCTTCATCCAAGAACGCTTAAAGCCATATATAAGGTCTCCGGACCTTTCATTTATTGAAAATACATCATGGAAATATTTCAGCCTATTTGACTGCTCTCACCTAGAAAGGTCAAGGTCATTTATTTTAACAAACTTAGTAGCCCTTCACCCCAGCATGCAACTCCCTTGAACATTCTATTATTGAGAAGAAGTTAATTTAAGATTTCAGCCTATTTGACCCCTAAGACCTTGAATGAAGGTCAAGGTCATTCATTTGAACAAACTTGGTAGCACTTCTCCCCAGCATGCTACAGACCCAGTATAAACTCCATGGGTCTTTTGGTTATTGAGAAGAGGTCATTTAAAGATTTTAGCCTACTTGACCCCTGTGACCTTGAACAAACTTGGTAGCCCTTCACCCCAGCATTCAAAACCTGGCACGTCCTTAAATGACCCTGGCTGTTAATAGGACGTTAAACAAAAAGTATTTATCTCAATTTCTGGTCCCAGGGGTGCCACACCCTCTGTTTATACAAAGTTTGATCCCTTTGCCCATTAATGCTTCTGACCAAATTTCATCCATTCAGGCGTTCGGGACAAGTAGGGATTTAAAAGACTTACCTCAATTTTCCCTATTGGACCCTGCCCCTCCAGCCCCAGGGGAACCACACCCTCCATTGATACAATGCTTGATTTTGATTGCCCAATAATGCTCCAGACCAAATTTCATAAAAATCCATTAGTTGGGGTTTAAAGGAAATGTTGACGGACGACGGACGCTGCACCTTTGGGCCAGGTGAGCTAAAAAGCAAATCATCCCAGCATGCTACAGGCTGAAGTATAATGTTTTATTTTAAAATATATCAAAATTATAGTACGGAAATTTATATTCAGAGGGCATGGTATGTCCAAAGGGCAGTATATGTGTAGACGTGGCTACTACCTGTTGACACAGACACTGCCCCTGGGTATACAATGCCATTTACATAAGAACTCTGTCTACTTGGACACAAGTTATATATTTACCTTAGTATTAAGCGATTTGGATTATGTAATTAACATCGTCCCTAGCATATAAAGGAGAGAGAGCCTTTGGACCATAGGTGACCCAGGTCCTCGGGTCAGTCCCGGCCCGTATAGGCCGGGCGGAGACACACCTTACGACTCCCTCTCACTGGACGTACATATGTACTAGTATTAGGTCTCTGGGCCTCTTGGTTATTAAGGAGAAGTTGTTTAAATGGAAAAGCTGACGCCTTCAGACAGGTGAGCTAAAACTGAAGCAGATCTAGAAAAGTTAACGGATGGAGGATGCACATTGGTTCATGAAGATAGCTCACTTGGCCCTTTCGGTTAATTCAGCTGAAAATCCAAGAAGTTTATCTTGTTTTCCATCCGTTCCAATAACAGATGATGCACAACTAAGGACAAGGTAAATCTACAATAACTTTCTGATTTTTCCGACAGAGTGGAACCATCAGGACTTGAACGGCTCACCATCTGTTATGATTGACAAATCTATACATACTGTAAATCACTTATATTTCGCAAGTACTTAATTTCGAGAACTCACCTCATTCAAATTATTCTGATCTCAAAATGACTTTAAATTCGCGAATGACGAAAGCGAGTTGTTTTCAATGTAAATAAAGCTATCACATCCGTTCATATAGTGTTTTGTGATATAAAATTACACCCTGATATAAGTATATAATTTATCATTCAATTAATACTTTAACAGCGATATCTGTTCACCATCTAAAGATTACAGTATATTCTTGTCATTCTTATATAAATATTCGTAAGGGATTTGAATTCGCGCTTGACTCTTCTCGCAAATTAACACGAAAATAAATCCCACGCGAAATATAAGTGATTTACAGTAATAACAAAAAACAGTAGATGTATAACTTACATCAGTGTGTATGCTGTTAAGAAGCTGTCGCTTTGTCTTCTGAGGTCCATTCGATTCTTGGTTTAATTTTATAGCCTTCTGTCGATAACTTTCCTTCTCTTCTTGGCTTTTTCCATTCCAAGCAGACGCCCATTCACCTCCAAGACTCCCTAATTGGTCTGTGAAAAAATACAAGAGATCCAGAGAACATTAACGATCACATGATTTAAAGGAGTCTTTGACACTGTGAACTTGAAATGTCAAAATAAACTTTGCATTATTTTTTCCATAAAAATAGATTTTTCAAGATGGCCATTGTGACATTTGCTTCTCCAGAAATAAAACATTAATAATAAAACTTTTCCCCTAAGGTGACTGAATGTTATCTTATCGTTCCATATGTTTCAAGTAAATTTCCAATTGCTGTTTCATAAATGTTCAATTTCTTCCTTACAATTCTTAAATCTAAAAGTTTACTAAACTGTATCTCTCAATTCAGAAAAATAGGAAGGCAGAATAATCATTGTTAACATAGTCTCAAACTACCTTGTGGCAGTGGAATAAAAACATATCCTACCTTTATGTTCAGAAACAAAGGCATTAAACGCAGAAATTCCTCTTGCGTAGTGTTTCTTTTTGATTTCTTGTTTCTTGGAAGGTAGGTTTTCTCTCCTCCTGCGATTTCCTATCCACTCCTACAAAAGAAAAAAAAAAGAAAAAATCAACAAAGTAGATATTTATAAGCAATAATAATCTCCTTTCAAACATTTGGTGATGGCATATATCTATAAAACAACTAAAAAAAAAAAATTAGGTGCCCTGGACTACTCAAAACCAGAATTAATTAAGAAATGTTTTCATGAGCATGATGAGATAAAGGCAAGATTTATTTCTAGCAATCTTATGAGACGTTCATATACAACAACTAGTAGTATGATTTGGCTAATTTGTATTGTCATTGAAGGGTAAAACAATGTAAATTACGGCTTCCATTCCTTCCCTAAGGTCAGTTGGTGATTATCTTGGTGTTTTTTAAAAGGTTAATGGTTGAGTAGGAATAAAATATGATTTTGTCTTGGTGGACAGTGATATTCCTCGAGGTGGCGATATGCACTGTCACCCTCAAAACACTGCGATATTTTTATACCATTATTAAATCATGATTAAACATTATACATTTTAAGTAATATCTGTTCAAAAATTCCATGGAATGATATTTGTTGCACTAACACTGCTTTCAAATTGATCGCTAGACAAAAAGAATCAATTGGCAACAATACAATGACTGTAATTTCTCCCAAAATATCACTGGATGGATATGCTCCAATTATGACAGTGAGTACGCTTGGTTTCAACCCAGTGCATTAAAATGGTCTACTAGCTAGTACAATAGCAAACCGTTATGTTTCATTTGGGATGCTTAATGTCAACATGTTATAACAAAAATAGATAAAAAAGTTTACACATCTAGTGACAGTTGGATGTCACATTTATCTAACTCAAGTAAGTTAGTTTTAAAAATTTTCACTAAAGTCCTGTCTTTTTAAAATTTGAGAGTTAGATAAATATGATATCCAACCACCACAAGTCATGGAAATTCTTTTTACCATATCTTTTTTATTTAAGGGTTAACTGTAATATTTTGTTTACGTTATTGAGCAATACTACTACTAGTAACAAAAAAAAACTGGGGTGTACTCTGAATAAACCGCGAAGCAGTTTATGAAAATTTGACCCTTTTTAGCCCCACCCCTCAGGCCCCTGGGGGATGGGGACCATATAATTCACAATTTTGGTTGACCTTTAGCCATAGAAGCATTCTGCCAAATTTCCTTGAATTTAGTCTAGGGGTTTTGGGGAAGAAACAGAAAATGTCAATTGTTTACACAGACGCATGACGATGGACAAAAGGCGATTAGAATAAGTCACTCTAGACTTTGTCTCAGGTGACCTTAAAACAGGCATATGACTACTTAATGTAGTAGTTAAACTGGCTAATCATGAATTTAAAATAACCTCTTTGTAATATGTTCCATTTAACAGTTAGAAATCATTTCTTCCTTTTAAAAGTGTTAAGAACCATGTCAATTTCAATATAACTGATGACATAGCAACATGCTATTAACCATTGAAAATTAAGACTCTGACAAAAGAACCATTATGAAATTGGAGGCAGTGTATGGATACATGAAAAGATATGTTAGGCTTTTTAACATGATAGTTTTCTTTTCATATGATAAATAAAACCTGTTTATTGATAACTAGCTCTCTATAACCTACTAAACTATAACAACTAAACAATTAGAATTAAGTTCTTTCTGAAAACATTTATGAACTGTTTTGTACAAACCCACAATGTTTTTAGTGATAAGGTTGTCACACGTGGAAGTTTGTGGTCAAAAGTCATTCCTGGGTCAGTTCATTTTCTCCCAAGTAAGTATTATCTAACTTGTGGTAAATCAATTTATTTAACGAAGACTTCTAGCTGTTCTATCAATAATTATTTGATTAGAGATAGGAATAGAAGACACCACAACACCACACTCTCTATAACTATACCTTGACAACATCTATATGCAGTCCTGTGGACTGGGCTGCTTCAGACCACATCTGTTTGCATTTGTGGCCTTTTGAGGTCATTCCCCTTTCATAAAAGACATCCAACAATTTCCTTTCATCGTTGCTGATTACAGTTCGTATTCTCTGTAATAATTCAAAAATAAAAGATAAATATATTTCAATAATTAAAGGCAATTAAAAGGTCTCAAAACAGGACATGTTCTATACAATTGAAGGGTCAATTGTAAGTAAATTAATTACAGTTAGATACTGGTAATATTGATAAATCTGATCTTCCTATGAACTTGTAAAATTATCCATTATTTTCTCCAGATAGTGTGTGGACAAAGTTTGGATAATGTCAAAAAAGGTCATAAGGCCAACACACATACCAGTACTCATATTGCTGAACAAAGATACTCAACTGTACATTAATTTAAAAATGGACGTAACTTTGTGTAATAAATCAATGTTGGTTAACACTTTATCTTTAACTTATATGTGGATGAAAATGGACACTGTTTTAGCCATTCCATACAGCCTTAATCGTGTTAATAGTTTGTCACATTTTTTGGAAAGTTCCTTGACTTGGCCTTGACTGACCAGGGGCTTAGTACATTTTACCATGGGTCTGTAGGAAGGACAATTTTTTATTCCCCCACCCCCTTTAACTCCACTAAAATCTTGCTATTGATATATGTTTCTTAAGGAGTATGTGGCTTCAGGGATGCTTCCTGCCAGATTTAGTTGAAGTTTTACGATAAATTTTTTTTCAAGGTTTTAGCAGCTATAAAGAATAATGAATTATATTGGAAGGTTTTTGCAATGGTGTTGCGGTTTTGTAAATGTAATTGTTACCCCGTAAAATGAAATTAATATAACAGAGCGCAGGATTAATTAAATTTAAATCACTGCCTCTGCCAGGGATCAAACCCAGGACTTCTGGCTTACTAGTCTTACGCTCAACCGATCGAGCTAAAGAGAAGATCTCTCTGGCCAAGCGGTATATTGTGAATGGTATTTACCATGGTTACATACTCCCCCTCCAGGAAAGAACTCGTCATTGAGTTTCCATGGGTAACAGCGACGCTTTTGCAAGCAGCGATGAGTATTATTCCCGAGTCCCTACATGGGCGCCAATGTAACAGAGCGCATGATTAATTAAATTCAAATCACTGCCTCTGCTATGGATCAAAACTGGGACCTCTGGCTTAATTACTAGGCTTACGCTCAACCGTTCGCATTAAAGAGAAGATCACTCTAGCTGAGTGGTATATTGCGGCTAGTATATACCATATGGTTACATTAATTTCAGAGATGATATCAAAAAGTTTATGTGGTTATTATTGGTAGGATAAGTGTCACTTGCACAGTGACTAACTATAAATCCTCTATCTGGCCTATGTTAGATGGTATTGGGTATCAACTTGTCACACGAGTAGTATAATATGTGGGTATTTCTTCAATTATGCACAAACAATGTTCAAATGAAGCACAGTTTATTTAACATAAACACAGACACACACACGGAGACAGTGACCTGAAATAAAAAGAACAATACCTAAAATACATACGGACACGTGTAAACGATGCCGACAATTACATTATTTAATACTTAACGCATTAAATATTCATTTAGGTATATTATATATGTTTATATTATATTCTATTTTATTCCATAGTTAGACTTTTACAATTAACAATTATAATACATTATTTTTACAATAGCTTTGACCCTATGGAGCCCGACCACGTGTATGTCATATGTTAAATATTTTAACATATTAAGGGCAAGATATTTAAAATGCAAATATATTAGTTCAATGTATTTTATATATCAAATAGCTAAAATACATTAAATATGTATTTATATTATTATTTTAAATTAAATAAACTTACCTAGAAGCACTGTGGCCGTAAAGCACACAGGCTTATACCAGACGTGTATGTTGGTGCAGGGTCTATAGCCGTTGTGGCTGCACTCACCTGGGCAAGGCCCAGGTAAAGTTTTCCACGTGCACGGGTATAGGGTCATGCAGGGTCAAAGTGACACACTCAACCAATCCTTGCGCTCACCTCTCATACGTCACCATAACAACTATATACACAGGTACATAGGACATTATATGACACGGGGACTTGTACAAACATTATACACGATACACAGCGCAAGTATCTATACACACTTTACATGTACAGGTGTTGGTCAGACTATTAAAGTTTGACCACCGTGACATTCTCCCCTGCAAAGGAAAATGACTCCTGGCATTTAAACTAATATATCAACCACAATGGTTGAATCTACTAATAATATAAAAGAATGAGCAGCTAATTATCTAATATCCAAGTGATTGGGGCAATCCCTACCTACGAGGAATACAAGATAACTGCTCATATAACACTATAGAATGAAAAATCTAAAATTAACATCTGTATAAAATGAAATTATCACCTTGGCCAGTGTCCCAAGGTAATATAATTATATATTCCATAACTACTTAGAGATTTTCTCCTCTGCCATGTGGAACAAAGCTTTCCTGATGTGAATATTAATCTTTTACTTTATAATTGAATGTAAATTACAATTATGCTGCAGTTTCTACTTATTTAATGGTAAACCATAAGGTAATACACACAAGTAGCTGTAGAGATTAAATATTAATTTCACAATTTGAAGTAAACTTTGTCCACCACGACATTCTCCCACTGCTCTGAGTATCTAGACGTAGACCTCAGCTCCAGAATTGGACGGTACCAAGGTTCCCATGAGCCATTCCCCATACAAGTTAGGAGATTTACAGACTCGCCTGGGCCTTGCAGCTGGTATCGAGTCTTGTGTCTGACCTTCACTGCCTGCAGTGTTGGAATTTCGACACACACCCTTATTACCCTGTTTCGGAGAATCCCCTGAACCAACAGTATGTGGTTGCACTGGCTGTCGCGACTCAGCAACAGTGCGTCTGGGTCTCCTAGCAGGAATAACATATCTGGGTGTTTGACTCCCATCCTCATCTGAGCTATCAGAGTCAGTAGTTGAGGAGGAACTCTCAACTAACTCTATTCCGGCATTCTGATGATTTCGGGTTGTCTCCCTTGGTTCCTGGGCACCCGCTGTTCTGGGTAACCACATGAAAGGGAGGAGCAGGTTCCTATGTACAGTTTTTATAGGTCCCTTTCCCGACTCTTTCTGGATCTTGTATACAGGCATATCAACATTTGGCACACTAAGGATAATGTAGGGATCCTTAGCCCATTTATCTGCCAACTTTTGCTTGCCACATATACCAACGTTCCTCATCAGAACCCGGTCTCCTACTTCTAAGGTAGCTTCTCTAACCCCCCTATCATACCTATCTTTGTACCGCTTACCCTTCCTTTCACTTTCAGCCGAGGCAGCTTTGTAGGCAAAGTCTAACCGACGCTTAAGTTTCTGGGCATAATTCTGACGACTCCCTACAGTCTCAGAACTGGTATCGATGCCAAGAAATGCATCTACACCAAGTCTCGGGTGCCAACCAAACATTAAGTAATGAGGAGAATATCCTGTGGTCTCATGTTTTGTTGCATTGTATGCATGAACAAGAGGAGCCACATAGGATTTCCAACTGGATTTTTGTTCTTCCTCCATAGTACCTAACATTTTCAACAGTGTTTGGTTGAACCGTTCGACCATGCCATTGCCCATAGGATGGTAAGGGGTAGTTCTGGTTTTCTCCACTCCAGCTATCTTGCAAAGTTCTTTGATAACTTTGCTTTCAAAATTCCTGCCCTGGTCACTATGAATACGGGCAGGAAAGCTGTAGTGGACCATAAATTGTTCGTACAACACCCTGGCGGTGGTACTCGCTAATTGGTTCCTGGTTGGAATTGCTTGGGCATAGCGGGTGAAATGGTCAGTGATAACAAGCACGTTTTCGTAGCCCCCCTTTGACCTTTCCAAGGTCAAATAGTCAATGCAGAGAAGCTCCATTGGACGAGAACTTTGGATACTGACTAACTCTGCACTTGGGACAGTAGGGGTTTTTCTACGAACACACCTACCACAGCTTTCAACCCAACTATTCACCTCAGCATCAAGGCCTGGCCAGAAAAACCTTCGCCTTGCCAACCAGTTTGTACGGTCACGTCCCTGATGACCGACATCTTCATGCACTCCCCTGAGGACTTTCTCCCTATATGCCTTGGGAATGACTAACTGTTGAACAGGGTCACCATCTACTGTGGTGTTTCTATACAGAACACCCTTAAGTAGCCTCAACAGCCGCCACTCCCGCATATATTGACACACCTCCTCAGGTTCGTGTTTCAATATCTTTTTATCAGGTCGAATCCCCTCCCTGACAAAATCTATCACCCTCCTAAGATGTTTATCTAAGGACTGTTGTTTTTCCCAATCCACACCAGAGAGTTTTACATTCCCTATATTTAGGGTGTTGTTCTCCGGTTCTAGGGATGATGTATTTGAGAGTACCACAGTTTCTGCTAAAGGCAACTCCTCTCTAGTGGACAAAGAAGCACAGGTAACTGCTCTCACTACATCTGGGAAAACTTCCTCTTGCTGATACGGTCGTCTTGACAACCCGTCAGCATCCCCATTGAGACGGCCCGCTCTATAAACTAATTTAAAGTTATAGTTTGAGAGTGAGGCTAACCACCTATGACCTGCTGCGTCCAGCTTCGCTGTGGTCGTCACATAGGTTAGAGGGTTGTTATCTGTACGTACCTCAAAAGTGTTGCCATACAGGTAATCATGGAACTTGTCAGTGAGTGCCCATTTGAGACAAAGAAATTCCAACTTATGAGCTGGGTAGTTTCTTTCACTCGGACGTAAACCTCGACTGGCAAACGCAATCACCCTTTCATGGCCCCCTTGATTCTGGTACAGCACAGCACCTAAACCTTCTACAGAGGCATCTGTGTTAACAATGAAAGGCTTGGTGAAGTCTGCATATGCTAACACAGGTGGAGAAGCTAGAAGACTGACTATGGTATCGAAAGCCTTCTGCTGACTATCCCCCCATACCCAGGGAATCTTTTTCTTTGGCCCCTTAACATTTTTGTGGGTACAGTGTCCAACAAGAAGATCATTTAAAGGTTTTATGATTTTTGCATAATCCTTAATGAACCTCCTGTAGTACCCTGTGAAACCTAGAAATGAGCGTAGCGTCTTGACATTGACAGGTTCTGGCCATGTCTTCAACGCCGCAAGTTTATCTGGGTCAGTTTGAATTCCTTCCTCAGAAACAATGTGCCCCAGATAGCACACTTGAGACTTAAAGAATTCACATTTGGAGGGCTTTAGCTTTAAGCCGTGTTTTTCAAGCCGTTCAAACACACCCTCCAGTCTTTTGAGGTGTTCCTCAAAGGTGTCTGAAAATATGAGAATGTCATCCAGGAAAATTAAACATTCCTTAAGATGGCTTTCACCCATACAAGCTTGCATCAATCTTTGAAAAGTTGCTGGCGCATTAGTTAGACCAAATGCCATGCGGTTACATTCAAAGAAACCTAGTGGTCCGACAGAAAAAGCTGTCTTTGCCTTGTCCTCCTCCTTGATCTCGACTTGCCAGTATCCAGACCTCAGGTCCAGCTTACTGAAGTATCTTGATCCAATTAAGGAGTCCAAGGTTTCCTCCACCCTAGGTAGGGTGTAGGCATCCTTAATGGTTTTCCCATTGAGTTTACGCAAATCAATGCAAAATCTTAGGGACCCATCTTTCTTTCGAACGAGGACCACATTCGAACAGTAGGGACTGTGAGACTCTCTGATAGCGTCAGACTCCATCATCTCCTTAAGATGTTGTCTCACTTCCTCATACATCCCTGGTGGAATACGACGATATGGTTCCTTAAATGGAACATCGTCCGAGAGTTTTATCTCGTGTTGCACCAAGTCTGTCTTTCCCAAATCCTTTGAGGATGTGGAGAAAATATGCTGCCACTTGCCCAGTATCTGGTATGCTCTCTCCAACTGTTCAGGAGAGAGGTTGTCCTTGTTTACTGAGACCCCCAGTTTGTCCCACCATTCCCCCTCCACCTGATCCTTAGAGGATTCAGTATCATCTTTGTCAGAGGGTTCTGGGGACCACCTGTCCATTACCTTTACATCTGTTAGAGTACACAAAGGTGATTTTGGAGAGATAGTAATTGACTCTGTAGACAGATTACAGATCCGGACTGGTATACGTTTGAGTCTACCAGGTGCGCATTCCAGCGACACTACCCTTGGACATACCACCAGGTTCCCGGATTGCAGTGAGCTGTCCTGTTCTGTCACAGCTGTACTAAAGTTCCCCACCTTGCGTACCAACCCATGGACAGTCTTTACCTGGTTTGGACCTATGGACACTGGGTATGTATTGGCAGATTTCACCACCATGGGATTATTGACACACAAACTGTCAACAGCAGACTGCCAAGCATCTGGAAAAGTAGAATCAGAGCTAGCCTGTTGTATATCCCTACACATACGTATAATATTTGTGCCAACAATAACAGGAACTTGTCTGTTATAGTTGGTCATCGGTGTTACCAATATAGGTACACACATCACGCAATCAGACAGAAATGGAATACTGACATCTGCCTCAATATATCCCAAGTATGGTAACTTGGACCCACCTGCTCCGAATACCTGAAGATCAAAATCTTTGATATCCATCAGAACAGGCCTGGGGTTCAGAGATTTATAACAATTCTCTGAAATGCAAGTGATCATAGAGCCACTATCAATGAGAGCAGAATGTGTCTTCCCCCCTATTATGATCTGGTCAATATTTGAGCTACCAACCATTCGTTCATACAGGGTACTGTCTGTAGCGGTATTGTTACTTGGGCCATTCCTACCTTCACCACCCCCCATTTGCCCTACAACAGGGGAGGTTACTCTTTTGGCTCAGACTTACCTGTTGAGGACTTCTGGGTATTACCATTTTTTTGTTTCTGGTAAGTATTGCCGCGTCCAGCATTACCTTTATTTTGGTATGCCCCAGACTTACCAGTACCCTCAAGTTTCTTTTCGAGAGACTTGATTTTGCTCATCAAGGCACTTACCTGCTCACTGAGCTTGTCAAGCTTTTTATCACTCTCCGAAACTTGTATAGGGCTGTGTTGGGCTTTAGCCTTTGTAGGCTTATTGGCCGCTTTCTGTGCTGGGTTGAGCTCTAGGTCTACCGCTCTAACCTCCCTCAACAGCAAGTCGTATGACTTAATAGAGTCATACTTGTGACGCGTCTGGCCTTTCAATCTGTCGCAGCGCAAGCCAGTCCAAAATTTGGATCGGATCATGTCATCCCTGGCTGAAGGGCTTACATGTCCACTGTTTATGGCAAGCTGCAACAGTGCCTCTAGTCTGCACCCGAATGCGGTGACAGATTCACCTTCTTTCTGTGTAGCAGAATAGAACTGCTGTAATACAACTTCATTAGAAGCTACATTACCAAAGAAGGTGTCCAACTTTTTCAGAACTTCATCCAAAGTTGCCATAGGACCTAAAGGTATAAGAGTCTGACGAGCGATACCCCTGAGTGATTTCCTTATAGCCTGAAGAACAAGCTCTTCGGACAGGGTGCTGTCAGATGCTAGACACCTGACCTCGTATCGCCATCCCTCATATGTGGTTTCACCACGTTGAGGTGACTCATCTCCTGAAAATGAGGAGATTTTCGGAACCTGGGGTAAAAGGTGTGTATTCCTATTCAGCGATGGAGTTAGAGGAACCCCATATCCTCCCCCCAGACCCGAAAATGGAGAATCATTAGATATAGGAGGTAAAGGAGTACTGGTATTCCCCCCATCCCCAAGTCCAGCGAAATCAAATTTTAATGAACCTTGGGCCCCTACCATACCTTTGTCACTGCTCGCAGATTTAACATTAACAGGAGCTTGTGACACAGCAGGAGTTTTGATAGAGCCAGGATCTCTTACACTCAGCATGCTATCATACTCCATCTTGGTAAATAGGACATAGTCACTATTCTGGCGCAGAAGGCTAGCCATGAGGTCATAGTCTGCCTGCTCCAAGTTGGAGGTTCCTGCTGGTGGCTTTGAGTCTGCCATCTCAGACTAAATACAAATATAAAAACTACAAATTAATATATGTAAACAATGAACTAAGCAGTGAATATATCAAGTATCCAAGTGATTGGGACAATCCCTACCTACGAGGAATACAAGACAACTGCATACAAGTATATCACCAGTAAACTCAAGTATGTAGAATTGTATGTATGATATTTACACACAATAAGTACAAATTGAAACAACAAGTCTTTTCATCCAACACCTAGCTAGTAGAGGACTAGGATGGATCCCATCCTTGTACAGACTAAAATTCAATGAGATCCGGGACTTATCCTGGTTTCTCGACTTCCTGTACCTAACTAAGTCTAACCTAAGATGAGGTGAACAGACTTGAGATCTAGTATTGACCTCTGTCAGGAAGCTGTTCAATTCCAACACTCTCTCATTTAGAATGAGATCTTGAGTTTGGAATGAATCAGGGTTTGGATGCCCCTTGGATTTATTCCACTCTTGTATAGAGTATGAGGGGATTTCCAAAAATAATAACTGTACAGTAGGAAATTGGGACACTATGGAAATAAACTTGTTAATTTCAAACTGCAAATCCGAACTAGCAGATATAGAAGTCTGATGTCGTAAACTAATGAATTTCCCTTGCTTTACTGTGAGGTCACATGTACCTAACCACACATATAAAACAATATTTGGATATGAACTAACCCTAATTGGAAGTTCAGTTTCCAACCAGCGAAGGAAATGTATAAAGCGACCACCTGGTTGGCAATGGAACTCAAGACTACAGTCTAAGTGCTGTAGCAAATCCAAATGCCTTTTCAGGTAAAATCCCTTACTACTAGTAAGAAGTATAGGTTTCTTCCTTATAGTAACATTAGGAACAGCTTTATCAATAAATTTCTGGAGCTTACTACAACTCATAACCTATTGACAGTTTCAGAGTATAAGAATACAAAATGATACTAAACCTACAACTGTAACTGTAACTACAACATACAAAAATAGTATGAGTAGGGACAATATCTAAGTTATTAGAATATAAAATACACTGCGCTGACATAAAACACAAAGGACAGATACACCATTTACAAACCCATCTCTGGCATCTTCCTCCCACTCTCAGCCTTCTTAGTATTCCCCTTCCGCTACAGTGCAGTGCAATGTGTGCAAGGTTAGTGGTTCAGAATTGTTAGCTGGGAAGCAAGCATGCAAGATATAAATATCTTATAGTTTTGTAAATAAGTATCACAGTTAAGTTTAAACTTAAGAAATATATGTTTAAATATTGTAAATGTTTAAATTCCTTAATAAATAAACCGATTTACGCGATATATTTAAATATATTGGAATATCGGCGTTATTTTTACATTTACATTTAATAATATATTTTACCATAAATGTTTAAAATTCACTGATTTGATTTATGTCTACAATTATAGACTGACAAGATATAAACACCTGAAAATAAACATCATACATGAAACAAATGAATAATAAATGAATAATCAATAGTATCACAGTGTTACAAATGTTCAAATGACAAGATATCTAGCAATTAAATTTAAAGTCAGTTCATATAAAACGCGAACGAAAAATGTCAACAACCACTGGAAACGGATCCGCACTGGACGACACAGAAAATGTTACAATTAATCCATCGGCGACAGCAGGAAACGAACCATGGACGACGAAGAAACGATGACAGGACGATGATAATCAATAAATCACACAGTCATGACGAAGTAACGAGACGAAAACAGTTGACGAACAGCAAACACCATCACCGGAAGCACATGTTGTCGTTGCTCCAGAGTGATCTCCCCTGATCATGTCATCCGGTTATCACGTGATCACCCACGTGGTAAAACGTGGGCGTACGATGCCACTGCCTCCGTAAAAGAAATTCACGTTGGGCGCCAATGTCACACGAGTAGTATAATATGTGGGTATTTCTTCAATTATGCACAAACAATGTTCAAATGAAGCACAGTTTATTTAACATAAACACAGACACACACACGGAGACAGTGACCTGAAATAAAAAGAACAATACCTAAAATACATACGGACACGTGTAAACGATGCCGACAATTACATTATTTAATACTTAACGCATTAAATATTCATTTAGGTATATTTATATGTTTATATTATATTCTATTTTATTCCATAGTTACACTTTTACAATAACAATTATAATACATTATTTTTACAATAGCTTTGACCCTATGGAGCCCGACCACGTGTATGTCATAAGTTAAATATTTTAACATATTAAGGGCAAGATATTTAAAATGCAAATATATTAGTTTAATGTATTTTATATATCAAATAGCTAAAATACATTAAATATGTATTTATATTATTATTTTAAATTAAATAAACTTACCTAGAAGCACTGTGGCCGTAAAGCACACAGGCTTATACCAGACGTGTATGTTGGTGCAGGGTCTATAGCCGTTGTGGCTGCACTCACCTGGGCAAGGCCCAGGTAAAGTTTTCCACGTGCACGGGTATAGGGTCATGCAGGGTCAAAGTGACACACTCAACCAATCCTTGCGCTCACCTCTCATACGTCACCATAACAACTATATACACAGGTACATAGGACATTATATGACACGGGGACTTGTACAAACATTATACACGATACACAGCGCAAGTATCTATACACACTTTACATGTACAGGTGTTGGTCAGACTATTAAAGTTTGACCACCGTGACACAAAACTCATTCAGCTATTTAGAAATGTCTCAAAACAGGTAACAGCCAGGTATGAAATCATACTTTTCTATGGGTAGACATATGACATTTACAAAGGTACTCCTATACTTGAATTCTAAAAATACAATTTGAATTTTGACTTTCAGTGTTGCAAACTCACCTACCCCATATAACAACACACTACTACCCGTTTAAAGAACGGGCGCCACCATTTTGATTAGTCATATATTTTATGATCAATCATCACGTCACGTGATAGGTTGAACAGAACAAAAAGCAAAATTTTAGAACGATATTAGACAAGCTAGGCTAGCCATGGCAATTTTGGATAACAAAATCATCGCTAGGGTTGACCCTTGGATAAGAGGCTGTGGCGGTTCTAAGACGGATTCTACCGCTAATAAACTTCAGCCCAGTTTAGGCATCTTAGAAATATTCTCTGTGTGCTTAGGCCTACTGTAGTCTAAGCTTACAGTAACGTCTAGTTACACACAAATAAAAAACGAACATGATGTTTAGTTCGCCATATCACTAGGGATTTAGCGGTCTAGTTTTACCAATTAAACAAAATTGGTGGTAAAAACTAAAAAGGACAATCAAAGTCTAGTGATGATAAACCTGTGATAATAATAATAAAAAACTGTGTTAATAATAGAAACCTTGCGGTAATAATCAAACTATATGGTGTATTAAGCAGCAAGTGTCAAAAACTTCCACTGGGGTGAGGAAATTTCCACTTTTCTAATCTCTACTCTAGTGTATTAGACAAGTACCTTTCCGTCTTGCAGCGCCATTTTGGATAACGATTGGGGATGCAGGATCTAGATTTAACCGCCTCTTTTGAAAAGAGTTCCCACTCAACTTATTGCATCGGCACTCATACATTCTACATCCCGTGTTCTGCTTGAAGTGTTAACACCAATACCGCACGGTATCCCGTGTTACGCTTCCTAGCGGCTAACCCCACTAACACAATACCGCTTGAAACGTATAACCTCAGTCGTATCGGGTGGTTATGGTGGCCAGTAGCATAGAGGACAGTGTGAACAGTAGCAGCACAAATATGTCTGAATACGATCTGGACATGAGAATTGAGGTTGTTGAATTTGCCGAATATTGCCGACAAGAAGTCGGAATCCAACAATATAAGTTTGAGTTTTAAAAAAAAATGAATAAATAGTGAAATTGACTCTGAAAATGACCGCTTGGTTAACACAGACTGGTGTAATAATCGGTCAATCACCAATAAATGTATATTAGTTATGTCACAGACGTATACAAGTCTCTGGTTATGTGTTTACCATTTCTTACTCATTACCAAAGAAAGGAACACAGCATCAACATTTTTAGATAAATTAATGTGCCATTTCATTCGCAAATTAATATTCAAATAAACATACCAACAATACAACAGTTCTGGATACTCTGGTTTGTGAGAACAGACGAACACACGTACAGTAAATGCAAGCGTTATATTCTATAAAAACCCGCTTCTAGTCATGAAGGACACTTAATTTAGAAAGTAATATATTATAATCATCATGATCTACAATAGACTAAATCATTCTCTCGTATGAATACCAGTGTTGAAGTCTACAACAAACTTCTACATATACAGATTTTATCCCTTATTTTACATGCCATGGTCTTAGGGATTAAGGACGATTAAATGCTTGAGAAAGATATATTTTATATACGATCGTTGTCAGTGAAATTATATAAAAGTGATTCGCAACAATTATAATATAATTGATACTTTCTGTACAGGTATAAAGCATAGGTACTTATTAAAACCATCATTTTAGCTCTATTTTTTTATGATAAAAAACCTACAATTTATTTCATTGTGACTAATCATAATTAATTCTAAATCTTATAAACTTGCTATGATTTTCGTGCATTTTTTTTTCTTCAAATTTTATGTATTTTTTGCTATTGTTTTTTTAATTGTGTCATTATTATGAAGTGATCCAGATCCTTGTGGTTTCGCTTTCCATTCGTGTCGCAAGTCATATCTTCACTTAAAAAGGGACTTTTAACAGATGTATAAACATGTTCGGAGAAATACGAATTCTCAAGTTTGAATGGGTTAGTATACCGCTAAACAATAACCAGGTGTGAAATTACGGTCCACAAGCTCGTCACACCTGTCACTGCACCACAGGTGTCGGTGATTTCTGGTGCTCTAATCGGCACACGCCGATAATTGCTTGTGAGTTCACGCGTTTGGTTTCTGTGCACTTCAAAAAAGTTCCGAAGACATGCTTTTACAGGTTGTACATAAATTGAGCTTGAATTTTATTAAGAATTGCGTTTATACTATAGGGAAGGAGTCATCCTGTTTCTCCCAAAACTGAAAAATATATATCATGTTTCTCCCAAAAACTTATGTAAACAATATAGGGAGAGGTGTTGTTTTAACAGTTAGGTTAACTTCTACCTGTACAGGTAAATCAACGTCCCTGTTACATGTACAGATGAATTAAGGTGTCTATTACTGAATGTATCAGTTGACAAATAAATAAATTGATAGATTTATCCATATATTCACAGATAGTTTGAATTTTAAAATAAAACGTGTAATTGTATTTACAATTTATGTATATAATTTATAATAGATTTATAGAAGTGATTATAATTGACTTCTTTTTAATAAGATGATAAATTAATTAAAGTTATTGATATCTTAACTTTTTTTTTTATATATATCTTAACATTTTTTTTATATAATTGACTTATTTTTATATTCAATTCAATTCAATTCTTTTATTACTTTCGGCCGTACGGCCTAACAGTCACAAAAACATTGTACATGAAATACAAATTACAGTATGGCGTATACAACAGGAAATAACATATAGAGAATGAGACATCATTGCTTCAATGATTGGTTTAGTAATTATTTCTTAATTTAGTAGCCTCATGTATATATTTTCCTAGAGAACACAGTTCCTTAACATTTTGTACTCTGAATAGCTGGATTAATTTAAAAACAGATGGGTTATTCCAGTAATAACGCTTGATGTACCTTTTCCTTAAATTTCTATAACTATTACATTCAAGAATAAAATGATATTCATCTTCAATTTGTTGTCTATTATTACACATATTGCAAAATCGTCTTAATCTTGGAGTATTGTTATATCTACCAACTTCAATGGCTAAACAATGTGCAGATAGACGTATCTTAGTAAGACAAATTCTATATCTTTTAGGAATATATTTGGTAAGATAAAAAAAGGTAATGTTACATTGTACACAAGATGTTTATATATATGACATTTTGAGGATGACTCTAATAAATGGTGTAGGTGTTGCTGAGCTTGGTCAAAAATTCTCTGCTTAATAACTGGCAAAATATTGTCGATATAACTTGCATACATTTGCTGGTTTTCCCACACATGACCAAAACCAAGCGAAAAAAGTTCATTTTTAACAAAAGTTACCCAATTGAAACAATTTTTTGTATTACAATTTCTTAAAAATCCATATGCACGATTTAAAATACAATTTCGTGTAGTTGTTAACTTAAACCAGTACTTAATTATCCTTAGTTTCCAGTAATATTGTAGTGGAAAACGACCTAGTTCACAATACACCATCGCATTTGAGGTTGATTTTTTTACATTAAGTATTCTTTTGCAAAAATGTGTGTGGACCTTTTCAACGCCAATTGCCTTTGACGATCCCCACATCTCGCAACTATAGCTTAAAATACTTCCAACATATGAATCGAAAAGATGAAGCATAGTTTCAATATTTAATTTCATGTGATGACATTTTGTAAAAAGTGCAAACATTGCTTTACGACCCTGATTTGATAGGTGACGGGACAGCAGATCTCGCAGATGAGCAGCAGACGACAACAAAAAAAAATTCGGAAGTCCTCTTTATTTTATGTGCTATATTTGGTAAACTTGTATGCAACTCGAACGGACCGGAGCTGCACTCGTAAAACACCGGAAATATTTTCGTTGAAAATTATACCGTTACGTTTTGAATATAAAAAAATTAAGAACTTGTTCGTGATAAATTTTATTAACAAATGCTAACTAGTGTGAAGTCAAACATTTGCATATTTTTAAAATCTTGATAGTTTGTAATCTCCCGAGAATGTGACTTTGAATACAGTCTTGCGCAACACTGGATCTTGTCGTGACTTCCTGTTTCCGGTTACTGAGAAAGTTTTTGAAACTCTAAGTATATTGGGGGAAAAGGGGGGGGGGGGGGGGGGGGTTCCGAGACATCTCTACCATTAAGTTCGCTACGCGAACGGGCTTCGCCCGTTCGAGCTGCGCTCTCTATTATATTTGGCAGTTAAAATATACGTTTTGCAGTGAAAATGAAAGGTTTTTTTGTTTTTGACCAATCAGAGCGAACCTATGTATTCACCTCATTGAAGCTTGCCGATTTTTTCAAATCGAAGCGAATACAGATAAATGGGTTATTTTGCTGCATTTCTAAAAATTCAGACTAGGCTTGAACAAAATACTCAATTAACGTTAGCTTCCATGTACGACGCCGTCAAGGTGACGTGGAGTAACATCACAAAGAGACAACGTCATGAATTATGTTGGTGCTTACCGCATTTCTGACACTATTAATTTTTCGATGTTTCAAAATTTTGTTTTTTAGCATAAAAATGCAATAAATAGAAAGTTGAATTGATTCCTGTTGAATAAAACTAACATTTCACTCTAATGACGGAATATTTCGACATTTTTCACTCGTGTTTCGCACTCGTGTAAATACTGATATTCTGTCATATTCGTAAAATATATATTTAAGGGAAACCATTCAAAATCCTCTATAGTACTATGACTTTACCTTATTTTGCATGCTTGAAGACTATCTACATAGGACATTTCCTGAAATCCAGATACTTGCTTGGTTGCCCTTTGTTGTACAGCCTCGACCATATCAATACATTTAATTTTGTACGGATGTCATACAGAATTCGCTTACTCGAGATATACGCCATCTATAGTGTCTTGTACAGTAATGAGAAATTTGATTCGTTTTGAAAAATGAAAAGTTCGCCGTATTAGTGCAAACATAGATTGCGTCTCTTTAACTTGAGTACTTAGTGTTCATCAAAAGCTAGGACTGATCTATAACCATGCCTGTCTTTTTCCCTTTCCGCTTTCTGTAATTCTTCGTCTTTGAGGTAATATTTTCTTTCACTATCTTGCCTGCCAACATACATATATTTACATTTTTTTGGGAAAACAATTCAATAAACATTTTCCATTCCTAGATGGCAGGTATTCCAAATCAGACTGGAGTATATTTATATAAGTAATTTCCTGTATGCATCTAAACAATTTGGTATCATCAGATAATATTTGATTGTATTGTATCCGGTAGATCATTTATATATATGATGAACAAAGTTAGGCCTATAACAGACCCCTGGGGAACACCTGTTGTGTTGGAATGTATTGAAAGCTTATGAAAATCGATAAAAACGATCGAATGGTACACAATAAATTTACATTATGTCTGTGTACCAAGGACTCGGGACGTGGACCCTGCTTTCCATGAAGCCCCGTTTTTTTTTTGTTTTTTTTTGTTTTTTTTATTCTTAGCATATAAAAAGGCACTAAATATCTAGTCTACTTAGTTATATTCAGTCCAACACGCGTATTTTCAGTGAAAACCTGTCCCGATGATTCTGCGCATGTAAGCCGTGATGTTGAAGTCCAACACACACACACATTTTCAGTGCAATAGCCGCCCAATTATTCGCATGAGCTGGGAGGTTGAGACATCACGGCACTATATTGGCTCCATATACTTATATTAACACTTCCCTTTGGATATCTCTAGTCCTCCTTCGCTGGATACTGGACAACTTCCCCTCACTGACCATCTTACATTGCAGTGGTATCGCGGTAGCTTCGCGGAACAGTTCCTGGAGAAGTAAAATGGTACTGGTCCCCTCATGCTTACACGGCTGTTAAATCTGTTATGCCCCCCTTTCACATCATTGTTGGTTCGTATGGGACTCGTGAAAACTGACCAGGAACTAATGGGGAATGTTCTGTGGAGAAATGAAGATTAAATTAGTAATGCCCATTAAATAATCACCTAAATGTCAACACTTATATTTGTTGCTTTATAAACTGTACACTGTTAAATATAAATACATGTATAAAGCCATCCTCTTTTTGAGCAATCACTTATTTTAGCATACCTGCTTCTAATCCATGTTCTTTCAATATAGTCCATCAGGAATGCTAGCGTAGGCGATGTAACCCTGTCATCGAGCTGCATGAATGTAGGGGCGATCTGCTCCTCGGGAAGAAATGGCAGACACGTCAGATGCCGGATGAAGTTGTAAATGTCACTTCTCTCGTTGTAGGCAGTCTGAAATAATAAAGAAGATAGTAGTACAAACTATTTTCTTTTAGTATCATATTTATCTACGAGAAATTAAAATATTTACAACAACACCTATATCTCAATAACTATTCCTCCATTTCTACATACCTGTAGACAAATCTCCTGGACCTTCCGGAACACAGCCTGTGCCCAGTGGAACGCACAACCTTGGATCCGGCAGTCCGAATACCTCTGCCGGAGAGCCTGCCATACCGCTGCTTCAAATTCTACCACAAACTTTTTCCAGCAGGATATTGTCAGGCAGCTGGCGGTCGATGGATCGTATACTAGTACATGTACCTACAAAAAATACACGGAATTATAATTTGCAATATAATCAAAAAGACAGGTTGCCTTATTTTTCACCATATTCCTTCATCTATTCATACACATATAAATACAAATTGACTATCTAATGCTATGATATAAACATTTAATATACATCGACCTATGCTGTAATTACCTCGTAGTAGCCTTCTGTCTGCTTTCCAGACATGAAACAGAACACCAAAGGTATCTGTTTCATGTTGGAACCTGACCTAACAAAACCATGGATGCTGAAGAGTTGAGTAAATGGAGGCTTGACAACATGAAACGTCGCATCCATATACCAGGTCTTGGTCTTTGCCAGGAGGTCGAGTTGCTTGTCTGTCGCAAGAATCAGATGGCGGCGTCCGTGCACAGACACATTTTTCAATACAAAATCAGGGGCCGTGGATTCGATGAAATCCCTATCCAGCTACAAGAAAACGACAACATGAAAAATAGAGGCATCTAAATGTTTAATCTTTAATATACATAGTTTGCTTATCATAGAACAATCAGCTTCACATTTATTATTCATCATAAGATAATTAACGTTAAGAAAATAAGCCATTTGATTGTTCTTTAATTTCTCTCAGCTTACCTGGAAATCCATATGGCAAGGCCTTCAACTATGTCGGAAGCTATTCTGGGCGCGGAAACTGTAAAAACATTTTCCTTTGCTTGGATAAGAGCCTGGAATAAAATTTTTTAAAATCATATACAAGTTTGATATAAACATTGCTTTATTTTTTTAAATCTTATTTTGCTGGGGGTTTTTTTTGTTTTTTTTTGTTTTTTTTTTTTTTTACTTTTTATACAGTTGTTTTAAGAAATCATGCAGAAACAACATTTTTCTAAAGGAACATTGATGTAGCAATTGCATATAAAAAACATCTTGTTCATTATCAGTCTATATGATTAACGACGTACCTCTGTGCGGAACTGTTGCAGGACAGTTTAGCTGCTTGCCTCGTTTGATACATCGCCAAAACACCTTATTATCTGTACACCTGGACTTCTGTAATGGAAACAATGTTGTTGTTGTCTTTTTTTATTATCATTTGTTTTATTCTATTTTAAATTTTAGTCATTACATTATCTTATGTACCATTACACTTGTTACCTTTTTATATACCCAGATATGTCATTCATCCTATGGACAGAGTCATATTTTTTATTATATTTTTTGCTTACCAAGACAGTGTAACTAAATCCCTTGCTATCAATAAGCTTGCGGGTTCCTCGTTTGGATCCTTGGCTGACTTCGTTGTATGTTGTTGGCAGATCTTTTTCTGGTTCTGCGACATCAAGTGATGACATCTCCAGTGCCAATGAATCTTCATGAATTGTTTCATTCTCTCGGAATGATGTTGTGATGTTAAATGAGTCCCCTGGTGTTGTCGACTCCTTAGGGCGATTACAGAGCATACATGATCAGTCAAGTTGCATGCAAACCCTTTGTCATTTTCCTTTAGTCATCCCTCGTTACTCCTAAAAATATAAAAGCAACTTCTAAATATCTGTACCTATCTATATATATATATATATATATAGCTTAACATATTTCTATATATGTATTTATTTCTCTAACTTAACGTATTTCTATACCTCTACATATTATTTCCCTAACTTAACGTATTTCTATATATGTATATATTTTTCTAAGCAATCTGAAGAAATATAAATCTGCTCGGAACTTGGCTACCAAATCCATTAAAAGGTCGCTATACAATTACGAAAAACACCTGGCCGAAAACATCAAAAGTGATAAGCTGTTCTGGAAATACGTCCGCCAAAAATCTCGAACAAACGTTTCTGTCACTAACTTGGAGAAGGAAGATGGAACATATACGCTGACAGAACTAGACACAGCAGAAGAACTCAACAACTATTTTAGTACTGTGTTTAACCCCCACTGCGACGAAACCATTTCATCCTTTCCTAGAAGACCTTGTGACACTATCTTAACTGATGTAGTAATCAACATGACCACAAATTATAAAGGAAATTGAGAAGCTTGCTGCCAATAAATCTCCAGGATCAGATCTATTCCATCCCAAATTACTGCTTGAAACTAAGGATGAATTGGCAGTGCCTTTAGAAATTTTGTTCAAATCATCACTTAACGAGGGGAAATACCGGATGACTGGAGGACTGGTCATGTTAACCCTGTTTACAAAAGCGGCAAACATTCCAAGGTGGAAAACTATCGTCCAATCAGTTTAACATCAGTAGTTTGAAAAATCTTGCAAAGAATAGTCCGGGATGCCCTTGTTAAACACATGGATGACAACAATTTATTTTCGGAGCATCAGCATGGATTCCGTGCTGGTAAATCTACTAGAAGTACTGAAGCACTGGGCAACGATCATTGACAACGGCGAAAATGTCAATGCAGTGTATTTAGATTTCAGTAAAGCATTTCATAAGGTTCCTCATCAACATCTACTAGCCAAACTTAGAGGTTGTGGAGTGGAGGGATTAAAGATTTCCTGTCGGAATTAAGACAATGAGTTACAGTAAACGGAGAAAGGTCTGGGTATGTTACTGTCACAAGTGGGGTTCCTCAGGGAAGTGTCTCAGGTCCTGTTCTGTTTCTTATTGATGTAAATGATATGCCAGATGTAACGTCTAGCATGGTATATTTAGGAGTGGTAGTTAAATAGCAGAACTGTAGAACGATGTAGACAAAATTGTAGATTGGACAATAAACTGGAAAATGAAATTAAATATTGCGAAATGTAAACACATGAACATTGGTAATTTGGAACAGAATCCAAACCTTTTCCTGAAATCAAGTCATGACAAAATTGAGATAAGAAAAGTTGAAAACGAGAAAGATCTAGGTGTGATATTTGACAACAAGGTTAAATTCAGTGAACATGTGAATCAGTTTATCAAAAAGGCGAATAGAAATTTAGGCCTTATATCTAGGACCTTCGCCTATATGGATGAAAATGTGTTCCAGTGCCTATAGAAAAGCCTTGTTAGGCCAATGTTAGAGTACGCCACCCAAGTTTGGCCCCCCAGTTCTTAAAAAAAATAAAATCATAGTTGAGAATGTCCAACGAAGAGCTACCAAAAAAGTCGTAAGTTTAGAAATCTTTCCTATCCTGAAAGATTACTCAAACTTGACATTCCAACACTTGAATACAGGAATTGAGGAACGACATGGTGGAAACTATTCTAGACAAGGATATGCTATTTACATCTGTAGTTTCAAATAGAACTAGAGGAAACTCTTGCAAATTGATCAAGAAACAGAGCAGGACCTCCATTACACATGGAACATTTGCCAGGAGGGTAATTGACCACTTGAATGCCCTCCCTGATCACGTGGTTCTAGCACCCACTCTAATTTGTTTTAAGTCTCGACTAAACAGACATTGGCGTACTGTTTCTTTCATATTTTATCCAAGTTTTTTAAATTATGCCCAAACTGTACATAGTAATGATCATGAAGAAGCGCCATCATTAGCGAATAGCTAACTTCGGTGTCGAAGACAAAGATGACAAAGATGTACAACATAGGGTCATAACATGCACGTCCATGACTTGGGTGCACGACCTCTCGGTTTTCACCTTTGTGTGACATAACACAGGACCCTGGATACAGTAATAACACTACATTAGCACAGGAACTATAAACACTTGAAAATACAACCTGTCCAATCTTCTAAATGCATAAACTTATACATGTTGATCATTCAATTTAAAACGACACTTAGAGACTTAAACAAATTTCTAACTCAGTTTTTAAGATACGCTTTATAGAGTTTACTTGTAACACTAAAACAAAAAAGGATAAAAGAAAATTTTGTATATATCTATAATAACAGGTGTCGAATTGATATATCTCTCATTAAGGGGCATCTAAACAGCAAATCCAGTGAAAACAGTGATATTTTACAATTCTATAAATTCCTACTATGGTGCAATTTAACAGAAGTAATTTGATGAACTTTTAATATGTATCGTTACAAACCGATGAACTTGCTGCGTTGGTTTGTATGGGTTTCGGGCTAACGTGTGCCCCTGCTACTTTCCAGAGGTTCATGGAGAAATGTGTTGGTGATATGCACCTGAGAGAATGCTTTATTTTTCTCGATGACATACTGATATTTTAAAGAAGTTTTGATGAACATCAAATGCACTAGAATCAGTTTTTTATAGACTTGTCAAACATGGTTTGAAGCTTAAACAAGGTATAGAAACCAACCCAGAAAAAGTAGTAATAACTCTTCAATTGTCATGATATTAAATATAGAAGTGTTTTATTAGATATAATTTGGTTAAAACATGTACAAAAGAAATACTATCTTTGCATCTGGTGTCGAGTTATTTGATAAAAATTACTTTGATTTTTTTTATTACAAATTGCGTTGATGTGACCATTCAACTCGACGACGCAATTTGTACTAACTTTTCAAATGTCATTATTAGTAATAGATGAGTATCTTTTTTTATAGAATTACATAGAAACGTGTAAAAAGGAAAGATTATCTTTGCATCTTGTGCCAAAATCTGGTGCTGCAATAGATATTTGTTTGACTGGATTCGCGAGTGGGAACTGTTTAGAGTGACAAGTTTCCTAGGATGTGCCTGGTGTACGTACGTACCTTAGGTACCCAACATTCGGGCTACTCTCTCAATAATTGATTGCTGAGGCAATGTTCGCACATTAATGACTATGTTATTCAAAAAATGAGGTTATGTAAGTGAAATCAATTTGTATTTGATTATATTTGAGGGTATTTCAGTGTATATTTCAGTGTATTTGATTATATTTGAGGGTATTTCAGTGTATTTGAGTGTATTTGAGGATATATCAGTGTATTTGAGGGTATTTGAGGATATTTCAGTGTATTTGAGTGTATTTGATTATTTTGAGGGTATTTCAGTGTATTTGAGTATATTTCAGTGTATTTGAGTATATTTGAGGGTATTTCAGTGTATTTGAGTATATTTGAGGGTATTTCAGTGTATTTGAGTGTATTTGAGTATATTTGAGGGTATTTCAGTGTATTTGAGTATATTTGAGGGTATTTCAGTGTGTTTGAGGGTATTTCAGTGCATTTGAGTGTATTTGATTATATTTGAGGGTATTTCAGTGTATTTGAGTGTATTTGAGGATATTTCAGTGTATTTGAGGGTATTTCAGTGTATTTGAGTATATTTGAGGGTATTTCAGTGCATTTGAGTATATTTGAGGGTATTTCAGTGTATTTGAGTATATTTGACTTAAACGTCAAGCCAAACAAATGTTGTGTAGAAGACGAGGTAAGATAGCAGAAAAACTTGATAATCATTATATCAAAACAAGATTAAATCCCGAAGGGTCAGGATGACCTATAGTCATCGTGTTTCCGCTGTCCGTCGTGCGCTATTTTCTCAAGTGCCACTGGTTTGATTGTACTGAAACTTTCTTGAACTGAACCCGGGATAATCCTAACCGAGACTTTTTTCGGGTCGGTCCAAAATCCAAGATTACCACAATGACCATCATCTTGAAATACACATTGAAAACTTCTCCAGTTCCACTGGAATCATCGAGCTGAAAATTGGTACGAATGTTAAGAAATGGGAAATTTCAACATGCTATTTTTTAGCCTCTTGAAAACGATGACATTGCAGCCATGGCGACCACTTTGTAACATGATTGTGCAATCATGGTTTTCCTGAACAACACATATTTCAAACTTTTTCTCAGGTTCCACCAGTGGGTTAATCCATAACTTACATGAAATGTTCCCGAGATGGTCCTTACCAAGTGTGGTTATTTTGTAGGGTCGATCCGAAGTCCAACATGGCCGCCATCTTGAAAAAAAACCCATTTTAAACTTCTCCAGTTCCACCAATAGAATTCTGCTCTAACCTGAAATCCTGAGGTAGTCCTAACCAAGTGTTGTTATTTTTCTGGTCGTTACGAAATCCAAGATGGCCACTATGGCAGCCATAGCCAGCAGTACCACTATTCTCGCTACGGAGTAAGTTTACGAAATAACGGTACAAGGTATTTTAGAGTCAGATGACCGTTGAGGCCATTGGGCCTCTTGTTTAAGTGGTTACCGTGGCTTTCACAGATCAGAAAATAGACAAAAAAAATGTGTTAACTTACCCTTCACAGCTGTATTAAAATTGCAATTGTTGTATAGATTACAAATATATATACTCTATTATAGGTAATATGTAGGGTTAACTGGCTATGTTTACATATCTAAAACATTTGCCTTGTTTCGTTATTTTTGGCACTTTTTCTGTAAACTGCTACCAAGACTTGCAGGCACCGGAGACACTCGACCATCGGACCCCTCACGTCGCCTGAACACAGCAACCGCCGAGAAAGGAGACGAAAACCTGTAAACCAAACTAAACTAAATGCTGAGGCACAGGTTCGTGCTCGTTCCTGAGTGGCTTCTTAATGATGATCCTGGTGTACTTGTATATTCATGAGGTAAATCCTCGATACTATCAAAACACACGATTGTTGTTATTTATAGAGTTTTGAACCTTTTATTTCTTACACGCATTTCAGGAACTGTTGTCATTCCACGCCAAACTGAACTTATTTTCCTGGCAAATTTTGGCTACTGAAGACCATGGCCGGCTGTTCCGTCGGCTCGTTAAGATTTGCCGTTCTTACGGCTTTTATATCCGTCTTTTTCATTAATAATCGTGGACGAACATGTTCCATTTTCCAGATTTTGAAGTAATTACTTGGTTGATGTATTTTTCATTGATAATGCAAAAAGAGACCATCTGTTCTATTTGTATAAGTTGGTTTGGTTGGTTTTCTGCGCCTTTTTTTTTTTTTTTTTTTGCTTTAGAACCACATACAAAATTGCACTTCTTCTTGTCAAAGACCATGATGGTATGACGTAGCCGAGTTTTATGAATCGCCATGCGATTGATTAAAAAATATCGCACAAATAATCATATTGACCCCAAACATGTACGTTCAATAAAATATTGAAAGCATTATGGCTTAATTTGATAATGTATACGCGTGTCACCACATTGACATTTTTTCGGATAATACCAAAATTTCAGATACTGCGCATGACCAACATCTAAGAATGTAATGCTACACGTAGATAACGTCATGTCATTAATACGATCTGTTGCCGGTCTCTTTCACACATAAGATCCCAGTCGGTGATGTTGTTCCTTCAGAGTATATCCGGAAATTAAAGTTGGAAAGTATGTTCTTCTTGTGACCTTCGTTGTTAAGGTCAACAACCAAACAAATATGTGGACACAAAAAAAAAGATTCAGAAAGCACACAGGAAAGAAAATATATACTCTGTTTATTTCATCATGATGAGATTCTACACAAATACAATATACATATGTAGGTACAATAGGGAACCATCGGCACTTTCCGTAAACGAGAAAATATTTTATTTTCTCATTTACGGAAAGTGCCGACAGTTCCCGATTGATGTGGGTATAGTGTGCACGGTCTAAGCCAAGAGTAAATTGGCTGGAAGACTACAATACAGAAATATAATTATGCTAATCTACAAATGCTACAAAATTGCTTTGAAATAGCAGGGGAAATACTACATAGCAATCGATTACATACAACGACAATGGATCAGACTTATTGATTATCTCTTAATGCATGGCTTAATTCCTGGATAATGGATTGATGAGATGCTCGGAGAAGAATAGAAAAGCTACAGCAGGAAGTCCAGACAATAAATAGCACAAGCATATCCCATGTCTGGTTAAACTGCTCGATATTGATTAGGGTCCTCACAAACCAACAAAACAATATTTTATTATCAATTTATCACAAACATTAAAGTCATTGGATCTACAATATTCGTGTGAAAAATAGAAGTCACACTTTCTGGGAAACGATTCTCAAGCCCGAGTAAATGAATTTAAAAAAAAATCGACAATTATTACCTATTGTTTTCAACATAAAAAAATCCCATTTCACAGGTACATTTTGTATTATTCAAGGGAAGTCTCATGTTTGATTCATCTCCTATTATACAGTAACATGTATTACAACCAGCATGTTTCAGTGAGATCATATCAGAGATCCTATGTGTGTAACATTTTATGTTGGTGAATCAATGAAGTGTTCTTGGGTTGCTGAATCACTCTCACTCCCAAAGTCTGGGAAATATCTGTTCAAAATCTCCAGTCATTCTCTTATCTAAATTCCTCACAAAACCTGAAGTGGCAATGTTGTTCACCCTTTATAAAATAGAAAGTGAGTATTCTAAATATAATGCTGGTACAAAACAAAGGAGAAAAGTTATTCATATTAATACAGAAAAACTATTTCATTTTAGACAGAAAAATGTTTTTTCTTTGCCAGTTCTAAATTATTGTCTCCTGCAATAATACCTAAGAATTATCTATCTTATTATCTAATGTATAAGACTACTAGAGTTATCTCCCTTTGGGAGACACATTACATTATTATGAGTCGGCACTGAATGAACCATCATCATTATATTCTAAATGGGATACTGATAATGTTTAATGTAGAGTTAATTTATTACAACACATGCAGTTAACTGCATTTTGGTGTAAGTTTCATGGGAATGAAAGCAACGAAAGTGATTTTATGACTTTTTAACTCTTGCCAATCTCTTTTGAAACAGAACCCTGTCAGTCTTCCTTTTCTCCCTTCTCATTTAAGTGGTCTTGCGGAATGAAATAAAATTCGTACAACAATATCAATCTTGACAAGACATTTTGTTATCTATCTATTACAGAGTCCAAATGCCACAAGCCAAAAAGTGTACTGCATGCAATTTTTCAAAGTTGAAGCAAAATTGGTCAGTATACATATCAAAAGGCAGCAAAAAGTGTTTTTTAATTCAAATTTAGCCATATTCCACAATTGCCTTTTCCACAATATATTTGACATATATCATATATATCATATATATATATTAGAATGATAGCATCATATTTACTTTGATTTTCATATGTTTTCCATAGATTTAATACAATGTGTATGAAAGAAACTGGTTAATATCTGTTAATTGCAACACTGGTTTGAAATTTATAAGATACATGATATTATTTTAATGAGATATATGAAGGATATCTATAATCTTAATATGTATATTGGATATATCAGACCTATCTATATATCTGCCAAACTAGAACAATGTAATGTAAAATATGAAAGTAGCATTCAACAAGCATTACAGACCTCTAACATTAGTATAGTCATCACAAATAAATATGAATATGGAGTTGTCAGAAACACATTTGGTTAACACTTCGTCTAAATATGGTATGGTTTACAACCAATGGACAAAAAAAAGTGATATAAACTCTTTCAAACCTCATACATGTATTTTCAAATACATCCGAAACAAAACGTAAAGCTTCATCTTTAAGGATACAAAATGATCATAAAAAAGAAAGATATCAATGATAATAAAAAACATTTTACAAAGCTGACCCTGTTTGGCAGATTGCGATAGCTACAAAAATACATGAACAAAACAATTTACAGTTTCCAACAATATCTAGAAACTAGTCTTCTTGGATGAAAATATTTAGAGAAATTCTCGAAGTTGTTTTTACTTTTATATATCATTGATATTTACTACTCTTTCACAAGTCACAGACACTAAATTCTGGTTTGAGCGATAAGGTCAAGAAAGTTAGTTTGATGAGTATGGTCGTATCTAATTTATATTGGTATTACATATTATGACAAGAAATACTACTTAAACATGGCTCTACACAGGGTAAAACTATGTATATCTATAGAAGGCAATCTTAAATAAATGAACACTTTGTTCCTTGAACACTCTCATGGAATGATATAATACCTACAGTATAAGTCTAACAAAAAGGGTTTCTCTTGTTTCATCCAAAAAAAAGAAGAGATTTTTAATCTAAATAAATACAATATGTATTTACATAGCACTAGAGTTTAATATCATACATAAGATACTGTATATATTATACATATCTCCTACACCTACATTATCATATTATACTGAGTATCACTACAGATCTGTAAACCACTCGTAAAATGTATGGCTTCCTTGTATTTGTGGTATTTAATCAGCTTTTTTTTTTTAACCTTTTTTGACTCTCATCATCTTTGATTCAGACATATTTTCACAAAATTCAGCACACAAGTAATGTCCACATCAATCTACATCTGTTTGTATCATTGTGTTCTATTAAAGTACAGGATTTGGAGTATTTTTAAAGCAAAATGATCTCTTTAGAATAGTGGATAACATGATAGGTCATCTTTGTACATGTATCTACACTACTCACAAACCTTTTCCCTTTCATTGTTTTTTGCAGCTGATACTCATAATAACAAATATATCTATTTAATAGTAAAGGTCTTTTCTATTTAAAGGTTTTCCGCCTCATCTGGCAATAATTTTGAAAGTGTATTCATGTTTTTGGATACATATACGACCTACTAAGTGTATTCATGTTTTTGGATACATATACGACCTACTAAGTGTATTCATGTTTTTGGATACATATACGACCTAAATTTCCTTCTGAAATCTGGGTGGATTTTTTTTTTAAATACACTGTATACATACAAATCTTTATGTAGCAAAAAAATCTAGTCTTTGGTTAAAAGACAAAAGATAATATAGTCAGATCAGTATATTCCAATAAGCACAACCAATCCTCTTTTCTTGACAAAAGTTGGGGTGTTCTTACAAGGGCAGGTGTACTTGGTCGAATACTGTATGTATTTTTTCTGACATTCTTGCAGACAATCATTCACTTGTCAACTTGTTAGTACAATCCCTACATGACGTGTATACAACTACATGTTAAGTCACCTACATTCATTCCAGTATTACTAACTTATATCTAGTTAGATCACAAATATTTCCCTCTCCTTACTTTCAATATATATCCACTTTTATGCAAAAATGTTAAAAATTTAGCTCTCCTGTCCAAACTTTTTCTTGTTAATCCATTTGAGAGACTGTGTGAAGAGTTTGTCCTGTAGTTCCTCATCTTTAACAACCTCCTCTATTTCAAATTCGGCACATTCCCTGAAATTACACAAAGACATAACAGTGTAATTCTTCATCAAAATTAATGATGAACTTCATGGTCAGTGGCTAACAGATCCGACACGTTTAAATATTCATTATACCAAAGAAAGGTTCCATAGAATATAATCCCTCAAAACTAGTTCTGACTGTGACAATCGCAAAATCTAACACTATAAATAATCAGTGCAAAAATTACAAGTAATACAAATGACTTTTGACAGTTTGCTTATGAACCCATTTCTCTTTGAGCCTTTCAGGCAAAAAAAATCTACTATAAATCTACTACTAACTGTTTTGAATTGAAAGACTCCATGGTAGTTTTACAGGCAGATTTTCATGTAGTTTTGGGGGAGACACACATCTTATGATTCAGAGTCCAACATATCGGATAAACAATGTATGTAATATAGCTTGCAGGTACAAATATGGCAGCAATGACTTGCTTCAGAGGCCAAACAGAAAATCTAGGTACTGGTTTACCACCTACATGACTCCTCCCATACATATTTTACTACATTTTGACATGCAAATTTTACCTTGACTATAAATGAATGAAAAACAAAACAATCTTACTAATGCAATATGACATTTCTGTAAGTGGAACTTACTTGAATAGCCTGCCTGAGATTTTGCCAGCATGCTCAGTCAATGCACAGTAAAGTCCAGTCTGAGCTCCATCCTCAATTGCCTTCATCAAGAAGCAGAGAATTGGATAAAAGGAAATGGCAAGGAATGTATTCTTCTGGAAAGGCAGGTGACGGTAGATTTTGGTGTTGACAATCCCTGGCAGTGCACAGTTTGCTACCAGTCCTGTGGAACAATCAAGCCAAGTTTTAAACATTGCAAGTTGATTTATAAATACAATGTACTCAAATAGCAACACCCAGAAATGAAATGACATAAAAACAAAGCCTGTTCTGTGAATGTGTCACTCTGGTAAAATACAAATTGCTTCTTAGTGACTCCGCTAAAGAGAATTTCTCTTTAGCTCAAATGGTAAAGTAACAAACTAGTAAGCCAGGTGTCCCAGGCTCGATCTCTAGCGATTAAAAATAATAACCTCAGCTATATTTGCACCAATGTAAGTACTGCAGAACTTACTCAAGCTCTTAATTCTGGAAAACTCGAGGACCAGTAGTTTTCAAATGTGGAGTACATCACCTTGGTGAGATACTACTGACTAAGCCAGAGAGAATTTCTCTTTACCTTAATCGGTACAGTACAGTGTCAGACGAGTAATAAGCCAGGGGTCCTGAATTTGATTCTCAGATGAAGTTTTAAAAATAATGACCTCTACTATACATTTAAAATCAGAAAGCGAATGATATCTGAATCTTTACTTTCTGTGTGAAATGACTTACCCTGTTCTTTTCTACTCAGAGCCAAGGAGAAGAGCACGAGAGCCAGCTTGCTCTGGGCGTATGCTTGACTTGTGACGTACTCCCGTTCCGTATAGCTGACATCATCAAAATCAATTTTCCCCAGGGCATACGCTGGAGCTATCTGGCTTACAATACGGCTTCCTTCAACCTTCTTCAATAATGGCAGTAACAGATGAGTCAGTAAAAATGGCCCTGGAGGAAAAAATAATCCCACAAGTTTGAATCTGTCTAAATAGCTAAGAAAAGGGAAAAAGATGGACGAGATTTCTCAATGGATATATTTCCTGTTCAGATTTTTCTTTTTTTATTAAATCAGCAAGGAGCATGCAGCGTTCTGCCATTCACCCATCTGTCTATCTGTCAATCCTTCCATTGTATTTTTCCTCAAACAAGTCTCCTCCCCAAGTGAAAAAAGTTTGGGGAGAGCTTATTTGTGAACCACTTTTAGCTAATTATTTAAAAGTGATTATTCTGCAAAAACAAAGACTTCTAATTTTTGAAGCATATTTTAGCTACTTTTGAAGAAGAAGATTGTTGGAATTTTAGCCAATATGACCCCTTTTGGTCCCATCCCTAGGGGCCTATGGGGGTGGGGACCATATAATTCACAATTGTGGTTCATCTTACGCCATTGAAGCTTCCAGTAAAATTGGTTTAAGGGGATTTGAAGAAGATCTCAAAAATAAAAATAAGTTTACGGAAAGCACACAATACGCATCATGACAGCTATAGATCATTAACATCTGTTTTAATTTTCTGCACACTTCTATTTATTTGATGGGCTTGAACTAACCACCAAAAGTTAGAATGCCAAGTAGCGCATTCAAACTTACCTAGATAGTTGACCTGGAATTGAGTTTCAAATTTATCTTCGGTCAGAGTCAATGGGCACATCATTACCCCAGCATTGTGAATCAGCAAATTCAACGATTCCTCCTCTGAAAATAAAAACAAAATTCAACATACAAGTAAGTTTTAATAATGGATCGAAAAATATATGCTAACATCACATTAATACACTGTAAAAAGTGAAAACCATTCTGAATACTTTCAGTTCTAGATAGCCAGCAATCGGGTATATAACATATTTGTGTAATTTCAGCTATCCATTGTTGACACAGATATGCCTGAAATTCAAATACACTGTACATGTATAAAGATAATTTCTAACCTGAATACTTACACAGAGGTCTACATATGTCAAAGGACTATCTACTCCTATAATATATCAGGCAGCTGATGGCCAGTTTTTATAAGATGTTGTCATGCCAACTGTCTTTAAAAGCTGTCAAAAGTTTCTCATCAATTAGACCTCCAACATTTGTAGGAGTGAATGAAGACTTATCTGGTAAAGGTCTAAGCCTGTACATCTCACATCAATTTTTGTTTAACAAAATAAATGTTGTGTGGAAGGTCTCTAAATTTGAGATAAACATTATATATATCTTATATCTACTAGTAACGACAACTATGTCTAATCTACATACAAAGGTCACTACTATGGCTAGTAAGAATAGTGTATCTATTCTTATTCTGTTGTTTAAAGAAAGTAAATATCAGCAAAGTTGGGCTAAATTTTCTATTTGAATGAGCTTTACAATGTGTATCTGACACTTGAGCCAATTAACAATTACAATTTTGTATTCCAGATACACTTATATTTTTTTTTTTAAATAGGTTTTTTTATTTTGTTGTTGGTGTCAGTTGCAATTTGGTATTTACATGAAATAAATGTTTTCGGTCTTATCTAATTAACCAAATCCAACTTATTAAATTTTGAAAACTTACTTTTTCTAAAGCTTGAAACAAAATCCTCTATAGATTTAAAGGAAGCCAGATCACATACAAGTCCCACTACATCAGCTTTCTTGTGAGTTTCCTTGATGCTTTTGACTACTTGTTCTGCTTGCTCTGCTGTGTGACAGGCGAGATAAACCTTGGCCCCTGTAACATAATCATTGATTAGTGATCAAACATAGGGATCATTTGAAACAGCACATGGTTTTATCAACCCCAGGTCAGTAATATTGACCTAGGCCATACGCGTACATGGCCTTATATTATTGACCTCAGGTCAGTAATATTGACTAAGACTGAGACTTTGTTCTGCAATTTTTGCCGGTGCCTAATCAACATGACTTTTTCTACAGGTTATCACATGTGAATTTATTGTCCAATGAAAATGTACATTTGATATGAAAAAAATTGAATATATACAGTGTATACACAACCCTAAAATAACAGCACTTGGATCTCCCATTTCATGCAACCATTTTTCAATTATTTTTTATACTGTTTTTGTTAATATTAATTAACTGCTACACAAGAAGTTCATGGATATCACATGTGTCATTGTATCCGTTAGTTTGATTTGCCAGTATCTTTACCTCTGGAAGCTAAATCTTTTGCAGTATACTTTCCAATGCCAGAGCCTGCTCCTGTCACGATAGCAACTTTTCCATCAAGTTTAGATTCACAAAGACATCGGGCCCCTCTCATGTATTGTCTAAAATCAAAAGATATTTACATAACTGTTGCATCTTTAAGTGACGTGGCAGGTTTTAATCGAATATAGTGTGAATAGTGATGCAGTGACACGCCCTCTAGCTTCACCCTAGGGGGATTTTTCCCTTTAGCTCGATCGGTTGAGGGGCAGACTGACATAGATCGATCCCTGGTGGAGACTCATACATGGTTTCCTTATACTCATGCCATATTCTTGTCTTTGAAATATTATTGGCATATTGTGACTGAAGTCATAAATTAAATATTTGCAGTCGATATTATAAAATTATAAAGGAGGCAAAATATTGACTAATTATATGCAAAGATGACCAAATAACAAGGAATTTTGTTTCTGCAATATTTCTAATTAATTATCAACTGATATGACACTTGACAGTTAAAGGGGCATTCCTTCGCTCGGACATCAGAAACATGCACAATTTCTATTGATAAAATCTATGCCCGTATGAGGATTATATGAGTGTATGTGCCTATCAGTAATGAAATAACGCCTAAATGTACAGAAAACAGCACTTTGGCTGTCCTAGAGAGTAAAACTGCTGCATGAAGTTAAAGATTATAGCTTTTACTTATAGAAATGTACGGAAAAATGACATTTCGTACATAAATATCGTCTGCCTTTGTAGTAATTAGTTATACTTCGGGTCAAATTGAGATTTTTTATGATCCAATACTTGAAGCACTTCAGCTGCCCTTGAGAGTGAAACTGCTGTATTAATGTAATGACTAATAGCTTTCACTACTTGAGAAAAACACATATTTCATATTAAACTCGTTTTAGCGATATAGCCTACATTTAGTCTTTATTCAAATGAGGAAATGTCCCTTTAATTATGTTTATAACTGGATTTGCACTGTTGGTAAAAATAAGAATTCACCAATAACAATATATTTCGACTGCTAGGCCTACTATATTACAGTCCAGTAGCCTACCGGTAATATACCCTAAAATTGGGGCACATGGGAATGTTTTAGTCTTACATTAAAAATAGCCAGAAATGTACCTACAGAGATCGGACAGAAGTATTCGGACAAATGGCTAATCTTAAGCGCCGTCGACTACCGTGAGGCGCACAAAAAACCGGATAAAATCTTAATAGGTTACTTGTTCGCTTATTACCGTACACCAGCGGGAAGGTGACGTCACTGTTGACGTCATCTACGTCACTAAACGTACGTGACATCTGCTGATGTTTTCTGACAGTCTGCTAAAGAAAGATGGGTCGGCGAAGTGTTGAACTGACGGTTGGTGAAAAGGAAGCTATCATCAAATTGATTAAGGCAGGAACCAAGCAATCAGTGGTTGCGGATGTTTTAAGTGTCTCGAAATCTACCATTTCAGATGTTTGGAAACGTTATGTAACCCGTGGAACAGTTGTTAATAACCCTCGATGCGGAAGGACGCCATTTCTGGACGAACGTGAGAAGCGTCGCGTTATTCTTTGTGTCCGGAAAAACAGAAGAAATTCTTTAGCCGAAATAACCAGCAAAGTAAATAATTCTAGGACCATTGTAAATGATGCTCCGGTTAGTTCCAAAACTATTGACAGGTTTTAAAGTCTGAGGGCTACGCTAGACGAATTACAAAGAAAACTATGGTCGTTCGAGAGGTTAACCTGAGGAAAAGAGTATCTTTTTGTTACGAAAAAAGAAATTTGACAGTGGATAATTATTGGAAAGGTGTTATATTTTCCGATGAGAGCCAGATTGTTGTTGGTAATGACAACAGGATTTTTGTATGGCGAAAAAAGGACGAGGGGTACCGCCCGGATTGTGTCTGTCCCAGGTCACAAAGGAAACTTTCGGTGATGATTTGGGGGTGCATTACTTACAATGGAGTTGGAACCATATGTTGTGTTGACGGTACTATTAATGCTGTAAAATATATCCAAATTTTAGAAGATAATCTCTGGCCGGTAATTGCCAGACACTTTGCAAATGACAGGTATGTGTTTCAACAAGACAATGCCCCCGTTCACAAGGCCCGTGTGGTGTCGGAATATTTTGAAAACAACAATATTTCAACATTAGAATGGCCTCCACAGAGCCCAGATTTAAATATAATTGAAAATGTGTGGCTGAAGATTAAAATAAAACTTAAATCGATGGTACACAACATCAACAATAAAAACCAACTGTACGAGGCTATCACGGATGTGTGGCGATCGTTGGACACGGAATACATCCAGAGTTTATATAACACAATCCCAGACCGTCTGAAGGAAGTCAGGAAAGCAAAGGGCAATATTACCAAATATTAAGTAAGTAAAACAAACAGGTTTTTCAGATATGGCGGTTTTAATTTAGGCAACACTATACCGCACGTTATAACGCAACGTCATTTTGTCTGAATACTTCTGTCCGGTCTCTGTAGGCCTATAACATGCCCGTAATTGGGTTGGGAAATATAGGCTAGTACACGTGTACGTTATGTGTTCTTAATTTGCGTTTAAAGAATTTCACCTGAATGCATAAAGGACACCAATCGTGACACCAATAATGATGGGCCACCACGACTCAAATATCGCCTCGGGATCTGGCATCTCGCCCATCCCTGGGATAATCATCTTCTTCACCATTTTCGTGTTGTTCTGAGGACTCGACTCGCCCGGCAGGTGTAGATATAATTGACAATCCGGTCGCGGGATCGATGACGACCAATTTCCGGAAAATGAAAAGAAATAGTTACTGGATATCAATGTCAATGTAGACTATATTGTAGTCAATATTTCTACTTGAAGTATTTTACTTATGCTTTTTTTTTTAAATATGTATATTTTTTAAGTCATAAAATACGCGTTTGTGTAGAAGCACATGTCCGGATTTTGCTTGAAATTTAGTATCGAAAGTTTATTTCCTGTTAAACATAAATAGAGGACACACGTGAAAATGTCAAGAGTGGAAAGATAACAGTCGCTTACAGGTAATAAAACAGGGATGCGTTTAATAAATAGCTTAAATATTAACTGTTAGAAGGACCCATTCTTTTGAAAATGTATTTTCATTTATGTCAAGTTATTACAACTCGTCAAAGTTACGGCATCGTGTTACATTTCCAAAGAAGAGTTCCACTTCGTATTTTGATCTAAATCAAACTTAGAATAGAATAAAGTTAGGAGTGCATGATTTTTCATTTGCTTTCAGTGGAACACATACTTGTACATATACTACAAATATTCATACCCTCCGGCAGGTCTGAAACACAGGTACTTGGGGTCAAGAACTAATAATAATTGAAGTTATAGTCAAATTGTCTGATTTTAATTTGTAACATCATTTCTTGTCTATTTATTCACCGAAACAACATTGGAATCGATTATAAAGCACTTTTTCAAAAATTATCCGTTTCTGGTTGTCATAATAATAGAGACAATTTGAGTATAACTTTAGTTCCAGACCCCAAGTACCTGTGAGCTATATATAAGGGACATGTGTAATAGGAGTGGAAAAATGCACGGCCAGACCGGGGTTCGAACCCGGGACCTCCGAACACTAGCCGGATGCTCTACCGATTGAGCTACCTGGTCGCCGATGATCGACCCGGTCCAGTTCCGCTACACTCTTCCCTCCTATTTTTTTAAGTCTTCGACCCCGAAGACTTCACAACTCACAACCCAGGTTCGGGTATCCCCTTGTCAAGTATTCACCTCACTTGAAACAAGGTTTGGTCACAGGCACCAAATGTAATAGGAGTGGAAAAATGCACGGCTAGACCGGGGTTCGAACCCGGGACCTCCGAACACTAGCTGGATGTTCTACCGATTGAGCTACCTGGTCGCCGATGATCGACCCGGTCCAGTTCCGCTACACATGTATATAAGAATAGTCTTTAATGATAGAATTAGCCATTAATATCTATAAAGTCATAATAAATAGGTATTTCATGACACTATGACTAATTACATGTCCCTGTGTGTGGAATTTTTATGGATGCCCTAATTTGGATGTTTTTAGTTCAGGGCTTATAGCACAATATTGGATTGCAGGTGGTTCCAAAATCAAATAATTATAGTTTTTGGCCTTGGTTAAATGAGAAATAACACACAACATAACAATCACTCTGTTGTGCTGTACCAATCAAGCTAGCCCGAGTTGTCTCTGGCCCTGACACCATGTCTGGTGTAGGTAAAAGAATACCAAAATCACTTTTGAACAGCAATGAACAAAATATGTTAATATGGTTATCACCTCATGTCCACTTAAGAAGTTTTTATATCTTGAACACTGCATTGATAATATCATTGTTAAATTTGGTATTAGCTCATCATTTTTATTTGTGGAAATATAGAAGAATTGAAACATTCGGTAATGATTCGTAAACAATACCAGAAACATATATTACATGTTTCTGACAATACATAGATTATAGCCATAAGTGAAACAACTGTGTGTTCAAAAATATATTTGCTGAAATAGTAGCAACTACATGCTTGTCCTTCTAAAGTATTCATGTAGTGTGCATTATCAAGGAAAACTGATAAAATATCTAGAAATTTTCCTGTGCTGACGGATGAAATACAGGTTCCTTTAATCAAGTCATACATAGCAGCTAGGATTTGAGCACAAATTGTTTCATTCATGTTAAAAAAACTGTTACTTGTCTTCAGTAAATGGCTATATACTATAGAAATATAAATGAATGTATGCTTATCCAAATGTACTACTGTTTAATTAATCTGTTTTAATTACTAATAATATGTAAAATATTAATTGAGTGTATCTTGTTTTACTTTTGTTTTCCAGATCTTCTCTTGCTGGCTTCATGTAATCATGGTGATGAAATTTCCAGAAATTCCCAAGTCTGTTTTCAGACTCAGCTTATTTGGAACCATATGTGGAGCAGTAGTCCTTATCAAGTAATATTACAAAAATAATAATAATAGTGATAATAGATAAAAAAAAAAAATGAATAAAAAAAGAAAAATTAAAAAAAAAACAAAAAAAACATTGACAACATAAACAAACATGTATTATCTACCATTTACACAGTGGCTGCATTACTTCAGTCATGTTACAATGTTAGAAATCAAAAATTAATTGTTTGTACTTGATTGTATAGAAAATAATAAAGATATACATGTATAGACATAAGCACTTAAGAGATCAATTTCTTGTTGCTGGTATGAATTAATTTTGATTTTTTTTTCACAGCAATGATGACACAAGTTTATAAACTTATTCATGTACATTATTTGTCAATTTTGTTGGCTTCAATGGAAGCATGCAAGATGGTTTGAATGTTTCACTAAATAGGATAGACTAGCCATGTATCAATCATCAAGTTTTTAAGAATTGTCCAGCTGAATGCTAATCCTAGATTATCTCCCCTAGTTGGAAACTTTACAGACCAAAATTTTAAAGATCAATTTTATTTCTGATTTCAATATTCTAGAGACATGGGTCTGTCTATAATTAGGACTACTCAGAGGAAACCCATGTTGTTCAATTAACCTTTTTATAAGGTTTTTCACTATTTGGACATTTTTATCTCATTTTGGAAAGAAAATTGGAAATGAGAATGGGCTCAATTTTGGCCCCAAAAGTCCTCAGAAAAATCCCTGCTTCATGTCCAATCAGGAAATAATCCTGGTCATCAGGGCAGCGCATTAATCGCTGCACTAACACATTGCCATTTTTTATGTTATGTAAGTATAAATCAAATTAAAAACACTATGATAAAAAATACAGTGTTTTTCCCCCCCCAAAAAAAGAAGTCAAACAATTAACATTTTATATTGAATATTGATGAATATTGATGAATATTGATTAAATTATTTTTCAGGGATTACACCAAAGGGAGAAAATATAAAAGTGAGGAGAGGATGGCTGGAAAAACAGTGATCGTGACGGGAGCCAACAGTGGCATCGGCAAGGCAACCAGCCATGATCTCGCAAAAAGAGGTCAGTAATGCTACAGTAGTAATCCTGTAAAAAGCCCCGGGGGCCCAACACATCAAATTTGACTCAAACTAGGAAGAAGTTTTATTGCAGGACCATGAAGTAATATTGACCCATCAATTTGGTAACCCAAAATAATCCCTGCATACATGTATATATTTATTATGTATCAGACTATCAGTTGTTTAAATATACAGTAAATATTTTATATCTTTTTTTTTTTTTTTTTCTTTATATTGTTTGAATTTCTTCTTTGTCCCATGTGTCAATTATACATATCTATGGAACATCTAACAAGTCCCTGTGTAATGTACTATACATTTAGACATGTATACTGTTGACAGGTGCTCGGGTTATAATGGCGTGCCGAGATATGGGAGCATGTGGAAGGGCTAAAGATACAATCATTAAAGAAACTTACAATCAAAATATTTGTTGCAAGTACCTGGATCTCAGCTCAATGCAGTCCATTCGCAAATTCGCAGAAGAAATGAATAAAGGTAAAGGATTTTAGATCCGAACCACCCTTGAATGGTGAAATGGAAGTAAATTGGAACGGAAGTCCTGTATTCAAATACATGACCAAAGATAATATTAGGTGACAGTAAAATACATTGAAACCTTTCTTATCTGACATTCTGTCTTATATGACCACTGAATATTCTGACATTCTGTCCAAACTGACCCTGAGTAATCTGACATTCTGGCCAATTTCATCCCAAATATGTGACGTCTTTTCTAATCCATCATAGCTTTGCAATTCCATTTTTCAAAAAATACTTAAGAAACGACTTGTTGATTCCATCTTCTTGTCTTACTTGACCAATATGTTTCCCAAAGGTTGTCAGATTATACAGTATTCACTGTAAGGATAATTTATACTTACATCTTAAATGTAAAATTGGTCAATTTCATTCTTAACCATTTCACTTATTGGATTGGTTTGTTTCTCTACAATCAGCTATGATGGGGAGACAACTCTTCAATCAGTCACTATTTAGGCTTTACTTTAACTCCCTTGGGATTGAACCTGTTTGATTTGGGAAAACAATCCAGTGTAAGCTGCAAATTTTGGTAATTTGACTTTGATATAAAATAATTTCATTAATTTCAGCCCAAAAAAGCCAAAAGAAAAAGTTACTGCAAAGTGAAATAGCTGAACTTTGGAAATTGGACATATAAACTTTGTGTTTTAAATACCAAAAATTGGTTTAAATATTTTGATTTTTGTTTCTTTAGAGAATCGTGTAGACATTTTAATCAACAATGCTGGAATAATGATGTGTAAGCGGGCACTGACAGCAGAGGGCATAGAACTACAGCTGGGAGTCAACCATTTTGGTAACTACAATGAAACTGTAATGTATAACATTTTTACTCGATAACAGGTTTACTTTGCGTGCATTTGATTTTTGTTATATTTGTGACGAATAGCTTTTCTCATTGGGGGTAGAATTCGCTATATTCGTGACGAATTCAGAACTCTGACATCAAAATTGCGAAATATAATGTCAGATATATGCGGGAGCTATGTCCATCTAACAGGAAAACAGCACAGCTTTATACAAGCCAGATATCTTTCACTGACAGCATATCGCTGGTATTCAGGACAAAATGCTGTTAAAGTAAACATGGTGGTAATTAATCCTGCCTAATACAATAATCAAACATGCGTCAAGCCAAATAGATATTTTACAAGTGTAACACATCACTGTGTCATACTTCTGGGTTTTAATTTCACTTTGTTCACTTGTCAAGGTATTAGATAGCTAAAAGATTAATGGTGGTTTAATTACGTACCTAAATGTCATCCATTTCATTATAATGATCATTGTATGGACACATTTTAAGTAGTCAGTGTCTTTCAAAATAAAAGTATCACAAAAATTAAATCATCAGTTTATTATAAAAAAAATCTTAAATTGTGGGGTTGCTGAAATAACCAGTTATAAAGTATCTTGATACACCTTATCAGAACTAATTTCCTGATATTGTCTTATACATTTACTTTGTAATAACCCGTCTCACATCCGTGGAGGTAGACTCACAGAATTTCACAGGGACTTGGCACGAATACCAAACCCACAGTCTATACACAATGTATTTGTACAGCATGCATAACCATTTGGAAAGTCCCTGTGCATATTTCTTCAATCATGTAAGTTATGCATTTAAGTTTTTTATAACAAAGCTAAATGGTGTTATAGTGTTGCCATGCAATATTATAGTGATATCTTATTCTCTTTGTAGGAAGTTTCCTCCTGACCCACCTTCTACTGGACAAACTGAAAGCATCTGCCCCCAGTCGGATAGTCAATCTAACAAGTTTAAGTTATAAAACCTCATGTATCAATTTTGAAGACTTGAATTCAGAAAATAATTACAGCGAAAGTGAAGCATACAAACAGAGCAAGTTTGCACTTGTCCTAAGCACTAAGGAATATGCTAAGAAACTTGAAGGTAAGATCGACAAGACTACTGTCATCCAATAAAAATTCTGGCCAGCACAATTCAGCATAATATTGTACAACATGAAATATTGGTGGGCATTTTCTTTTGTGATCTCAAGCTATTAACATAAGGTCATGGTACAAACTTAAGTGGGTACCACATTCATTCATTCATTCATTCATTCATTCATTCATTCATTCATTTTCATATGCATTTATTCATTTTCACAGTCTTTCATTTTCACATTCATTCATTCATTAGCTCACCTGCCCGAAGGGCAAGTGAGCTTATGCCGTGGTGCGGCGTCCGTCGTCCGTCTGTCCGGCCGTCTGTCCGGCCGTCCGGCGTCAACTTTTTCATTCAAACAACTTCTTCTCAATAACCAAGAGGCCCAGGGACTTGATATTGGGTCTGTAGCATGCTGGGGTGAAGGGCTACAAAGTTTGTTCAAATAAATGACCTTGACCTTCATTCAAGGTCACATGGGTCAAATAGGCTATAGTCCTCAAACGACTTCTTCTCAATAACCAAGAGGCCCAGGGACTTGATATTAGACCAGTAGCATGCTGGGGTGAAGGGCTACAAAGTTTATTCAAAGAAATGACCTTGACTTACATTCAAGGTCACATTGGTCAAATAGGCTATAATCTTCAAACGACTTCTTCTCAATAACCAAGAGGCCCAGGGACTTGATATTGGGCCTGTTGCATGCTGGGGTGAAGGGCTACAAAGTTTGTTCAAATAAATGACCTTGACCTTCATTCAAGGTCACATGGGTCAAATAGGCTATAATCTTCAAACGACTTCTTCTCAATAACCAAGAGGCCCAGGGACTTGATATTGGGCCTGTAGCATGCTGGGGTGAAGGGCTACAAAGTTTGTTCAAATAAATGATCTTGACCTTCATTCAAGGTCACATTGGTCAAATAGGCTATAATCTTCCAACGACTTCTTCTCAATAACCAAGAGGCCCAGGGACTGGATATTGGTCCTGTAGCATGCTTGGGTGAAGGGCTACAAAGTTTGTTCAAATAAATGACCTTGACCTTCATTCAAGGTCACATGGGTCAAATAGGTTATAATCTTCAAACGACTTCTTCTCAATAACCAAGAGGCCCAGGGACTTGATATTGGGCCTGTAGCATGCTGGGGTGAAGGGCTACAAAGTTTGTTCAAATAAATGACCTTGACCTACATTCAAGGTCACATGGGTCAAATAGGCTATAATCTTCAAATGACTTCTTCTCAATAACCAAGAGGCCCAGGGACTTGATATTGGGCCTGTAGCATGCTGGGGTGAAGGGCTACAAAGTTTGTTCAAATAAATGACCTTGACCTTCATTCAAGGTCACATGGGTCAAATAGGCTATAGTCTTCAAACGACTTCTTCTCAATAACCAAGAGGCCCAGGGACTTGATATTGGGCCTGTAGCATGCTGGGGTGAAGGGCTACAAAGTTTGTTCAAATAAATGACCTTGGCCTTCATTCAAGGTCACATGGGTCAAATAGGCTATAATCTTCAAACGACTTATTCTCAAACACCAAGAGGCTCAGGTACTTGAGGTTGGGCCTGTCTGTAGCATGCTAGGGTGTAGGGCTACCAAGTTTGTTCAACTGAATGACATTGACCTACATTCAAGGTCACAGGGGTGAAATATTTTTAAATCTTGCCGTAGCCAAGAGTCACCAAGACCTGATATTAGGCCAATAGTATGCTGGAATGAAGGACTAGAATATTTATTGACATGAATAAACCAAGCTTACTCTGATATTTGAATAAATTGGTTATCAGCATAGTATCTGTAGAAATGACCTCAATCAACTGCAAATTTGCTGTAGAGCCAGGTGAGCGATACAGGCCCATTGGGCCTCTTGTTCATTCATTTATTCATTCATTTTTCATGTTCATTCATTCGTTTTCATATTCATTCATTCATTCATTCATTGTTACAGTAACCAAACTTTGTTATAAATGGCAAATTTTATAGATTTCACCTTATGAAATTTTCATGAAGGAAACAGAGACCTATATACAGTCTAACTTCATTAGTTCAAAGTCAGAAGGGCCATGAAAAATAAGATATCCAGAGTATATTCTATATAGAATTCATACTTTCGTAACTAAATTATTACTTTTAGTGAGCAGGGTCTTCGTGTTATCAGAGTTCAAGATAACGTGGTTTGGACAGAAACTTAATTCTTTAATTGCAGTAATGAGCTTTCATTTAACTCAAATGTTTGATAGCATATCTAGGAATTACACTAGTGAAAGAAAAATGTTTTATGTATGTTATTGATGGTCAATGGAATTATATATCATTGATACCTGTCAAGGACTGAACCCTGATTACAAGAATACCATATATTTCTCGTACTGGTGACATGGTCCCTAAACAGTGTTAGGCTGTATTAACAACCATCTCAGCATCTGTATCTGCAACAACAGGTACGGGAGTAACTATCAACTTGGTGTACCCCGGAGTTACCAAAACAAAAATCAGCCGACATACAGACTTACAGAAATCCTTCTTATCATGGATCGTCCTGGGACCTGTGTTCTGGCTTGTAGAAAAGTCTCCAGAGGAGGGCGCTCAGACAGTTATCTATGCGGCTGTGGAGCCAAGTATTGAAAAAACCAACGGTAAAATCTTCATGTAAGTTTTGATTTCAGTATGGAAAATCCCACGTTTTACAGCCTTGTTGACAAATCTGATAATGATGATTGACCTAGATTTAGATGTGTCCCAATATCTCCTGATTTCGGATTTTGATCTTCTTCTGGTATAAAGGACAGGCTCTAAGAGTTGGGAGGTAGCATAATTTTTATGTAAGATAAAAACAAGTGTTTTAGTATACTGTATACATGGATATTTTTGTGATGGGGAAATTTTCACTAAATACATGAAAGCCATTCAACCGTGAAAATTACCTCCACATTTATCATTTTTTGATTTATGAAGAAATAACCATGTCTGCAGTATGTTGTAGCTAGTAAAGGCTGGCCTGAATTAAATCCTGTCCTAGCAAAGCTGGTTACAACCAATGACAGTTCAAGGAACAAAAATAATATCTATATATTTCTTTAACAGATAGGGGATAGAAGACTTATTTACCTAGTGTCTGCTGCAAAAGCTGTAATACATGTATTTGGCATAAATATATAGTCATATATGTCCTTGTTTTTGTCTTATGTTTTTATAATAAAATATGTGTCATTTTATCTGTTTTAAGTGACCTAGAAGAACAAGAAATCCCCTACCTGCGCAAGACAGACGAGGCAGATGGAAAACGACTTTTCGCAACCAGCCAAAAATGGTCACGGATCACATGACCATGGAGGGTTTTAGGGATAAATTAATAACATAATCACCATAACATTAGTTTTCAAAATTCTAAGCTTAGGAACTGCTGTTTTGTTTTCTGCTGCTCGAATATTGATCAGCATCAAGTTCAAGGGTATAATTTTTAAGTACTTTACAGTAAAGAGAATTGAATTAGAACCATATACATACACCTATCTGAATTTATAGATGCACATCTGACAGAATTTGAAAGTATTTTTCAAATTCCTTTCTAAGACTTCTTTGGTATAGAATTTTGCTGTATTTACTTTGTTTTCGAAATTGACTAAATGTTGTGTTCATTGTCTAAACGTTCATTGACCAAATGTTCATTGACTAAATGTTCATTGACTAAATGTTCATTGACTAAATGTTCATCAAAATAATTGATGCCAATGATGAGTGTGAGATTTTTGTAAAGTATTAATGTCTGGTTTTTGAAAGACTTATCAAGTGAAGTATTTTAACAGTTTACATATATATAAAGGGATATTCCTCTCAACTTAGGATTTCATAATACTTTCTATAAAAATTGCACAAAAGCATTTATTTAATGTTCTTATGGAAATGGTATGCCTCAATTTACCATATTAATAAACATGAGATAGAAAGTCTGTAGAGATCTCACAATATGGATTTACAAACATCCAGGTAGCTCTGATCGCGTCATAACAGGTTTGAACTAGCACTAATGTAATGGTATTTTCGTTATGAAATCATTAAACTCTATACAATGAGCTGGCAAGTTGAATATCAATATTTTTGGATTGATGGTTTTACTATGCATAACACTCACCCCTCTCTTTGAAGTGGCCACCTCAATGAAGAAATATTGGCACAGATATATGTTATTGACTGACAGGTTATGTGTTGATGTTAAGGAAGAAGTTGCAGATAGACTGTATGCCTAAACAAGCAGTCAGATTTCCTGTAGTGAGGATGTGTACATTGTATTATTATTATTACAGCCAACAGGAATTTTTTATTCTTTGAATGACTGCAATAACATGATAATGTTTTCTATGCCTGATATGATGGATGCTAGATTTTATCAGAGAAAATGTGTCTGTGATTGTATATTGGTGTGTATGATATTTATAAAAAAAATGACATAATGTGAAATAAATCTAATTGTGTTTGACTACTTTTGTGTGTTTCCAGTTTTTCTACATCCAGACATACATTAATGGATGTTACGTCTACATCCAGACATACATTAATGGATGTAACATCTACATCCAGACATACACTAATGAATGTAACATCTACGTCCAGACATACATTAATGGATGTTACGTCTACATCCAGACCTACATCAATGGATGTTACGTCTACATCCAGACATACATTAATTGATGTAATGTCTACATCCAGACATACATTAATGGATATTACATCTACATCCAGACATACATTAATGAATGTAACATCTACATCCAGACATACATTAATGGATGTTACGTCTACATCCAGACATACATTAATGAATGTAACATCTACATCCAGACATACATTAATGGATGTTACGTCTACATCCAGACATACATTAATGAATGTAACGTCTACATCCAGACATACATTAATGAATGTAACGTCTACATCCAGACATACATTAATGGATGTTACATCTACATCCAGACATACATTAATGAATGTAACATCTACATCCAGACATACATTAATGGATGTTACGTCTACATCCAGACATACATTAATGAATGTAACATCTACATCCAGACATACATTAATGGATGTTACGTCTACATCCAGACATACATTAATGAATGTAACATCTACATCCAGACATACATTAATGAATGTAACATCTACATCCAGACATACATTAATTGATGTAACGTCTACATCCAGACATACATTAATGGATGTAACGTCTACATCCAGACATACATTAATGAATGTAACATCTACATCCAGACATACATTAATGGATGTTACGTCTACATCCAGACATACATTAATGGATGTTACGTCTACATCCAGACATACATTAATGAATGTAACATCTACATCCAGACATACATTAATTGATGTAACGTCTACATCCAGACATACATCAATGGATGTTACGTCTACATCCAGACATACATTAATGAATGTAACATCTACATCCAGACATACATTAATTGATGTAACATCTACATCCAGACATACATTAATGGATGTAACATCTACATCTAGACATACATTTATGAATGTAACATCTACATCCAGACATACATTAATGGATGTTACGTCTGCATCCAGATATACATTAATGAATGTAACATCTACATCCAGACATACATTAATGGATGTTACATCTACATCCAGACATACATTAATGAATGTAACGTCTACATCCAGACATACATTAATGGATGTTACGTCTACATCCAGATATACATTAATTGATGTGATGTCTGCACCCAACTGTACATTAATTGTTGTGACATGTATAGCAAGATAAGCATTTATTTATGTGACGTTTACATCCATATATACATTAATTTATGTAACATCTACATCTAGATATACATTAATGTTTAATTACTAAACAATCTCAGAAGTTTAAATCTTCCAGACTTTTTGTTATATGATATAAATACCTTCTTGTGGGGAAACCCAAATCTGTCTGAAGTACTGAATAATGAGATTTTTAACTACGTATGCAAATACATTTAAGATACAGACCGTTTTTAGCACCTTAACATATCTTTCTTAAGAAATACAACTTTAAAATTTTAATCAATTCATGTGGCAAGCAGGTAAAAAATGTTGTGCTAAAAATTGGGCATTGAAACAGCTGTCAACAACCAGTTTTTAACTATTTTCTTTCTTTTTTTTCTTTCTTTTTCTCCTTTGCTAATCCTTTCCAACAGTGCTATTTATCCAAATAATTACAGTCGGACTTTGTTGTCTCGAACAGGAAGAATAATCTGTTCGGAAATCATATAGCAACGTATAATCTTAAAAAATTGAATACACAACTTAAATATTATTGAGTCTATATTATTAAAATAGATACAGTCCCATTTCTAGCAATCAGGAGAGCTCGAGATAACAAGGTCCAATTGAAATTGAAATTGTAATTCTAATTCACTGTAAAGTATTTACAAATTTATTTATAGCTAATATGCAGCCATGATTCACTGTTAACGTTTGATGTATGTTCAGGAGAGGGCCTCGATAAGTTTTAGAACTTGTGCCCAAATCCTATTTGTCACTATAATTATGAACCAATCAAAGGCAAATAAATATGTTTAAACCAATGGATGTAACATCTACATCTAGATATACATTAATGGATGTAACATCTATATCCAGATATAGAGTAATTGATGTAACATCTACATCTAGATATACATTAATGGATGTAACATCTATATCCAGATATAGAGTAATTGATGTAAAATCTACATCTAGATATACATTAATGGATGTAACATCTATATCCAGATATACATTAATGGATGTAACATCTATATCCAGATATAGAGTAATTGATGTAACCTCTACATCTAGATATACATTAATGGATGTAACATCTATATCCAGATATAGAGTAATTGATGTAACATCTACATCTAGATATACATTAATGGATGTAACATCTATATCCAGATATAGAGTAATTGATGTAACATCTACATCTAGATATACATTAATGGATGTAACATCTATATCCAGATATAGAGTAATTGATGTAACATCTATATCCAGATATACATTAATGGATGTAACATCTATATCCAGATATAGAGTAATTGATGTAACATCTATATCCAGATATACATTAATGGATGTAACATCTATATCCAGATATACATTAATGGATGTAACATTTATATCCAGATTTACAGTCATTTATGCGACATCTAAATTAGATGTACAGTTATCGGTGTGACATCTATAACCAGATATATATTAATTGATGTAACGTCTACATCCAGGTGTACGGTAATTAATTTGACAGCTATAGTAATGGTATATAGAGTAATTAATATGACATCTATTGCCAGATATACTTGTTTGTTTTTGTTTAACGTCCTATTAACAGCCAGGGTCATTTAAGGACGTGCCAGGTTTTGGAGGTGGAGGAAAGCCGGAGTACCAGGAGAAAAACCACCGGCCTACGGTCAGTACCTGGCAACTGCCCCACGTAGGTTTCGAACTCGCAACCCAGAGGTCGAGGGCTAGTGTTAAAATGTCGGTACACCTTAACCACTCGGCCACCGCGGCCCCTGCCAGATATACATTAATTGATGTGACATCTATCTGTAACCAGATATGGATTAATGTAAGTTTCGGGTAAGTTTCGGGTCTAGCGAGATTAGGTTGAATTTATCCTTTAAATGGACTATATTTTTTTTCTAAAATGTTACTTGTCGAAGCATAGGACATTCTGATGGTTTTGAGTTTGATTCCAGTGGCCTAATCTGAGTTTCATCTGACCCTGACACCAGACTTGGACATTCTGACAGACAGATATCTGTTCACTCTGGCCCTAACACCAGACTTAGACATTCTGACAGACAGATATCTATACACTCTGACCCTGACACCAGACTTAGACATTCTGATAGACGGATGTCTGTACACTCTGACCCTGACACCAGACTTAGACATTCTGACAGACAGATGTCTGTACACTCTGGCCCTGACACCAGACTTGGACATTCTGACAGACAGATGTCTGTACACTCTGACCCTGACACCAGACTTAGACATTCTGATAGACGGATGTCTGTACACTCTGACCCTGACACCAGACTTAGACATTCTGACAGACAGATGTCTGTACACTCTGGCCCTAACACCAGACTTAGACATTCTGACAGATAGATATCTGTACACTCTGGCCCTGACACCAGACTTAGACATTCTGAAAGACAGATGTCTGTACACTCTGACCCTGACACCACACTTAGACATTCTGACAGATAGATGTCTGTACACTATGACCCTGACACCAGACTTAGACATTCTGACAGACAGATGTCTGTACACTATGACCCTGACACCAGACTTAGACATTCTGACAGACAGATGTCTGTTGTTGTTCAATATCTGTCGGAATGTCCTAGTCTGGTGTGTAGGCCAGAGGAAATTCAAAATTCAAAGTCTTTTGAAGACACAAAACTGTGCGTTAGCTTCTTTGATACATTGTATGTATAGTTAGAGGTGTGGTGTCACCTTCCTGACCACGTGGATTTTCCTCGAGGTCCGATTTTCCACAGTAAGATCCCTCGCGCGCTTCCATCCGGGCCACCAAGCGTGATTAATATAAGTTGATGGAACTTGTTTCGCAAAATGTTGTAAAATAAATAAAATTTACATAAAGTAGAACCGGAATGTATTGTTCAGCTAGATCGGTTCGGAGGTTCTCTTGTGTACATTCCAACGGAAACATAGATAGAGGGGGCAATGTACCGACTATTTCTTCTATAAAAGGTGAAGACAAATATATATTGTGTGTGATGTGTTATCGGAGTTCTCGCACAGCTTTGTGGTCATTTAAACGATGGTCGGATCGTTTTGTCGAAGTCGATGCATTTGGTAGTCACGGCTTCTTAAACTGCATTTCTTGAAAAAAAGTGATATGATGCTCTTCATTGTAACAATCTGCAAGTTGGTGGATCTAGCCCTGAAGCAACTCCTGAACCCTCCAAAGGTCACTCTTAAGAAGACCTCGTATACCTTTGGAAAATATACGAGGGCTGATTGGTAAGTTGTGAGCCTCGTATTAAAGGATTTGAATTTTGCCGGACATATTGTATTATTTTTCAACGTAATCCCCTTCAATATCTGTACACTTTTGCTAGCAGTGTTTAAGGACCTCAATGCCACTTTATAGAACTCCTTTTCTTGGCTGTTCAGAACGTCATCCGCTGCATGTTAGGGTTAGGGTACCTGAAATTATTTCTTTGTTTTGACGGGCATTAGTTTTAAGAAGGTTGCCAGTACTTGTGTAGCCAGGGCTCGCACGGAAGAGTTACTTGTTTCTCCCATTTTGACAGTTAGTGATATTTTTCCTTACAAAGGTTTATCATATAGCTGGCCTGGAAGGAGTAGCTGCTTGAACATTTCCCCCTTTCTGACATTTGAATGATATATATTTCTTTCTTGGTGAGGTATATTATTTAGCTAGATCTGAAGTGAAAGACACACTTACTTGAATCTGTTCACACAGTAAGCGGGGTGTATACCGCCTACCACATATGTCTGGATTTCATCGTAACCATATCCATGACCAGATATCAATTATAATTTGTCTGTTGCTAAATACCCTCTATTTAATCACGCGTAATAATTGGAGATGGCCCACTAAACAGACAAAAACATTGATAGAATTGTCTTTTGGATATCAAAAATATGTATTCTCCATAACTCAGGAAACGGGTCTGTCCTGTAGAATCGGATATGTATATATTCCCGAAGCTTGTACTGCCGATATATTTTATGATGCAATATCTTTGTGTTTCAAAACTACGAACGTTGGTCTGGATTATGTGAAAATTTATTGATTGATGATGTTTATGTTTTTATTTGTTGTTTGTTTTCGCGTTACTATGTAACTACTAATGGAGCAATTACATATAATTGCTTAAGTCTGACATATCGTATTAAAACCTTACGGGTGACACAGAGATTATTTTTGTGGTATAGGACAGGTTTGACATTTGGCCTGAACTTTATTTGAGATTACATAAGGGTGTATTTGTAGTTTCGTTTAAAGTTAAAACAGACAGACAGACACGATAGTTTTAATTCTATCTGGGATATCTACAACAAAACATACATAAAACCGCTCTGTTGTTGAATATCTAGAGAATTATAAACAAATAATTTAGGAATTTTATTTTAGGGAGCTTCTAAAATTTGTGGCGAGTTTAAAAAATCTCGTCCGTACAGCTGAAAGCGAATTTTAAATCATTTTTATGAAAACATTTCTGTAGAAAATATTGCAGGAAACACGCTTCCCTAGAGTGTTGTCCAGGCTGTAAGTATATGTTCATCAAGAAGTTATATGCTTACGTGTTACATTAAGTTAATATTGTGGGTTTATTGCAAAATGGTGGCTGACGTTCTCGTACACATATTCCTTGTTTCTGTTGACGCTTCAGTCTTCATCAAAGTCCACTTGTTTGCAGGTTGCGAAGAAGACTCGTATACATAAATATGTACTTACATTATATATGATAAATATGGTTGTACTCGCTAAATAACATGGCAATTACGTAGTAAAATAGCATAAATTAGCAATTAAATAATCATAATCAAACAAGAGGACATGGATCGAGGCCTGAATATGGGAGTAGAAATATTTGTTAGTACTGAAAATATTCTATCTTTGCGGGCTCTTCAATTTCCATAACCTCAGAGATCCACATTTAATGTACGTGTAAATGAGTAAGTTAAGCTATAAATGTTTCATTGCTACGACTTCCATCAGGTTTCCTTGGACTCGTCCACGTACATATGTACAGGTGGAGTTTCCAGATGACCAGTCTCTGGTAAGTCCATCATGTGCAAGGTTTTTGATATTTTCTAATAACATCAATCACCATCCATACTCTTCACTATTCCTTCTATCCTTTCCTTTGCTTCACCTTTTTAATAATTTTCCGTCTTCTCTTCTTTCCCTAATAACTTTTATAATCTTTGTATGCTCTTTGATTTTAAGATCTCTCTCAGTTAAGGTAGTGATATGTAGTTAGAAGGTAATGAAATACATGGTGTTGTAATGCAATGATGTTGTGATGAAATGATGGTATAGTGTTGTAGTGACGACGACGACGACGACGATGATGATGATGATGATGATGATGAAAAACACATACAGCACGTGTGGGTGTTTGAAAGTCACGAATGACAGTGTGCCTTGTCCTAAATGTATTTGTATAATCATATAAAAATAAAATCAATATATTTTTTAAAAAGTACAAACAGATGGTGGGGTCCTTTGTTGTCATCCTGGTACATGTAGTAAGATTGTTGATGCCCGGTGATTGTATGGGTGGTTATTGAATGGGAGGGTGTGGTCTTGATAAATCCAAAGTATTACCAATGAATTACATGAACAAATATAACGTCCATTGGAGAGGACAATTAAGAGACTGTTCTAATCGTTGTAGCAAAATATGTTTAGAGTTTTTTCCCCAGTTCGTGTGTGATATGGGGGAGGGGTGGAGGGCTAGCTATATCTATATTTGTCTCCAGCCAGTGCCCCCCTCCCCTGACCTGCAGGTAGGGCGTAGGGCGTACCTGTTGCCCCCATTGCATGATCGTAAGAGGCGGCTAAATTTGGGATCTGATCTTTTCTCTTCTTTCTTAATAGCTTTCTTCTTCCTAACGTCTCCCTTGACACTGCCTCACTTTTAGCCTTTAGTTGAGCGTTCGCCCCTGTGAGGAAGGCTTTGGGTTCTGTCCCCTGGCCGAGACATACCAGAGTCTTTAAAAATGGTAGTTGCTGCTCCTGCTTAGCGCTCAGCATACAAGGAGTGGGACGACTGCATGGTTCGCCCGTTGTCAGTATAATGTGACCGGGTGGGGTGTCCTGCTGGTTGTCTCCGGCAGTATGCTTCAGTGAGGTTGCACTATAAATCGGCAAAAGTTCCGGCCTATCACAAGGAGACTTAACACGAACATACCGCAGCCTCCCAAAACACACATACCACTCACCACACGCATGCATGTCGCACGCACGGGAGGGCTAAGGCCGTCCTAAATGACCTTAGCTGTTAATAGGACGTTAAACAAAATACCCCCCCCCCCCCCCCCTCCCCTCCCAATGTATATACAGGAAACAGCTACATTTACAGTGGCCCCTTTCAAATTTTGAGAAAGTTCTTAAATCCTTTTCTCAAAGTATAATGTAGTCTCTATTATATGTTCATCTGTGTTGTCCCACTTGAGTTGACGTTTGGATTAAACTTTCAAATACGACGTAAAAACAAGGTAGCTATAGAGATAGATATTAATCATACAGTGTACGTTCTGTTTCCAGATGAAAGTTTCGGTTAAATCGTCATCTCTAACCATATTGCCTTTCAACATTCAGTAATGGCTATACTGTCATCTGTAGTCGGATATCACTTTATCACAGTTGCCTATTTATAAGCTCAGTTTGTTTATGAAGGCCTTTGTAGGAATGCCATTAAATTAAATCTTAAACGTATAGCAGACATACGCATGATATAATATATTGGCGAATTGAAAAATGTACGTCAATAATCTGTATTCAGATTCAGATTTTGCTTGGATGATGAAATCATTCCAGGGAGGGGATATACAAATGTATGTGTAACCATGTGCCCATGGGAGTACAGTGTGTGCTTTATGCTGCAATACACTAGCTGCATGCATAGTAGCTGCTACGTGTGGTCCGACCTTTGGAACTACACGCATGGCTGCATATTGATGTAAACAGTTTGTAGGACTCCGATTGGCTAACATGCGCATACATATACAGCCCAACAACGATGATGAAATCATTGTAGCTGGATAATTTCCCCCGCGCTCATATATAGTACCGAAAATCGATCTGAAGATCCCTGGGTAGAGATGGACACACTACTGGACAGTCTAGATAGTCATGATAACAATAAGGTTATATGGGTGTTTGGCTATGGTTCTCTTATGTGGAATCCTAATTTTAACTTCGAAAGAAAACTGACAGGTCACATTAACGGATCTGTGAGAAGGTTTTGGCAGGGGAACACAACGCACCGAGGCACATCTACCAAGGTAAGGAGACTTTATACATGTTTTTCTTTATGTATATCGGTCAATATGCCAAGTGCGTCCGTACTCCTCTGTTAACATATATAATGGTCATTTATCAAGCGATGGTACATGTAAAGATTTGGTAGAGGTTATACGTTAAATATTGTTATGGGTATTGCACACATTAGTCAATTGTAATTAAACATATGAGTTATTTATATGTTGAGTGCATTCTTAAAACATTAAAAATATTTCGTAATGAAATGAATTCATTTTGGAGCATATGTGATTATATTTCAATAACATCGCAACAGATCGGTTCATTAAACTATTTAATGATACGTAATATTGTAATTTGCACCATATACACACCAGCTGCCTAGGAATAAAATGACGCTTAATTATGTTTAATTGCATGTATACGTGTATAGCTTATATTAATATGATGTTATTATTTATTTTAGCCCGGAAGAGTCGCAACATTAGCTAAGCAACAACAGGTATGTATATATTGGCATCAGCTCTCCACACACGTGCTCCGTTGCCTATTTATAGAACGTAAACAAAATACTGACCCACTTCTGGCAGTATTCTGCGTAATACTGCAAGCCTTTTCCGCCTTTCGAGTGGAAAATTCTATTGTAATTTGGCTGTTTGTGGGCGTGTTTGACAGTGTTTGTGCCAAATTATTGCGAAATATGGCCAATCTTTAATTATCAAAACAGACATATATATAGGCCTTCGAAATCGTTAAACGGACTTGAATGATCATATTATAGTTATAACGTCAATATTTTGTATACAACTGCAGTCTGTGACATGAGCAATGGAAATACTTCCTTTAATAAGGGTATGACGAACCGTCTGTATGCACGATGTTTACAATATAAAATATTTGTTAAGGATCAATTTTTTTTTTCTGCTGTTGAAATAAATTTGATTCAAAATATTTTATTGTTGCATTTATTTGTAAAAAGGTCTATTTCTATAGTTGCATATTTATTTCATTTCCACGAATGGTTCTAACGATATTGAAAATGTGAAGTTCATGATAGAGATTTTAAAGAATAAAAATCATACTTGAAAAAGAAATCATAAAATATATTGTCAACATATGTAATTATCAAAAATAATCGTGTTATCAATTAAACATGTAGGAAGCACATGCCAAATTATTGCGAAATATGGTCAATCTTTAATTACCAAAACAGACATATATAGGCCTTTGAAATCGTAAAAAGGACTTTAATGATCATATTTATAGTTATAACGTCAATATGTTCTATACAACTGCAGTCTATGACATGAGCAATGGAAATACTTCCTTTAAATGACTTACCGTCTGTATGCACGATGTTTACAATATAAAAATATTTGTTAAGGGTCATTTTTTTTCTGCTGTTAAAATTAAATTAGATTCAAAATACTTTATTGTTGCATGTATTTGTAGAAAGGGTCTATTTCTATAGTTGCATATTTATTTCATTTCCACGAAAAAGTGAAGTTCATGATAAAGATTTTAAAGAATAAAATTCATATTTGAAAAAGAAATCATAACATATATTTTGTCAACGTCTATAATTATCAAAAATAATCGTGTTTTCAATTAAACATGTAGGAAGCACAATGAAATCTTCAATCTTAAACGTTCACTTCCACAGGGACTCGGCACGAATTCAATACTACAATACATATTAACAGCGAGTGGGTTGATAATTCGTATCAAGTCCCTGTGCTCATTTCTACAAATGTTCCGATATTGACATTTTACATATTTTCTGTACCTTTTGTTGCAGGGTTGTGTGTGGGGAGTTGCCTTCCAAATAGTGGGCTTAGCCCAGATTCGGGAAGGGCTGGACTATCTATATACCCGAGAGGCTGTCCTTGGAGGGTATGAGGCGTTCGTCACTAAATTCTACCCCCGGGACAGTGATGACTTGCCCGTAGACGTACTGGTTTTCACTGCAACCAGTTCTAGTTATCTATACTTGGGACCTGCTGACGTCAACGTTATGGCAGATCAAATTTATAGTACAAGTGGTCAGGCTGGTCCTAACATTGATTACGTCACAAGTATTGCCGATTACGTCAGAAAACACATTCCTGAGGATAACGATGACCACTTGTTTTCTCTTGATCGAGCACTACGACATTTAATATCGAAACACGGAAACTCTAGGACACTAAAACGTAACTGTACAGTGCCTATGTTGAAACCTGGACAAATATTCTGTTCCAATACAGAAACTGGCCACGTGTCGAATACAGGAACCGATTACATCTCAAAGACTGACTATTCAGTGTATTTAGAGAATTATAAGGAGATAAACGTTGACTTGTTATCCAAGACAAAACTGACACAGCCTTTTGGCATCAATACAAAACGCAATGTTCAGATGGAGATTTACAAATTACAGACAGTTCAAGCATAATTTACATAGTTTTTTGCTTTTATGGTTGCCTGAAAGTGCTTCTGACCAACATTAGAAGTTTTTTTATACAAATTAGTTGTTGAATATTAAAATTTTTAAGTTAAATTATTATGGTTTTATGAAATATCCGTGCTTTATTTATGAATTTTTTCTATTGAACCTTAACTATATTACAAAGTTTTCAACTAATGCAATACATATATATTACCATGTTTTCAACAAATACCTTTTCATACATAGTCGCACAGAACAACATGAATTCAACACAATAAACACCATGAACTATATCAGAATACAAATTTATTTGTAAGTTTATCACAAAGAAATCTAATGCATATTTTCTCATGTCTGATGCAGCACACAGTTACATGTCCACACCAGACCGCCTGTAATACATACAGAAAGGTTGTGTGGTGAGGATCTGTGTATTTCATATAAACTACAGGGTCGGACTACAGATCACCACCACACATCTATATACAAGATGTATTATATATACAGATTGTGGGGCGAGGATTTGTATCGCATCCTTATACACACTTAAATATGTAAAGACTACCGGGCCAGGCCACAGGTCCCCACCACACAGCCCATATACACGATGTATTATATATACAGATTGTGGGGCGAGGATTTGTATCGCATCCCTATACATACTTACATATGTAAAAACTACCGGGCCAGGCCACAGGTCACCACAACACAGCCCATATACATGATGTATACATACAGATCGTGGGGCGAGGATCTGTGTCACATCCCTATACACACTTACATATGTAAAGACTACCGGGCCAGGCCACAGGTCACCACAACACAGTCTATTATACCGGGGTACACGATGTATTATACATACAGATCGTGGGGCGAGGATTTGTATCGCATCCCTATACACACTTAAATATGTAAAGACTACCGGGCCAGGCCACAGGTCACCACCACAGCCCATATACACGATGTATTATACATACAGATCGTGGGGCAAGGATTTGTATCGCATCCCTATACACACTTAAATATGTAAAGACTACCGGGCCAGGCCACAGGTCACCACCACAGCCTATATACTGGGGTACATGATGTATTATATATACAGATCGTGGGGCAAGGATTTGTATCGCATCCCTATACACACTTAAATATGTAAAGACTACCAGGCCAGGCCACAGGTCACCACCAAACAGCCTATATACTGGGGTACAAGATGTATTATACATACAGATCGTGGGGCAAGGATTTGTATCGCATCCCTATACACACTTACATATGTAAAGACTACCGGGCCAGGCCACAGGTCCCCGACACAGCCCATATACACGATGTATTATACAAACAGATTGTGGGGCGAGGATCTGTGTCACATCCCTATACACAATTACAATTGTAAAAACTACCGGGCCAGGCCACAGGTCACCACAACACAGCCCATATACACGATGTATTATACATACAGATCGTGGGGCAAGGATCTGTGTCACGCCCTAGAGTCTGCACACATTCATCTTTACTTTTGAAATGATACAGATGCATTTATATACATGTATTACATCAATTTAGGCTGTCGTTAAAAGTGTTATCACACATTTTTGTTACTTTACATATCGTAAATATATAATGATAACATCGGTATCTAGAAACCAAATCTATCACAATTACTGATCCACTTTTTATCTATGTATAATATATTTCATTTTCAATCATTTTAGTATAAAATGCGAAAGACATGAACACATATTTATTTAGAATTAATGACTGGAAACATTAAAATATCCAAAAGCTATGTACTGCTCTCAACATCCTGCTTTTTTTCCAATTATATTCTCCAGACACACTTTTTGTTTCAAAATATGCAAAGCGCATTAAGTGCATTTCAGTTTCCGACAATATCACAAGATCTCCATATGTCTTTCACACTAAAGCACTATATCTACAGCTTTGTTTGATAGTTTTCTCCTGATTTTTAAGTAATTTGAACATTTTCAACAGCAAAAAAAAAAAGCTGAATGTGACCTGATTAAAATACAGATCATCATTAATACACTATGTTATGAAGATCTGACGATGGCCAGTAAAGGGTCATGTTCAGATGACCTCGCGCTTAACACTTAGTTAATCACAAGAGCTTAATATCTAAAATATGAAAATGATCACAAAATCATAATCTTTGTTCATAATTTTTGTATATCTATAAGGTTACATTAAAAGACAAATCACTTTGATGTGTTTGTATATGATCTGGATTTTACATTTACTATTTCAGTTCAGACAAAAACGTTCAAATGCAAGATATAGCATTCCCAATAAAAAAATATAAAACCACGGAATTTCCTAACCACAACGATTTACATGAACACAATTATTAATTTAAATAGAAACATTATCTACATGTGTCATTATAAAGATAATATTTAATTCAAAAACTTGAGCACTAACAAGAGGCCCAATGAGCCTGTATCGCTCACCTGTCGTTCATCCAAAAGAGGGTTTAATAAGGTGAAACATCTTAGACTTCAATGGCAGTGTAGCTTTTGAATCCCCATCATTTTAAGATGTTACTAGTCATATTTACAGATGCCTACAGTCAATTTAGGTTAAATTCCAATCAGTAAATAAGAAGTCATTTTTGTTAAATTGTTGACAGACAGACGAAGGATGCCACATTATGGCAAAAGCTCACCTTGGTCCTTTGGACATGTACAGGTGAGCTAAAAATAACAAAACATTTTAAAATATGTTTGCAGATGTTAGATGTAGCTACAAGTGTCTGCATTTTCAAGAAAAATATTATCACCCTACAGGACGAAGATAATATTTTGATAAATATTTACTAACTGGATGCAGGCACCTGTGACATAGCCTACTGATAAGAATTCTCTTGTTTAAAGCTGTGAATTATTCTTACAAGACATTAAGAGATAACTTTCATCATGATTATGGTGATATAGATTCTCAATAACTTATATATAATTAATACAATGTAATTACAAAGTACTACGGGCTAAAACAAAGCGCTGGTGTTAATAAAATACCTTAATATGTTGATTATTTCTCATTAATATCAAATACACTGTACCAGAAATCTTACTTTAAAACTATTTCAGAATTCATGTGATTTCTTGCAATAAAACTGTTTAGAATTGTTTCTGGTATCTGAATCTAAATAACCAAACTCACTGACAGGTCAGTATTCCACATTTGAAATGACAACACTTCACATGATTTCATATAAACAGTAATGATGACACAATGTTTGAGCAGTTAAATAACTTCACTACCAAATATGTGTAGTGCTGTGCCATATCTGATCATAGAGCAATGACTGAGTCTTCTGAAGAGATATCAGTCAGGTATTCCATGATATATCTTGGACACTTTTATGAAAATAATAGCTTCTAACACAAAATTGCATACGAAATGTCCTGGGTAAAACTTCCATCCTCCAAACTTTGCATGAACTCTAGAATTATTGATTAATAGCACTGGACTTATCGATATACTCTTCCTACTGAAAATATTCAAATTATTATACTTTGACTTGAAGCAGTGCTTTCTACATATTAATGTTTCTACTGTAAAGTTTTGCTATAGCACTGGAGAGTTATTGATAAAAGAGTGAACATTTCATTGTGGTATACAATGTATTCACTATTGTACATATAGTTTCTGAAGAGTATGGTTATACAGGCAAACCTCTCGATTCTGTGCTTTATGTTAATACCAAACTTTGTCCAATGTTAGAAGCTCTACTAAGATAAGGCTATCTATTTACTTCCATTAACAAATCTTTTCAGAACATCAGAGAGATTGTTTACTAACAAAGCATTCAATGACTCTCACCTCACTGGGTAAATAACATGTGTTTTATGATAGGTGTTTTTTAATATGTAGTGCTATCTATATACACTCCACTGTTTTCCAAGTAACTGTTTAATTGTTTCTAATGTTCCGCCATCATCGTCCCCCACAGAGTTTTCTCTATATTTCACTTGTTTGACCAGTGGGAGCACTAGCTTAAATATCTTTGACATAAATATTCACCTTTTTATTGATCAATCAAAATGCATCTATCAATGAAGCTTTTCTTCAGCCGGAAAATAGAAACAGTATTTCAAGTTCGCTGCACTGTTTATCATCAGATGCTTCTGATTGGTTAGATTTTCCATAGCCATTTCCCAAGGAATTTATTACTGGATTTGGTCCATAAATAATTCATGAATACAAGAATTTTTGTACCAGATGGTGTTCTGTGAGTGTTCATAAATGTATTTTAATACATATCAGATTTGAACTAAATGATATATCAATGTTTTTAAAATTCAGTTGGTACAGTACTACCGGTATATTATTTAACAAATAAAGAATATATGTGAGGAGTGGGATAGTTTCATCACAACTCCTGAAAACGACTGTGATGATAATCGGACTGAATCTCCTATATTCCTTCCTGATTTCATTCTGTAAACTTTCACCACATACACTTCTTATCACAATAAGCAAGCACTTCCTTGAGAATTTTTTACACATTCAGGGGTTACATTTCATTAAGAGGCAACACAGTCCAGCCATTGGTCAAGGCCTATCAAAGCTTAATATAACTACTGATAGGTCTTTTCCTATTTCATTATCGTTTATTGTCTTCGAGTCTCCATCTCTCAAATGAAGATAACTCCAGTGAACACACCTGGATGACATGTTTGGGTGTTTGACCACATGTCACGGATTTGGATTGAAGTCTTGAGCAAATACAACTGTGCAGTGAGCCTAGTGAGGCAAACATCAGCTGGGAGGTTTGGAGTGAGGTGGTAATGGCACAGGGGAACTGGACTTTGGTGAGTCTGTTGACAGGTGAGCCCCAACAGGACCAGGACCTCGGGAGGGAGAGGGAGCTGCACCTACGAACACAAAATAATGAAATATTAATACATGTACACATGATGCTTCAAAATTCAAGATATACTGCTAAAATCGTAACAGCTTATAATAAATTAAGAAATTTTATTAACAATGTATGTACAACTGTGTCTGAAATTTATATTACAATCATTGAAACTAAATGTACTAAACAACAGTCATGACAAGATAAAATTCTGAACAAACTTAACTGCACTGTAATTCAAGATACAAGATATGGATTAAACTGGTACAGACAGACTTCATTTCTCTACTGGTACAGACAGACTTCATTTCTCTACCTTGTACAGACAGACTTCATTTTTCTACCTTGTACAGACAGACTTCATTCTCTACTGGTACAGACAGACTTAATTTCTCTACTGGTACAGACAGACTTCATTTCTCTACCTTGTACAGACAGACTTCATTTCTCTACTGGTACAGACACACTCCATTCCTCTACCTTGTACAGACAGACTTCATTTCTCTATCTTGTACAGACAGACTTCATTTCTCTACCTTGTACAGACAGACTTCATTTCTCTACCTTGTACAGACAGACTTCATTTCTCTACCTTGTACAGACAGACTTCATTTCTCTACCTTGTACAGACTTCATTTCTCTACTGGTACAGACAGACTTCATTTCTCTACTGGTACAGACACACTCCATTCCTCTACCTTGTACAGACAGACTTCTTTCTCTACCTTGTACAGACAGACTTCATTTCTCTACTGGTACAGACAGACTTCATTTCTCTACCTTGCTGTAATGTTCTAATTACCTGTAAAGTTATATCCGTATGCTGCATATGCTGCAGTCATGCCAGCTTGTGCTCCAGCTATCTCCGCTGCACTCAGGGCCTTTCTCACACTGCCTCTCCCACGTGGGCGTCGGCCAGTGCCCGACACTGAACCTTTAGGACGACCTCTCTTCCCTCGTTTGGTTGTGGGAGTTAGATTACCTGAAAGGGTTACATGAAAGTATGTTGTACTTAATGATAGATCAATGCTCCCCTCAACTCTTTCCTCCTGTTATCTGAACAAAAACATTTGTTTTCCTATGCTCCTTGCATGAATCTATTTAAATTACTTAAAACACACTCAAGACTACAAACCTTGATATGTTGAATGTGCATCATCCACAATGACAAGGCCGTCATTGCTACTGTCATCTGCACCATAGAGACTGGACTGATGCATGACCTCACTCCCGTAAGACACAACACTTTGTGGACTGGCTGGTACAGAAGTCGAGTCGACACTGGCCACAGACTCTGTATCACCTGCAGCTATTGTGAAATTCACCTCTTCCGCCTTCGACTTCTTCATTTCACGTTTCTGAATGAGAATAAACAACCTGTATACAGTATATTCTAACTAATTTTACTGCTTAACAACATAGTTTGTCTCGCAAATGTTTGTCAATAAATAATCATTATAATTATATGATATTAGTATTGTTTTTCACATTTTATAAATAAGACTTATATAATGTACCTGACAGAACTAATGATGATGCATACCAGGTCATTTAACACTTGAAAGTTTTTGTTCACATAAAAATTCAAAGTCCAAAACATGTAAAAAAGCAGGTTTTTTTCCCCAAATCTGTCAGATCAATTCTGGCATATGATAGTATAACACCACAGGGACCCTACTGTCAAATATAAGTTTAATTCCCTTACACAATTATAAAGTGATGTGTTAATGCCTTTCAACACTTGCACCACAAACTTCAGTCAAAAATCAGGTATTTTCCCCCCAATTTTTTTGTCACCAAGTGGGGATAGTATAACCCTGTAGGGACCCCTATACCAAATATCTACAGTGGAACTTCCTTAACTCGAACTCGGAAAACTCTAATACCCCGCTTAACTCGAAGTACTTTGTCAGTCCCGGCCGAAACCTGTCTTTATCCTAGTAAAAATAACTCGGAAAACTCAAATTCGGAAAACTTGCAAAACTCAGATAATACAAAGTGAAATTTGGTCCCAACAATAAAAATCCTACTTGAAATGATCGAATAACTCAAAGTATTACGTTTGTGTCCAACAACAATCAGTGGTAAACGCCGACATTTTTCCAACATCGAAATTCCGTTAGTATCGGCACTACAAACCTACCGATTATTATACGCTATTACAATTGTTTCATAAATTCATTTAAGAAATTAAGAAATTGTCGGTGGAATCTTATAACAACAACTCTTGATGATAAAAAGTACTGTTTTACTTATATCAGGTAATGTCCTAAGGCGGTCGCCGATAATAGTACATACGATAGTCAACAACTCATCTGCCCGCTCATTCAAGCGGAACTAATCTCTGACACTCCGGTAGATCTTCTTGGCTGATGTTTTTACAGTTAGAAATGAAACAGTCACCGATGCCTATTAAATCTTTAAACTGCTGAAACAATAGCGTAATTACTGCAGTGTACGACTGCAACGGTCAGCGCTGTCTATTAAATCAGATAACACGCCAACTCAGCAACAGTAACATTTTATATGCACATGTGCAGTACTAACTTCCTGTTCTAATACACATGGAAATGGCGTGGTTGTCGGTAAAACGTAAGTTGGACTATCAAACAGTATTTGATATGTCCAATATAAGGTAATGATTCTGTTTTACGTTTTACATATAATCTGTGTTATATTTAAACGTTTATTTGATATAACATTAATTAATTGTTATTCGGTTGAATTCCATTTTATCGTTATTCCTTTTGCAAACATGACATGAACATCAGATCGTTATTGAAGTGACTAAGCGAAAGAAACTTTATCGAGACTGTATATCGGCAAAACTACACCAAACTACAAGTGTCTGTACAACTGATGAGCGACAGAGCAGGAGTTATAATGATTACATAATGTTGACAAATATTGACCAAACTTTGCACCAAAAATGACAACTCGCTTAATTCGAACACTCGATAAGTTTTCTCGTGGTCCCGTCGAGGTCGCGTTAACGAAGTTCCACTGTATTTGCCTTTCAACACTTAAACCAAAATGTTAATGTCAGAAAACCAACGCTGACAACATTAGTTTTCCCTCTTCTTTGAAGAGACGAGCTAAAAAATTTAATAATAATTCAAGATTCCGAACATGCAATGTAGTTTTGTAACAATACACCTACCCGTCCATAGGATTCCCTTTTCCTCTTTTTATCTTTCTCCTTGTTTCCTTCCTCTTTTATTTTCTTTTCATCCTGCCTTGACATTACTGCAATATAACAATCCAAAAGGTTAATGTTAGAATTATCTAGTTATCATAATAACAGTCCCTTGAGCTGGTACAAGTATTTCCATCCGCAATCAGTGCTTGTGCGAAACATTTTTTTTCTATCTGGTTGTGATATTGATGCGTTATTAAAGCCAAAAGGCTCAAATTAAAAAGAATTTCACTTCTTGATTCAGTAGCAGATTGATTTAGAGGAAATATTTAGTATTCGTTTTATAAGAAAAATCTATTGTGTTAATTTGAATTGAAATTTAAATGAATTACTAGGTAATATTATTTACACATAATAAAAATGTAGCAATAATCTACATCAAGTTAAAAAAATTTCAAATCATTCTTGCTGGTAATGAAAAACAATTCTATATCCCTACTCAACCAATAAGTAACAAACCTAGTATAACTTACATTTAGATTCCATTTCATCATCATCAATCAGAAGGGAGACAACTTCCTTCGGCTTGAGTACATCAGGACGGAAGTTTCCACCACTGATCACCATTCTTTGGATCTGAAGTAAGATTAAATTGGTATGCAATGATTTCTTACTTGTGCTGATGATACATTTCAATTTCAAACCAGAAAAAAAAAAAAAAAACAAGAGGCCCAATGGGCCTGTATCGCTCACCTGCCTCTACACAAAATTGCAGCTGATTGATGTCATTTCTACAGATACTATGCTGATAACAACTTTATTTAAATATCAGAGTAAGCCAGGTTAATTCATGTCAATATATTTTCTAGTCCTTCATTCCAGAATACTATTGGCCTAAGATAGGTTCTTGGCGACTCTTGGCTCTAAGCATGCTACAGACAGGCCCAATATCAAGTCCCTGGGCCTCTTGGTTATTGAGAAGAAGTTGTTTGAATATTATAGCCTATTTGACCCATGTGACCTTGAATGAAGGTCAAGGTCATCTATTTGAACAAACTTGGTAGCCCTTCACCCCAGCATGCTACAGGCCCAATATCAAGTCCCTGGGCCTCTTGGTTATTGAGAAGAAGTCGTTTGAAGATTATAGCCTATTTGACCCATGTGACCTTGAATGTAGGTCAAGGTCATTTATTTTAACCAACTTGGTAGCCCTTCATCCCAGCATGCTACAGGCCCAATATCAAGTCCCTGGGCCTCTTGGTTATTGAGGAGAAGTTGTTTGAAGATTATAGCCTATTTGACCCATGTGACCTTGAATGAAGGTCAATGTCATTCATTTGACCAACTTGGTAGCCTTTCACCCCAGCATGCTACAGGCCCAATATCAAGTCCCTGGGCCTCTTGGTTATTGAGAAGAAGTCGTTTGAAGATTATAGCCTATTTGACCCATGTGACCTTGAATGAAGGTCAAGGTCATTTATTTGAACAAACTTGGTAGCCTTTCACCCCAGCATGCTACAGGCCCAACATCAAGTTCCTGGGCCTCTTGGTTATTGAGAAGAAGTCGTTTGAAGATTATGGCCTATTTGACCCATGTGACCTTGAATGATGGTCAAGGTCATTTATTTGAACAAACTTGGTAGCCTTTCACCCCAGCATGCTACAGGCCCAATATCAAGTCCCTGGGCCTCTAGGTTATTGAGAAGAAGTCGTTTGAAGATTATAGCCTATTTGACCCATGTGACCTTGAATGAAGGTCAAGGTCATTTATTTTAACAAACTTAGTAGCCCTTCACCCCAGCATGCTACAGGCCCAATATCAAGTCCCTTGGCCTCTTGGTTATTGAGAAGAAGTTGTTTAAATGAAAAAGTTGACGCCGGACGGACGACGGACGCCACACCATGGCATAAGCTCACTTGCCCTTCGGGCAGGTGAGCTAAAAATCAAGAAAGAACAAAGACAAGAAGTGGATGTATCGCCTGCACAGCAAGTGAATACAAAGAAATAGATACAGTTTTCACTTCAAGAAATAATGGGAACTCAAGTTATCGCATGGAAACCTGTGTGTGGATGACGCAGGCGACACAATCATAGTGATACCTATATGCCCCCTGCTTTTTTGCTTGATACAAAAAGTACTAATACAACTAATGAAGAACAGGGTGATGATTATGTTTACCTCGCTCTTTTCCTTGGCCCGCTGAAGTATACGCTCCTCTATGGTGCCTTTACACACCAGTCGGTAGACAGTGACTTGTTTGGTCTGTCCCAGTCTGTGGGCACGGTCCATAGCCTGCTGGTCAACAGTAGGATTCCAATCGCTGTCGTAGAATATCACCTGTAAGATAAACAAGGTGAATGCCACATAAATGGGTTTATTGTCGTCCGTAGCAAAAGGCCCTGTTTCATCAATATGCACGACAATTTACTTGAACAGCTGTAATAGGAAAGTACCCGAGTGAATATAGTACTGGCCATTTCTTTTTCTTCACATAGCCAGAGCAGTTTATTATAATAAATGTCATACTTCAATTGATCCTCTGCAACAATCCACGCTTATAATCATACGCTAAATTTCAGTTTTTTGTGGTTAGCTACATAATCTAAAGAATACAGAAACTAACAGTGTCAGCAGCAGTGAGGTTGATTCCCAGACCACCAGCTCGTGTACTCAGAAGAAAGACAAAGATATCTGTTCTATTCTGGAAATCAGCCACCATGTCACGTCGCTCCGAAATCTTCGAGGATCCATCCAGTCTGATATAGGTATGCTTCCGATGCCACATATACTCCTGTCAACAGTAAACCACATTACGAAGTAGTGACAATAGCGCATTATAATTAGTTGAATCTTTTTAATCCCATAGATTTATATTTTGTTATATCAGATAAGGTGGGAAACAATTAATTGGTTCACAACACATTACTAGGTCTTTGTATTTTATTTTTACCTCAAGCAGATCTATCATACGGGTCATTTGTGAGTAGATGAGCACCCTGTGACCCTCTGTCTTAAGCCTCTGTAGAAGAGTATCCAGAACGAACAGCTTTCCAGCATCAGCAACAAGTGTTTCCTTATCTACAAATGGAAGAACAACCTGTATCAACCTACAAATCATCTGAAACATTCTACAATTAACATTTCACTCAAGTTCTGTTGTCAACAGTTATTTCAATACCAAACAATCCTTAGACTTGAGGCAAGAACAGTTCAACATTTAAGACGATCAGTTAATTATTGATATTGAATAGCTGTTTTTTATTCATATCAAGAATCCCAATTATGCCTTTTGAACAAAGTTTAATTAATTATATATTACAACGATCACAAATTTTTTTGGGGTGGAGTGAAAGTGCAACTGTTGATGTATAAAGTGTGAATATTTTTTGTCTTCACTCATGTCATGTATTTTGTTACTCCTATACGTATATGAGGTCTTATTCCACCTGATTACATTGGTGGATATTGCGACCTCATATCCCCTCAGCGTGTTTTTCTTGTAGCTGCCAGCGCCCTGATTCTGGGGCGCGACAAAAAAAATGTCATAAACCATCTAAACGATCATTCATGTTAACAAATATGTGAACGCTTACATGTTGATGAAGTATCAATCCATTTATGCACAAACTGTTGATGGACACCTCTTAAATATAATTATATCCACAATAATTCACTTGCAACCTACTGTGTTCAAATATTGGGTCCCTAAAACAACTTTGCTGTTCCGGTTATTATAAAATACGGAATACAAATAAAATGGATAGCGTAACGTAATATTTTCACAGCGTTTCGTTTGTTTCGTCTATTTCAACTCCAAATTTGGATAAACCGGAAATAACCTCGAGAGGTCACAATCAAAACAAGTATGGCGGTATATACAAATGGGACCTACGCTTAAACGACAAAAGAGGCTAATAATCACTGATCTTGGATATAGATATGGACACACGTTGTGTAACTTTGTGTATTTATGATAGATAAATAGAATACGGTAAGTCAGATCATATGAAATGTGAGTATAGATAACTTTCAAACGACTTTAATTAGGTGGGTCACAGCAACATGTTTTACGTGCGGTGGTGATTAGAGGTTACATGACAGCCTGTCAAAAGTTTCCTGTCGTGTAAACCTCTAATATTATTGGAGTAGTATTTTGTATATGTCATGTATTGTAAACAAAATCTAAAAATGAATAAAAAAATTAATTAAAAAGAAAAAAAAAAAAATCCCAATTATTGGGTGTTAATTATGATAACATTGTAACTGTACCTGGAGCATAGATACCAAACCAGCCATGTTTTGGTCGGACAGCATAGATACCGCCAGGTTCTGTTGAGGTAAAATTCCAGGGGTTAAACCAGCGGACCCGAGTGTAAATTTCTGGTGTACCATATAGTAGACTGTTGCGGGCATCCAGTGTTCCACACAGATTCTCCTTAAGGGCCTGCCACGCCCCACTTCTGTCACATGTCTCCCATTTAGGACTACTCACCTGGATCTAATAAATAATAATAAATAACTTAAATAAGCTGTACTTCAGTTGGTTGTATGAATGAAATAATCAATAATATTGAGTGAACATGTGAGTGTTGCAAATCTTTCAAAAAAAAAAAATTTAAACATCCACTTTTCTGTCATATTCTAGATGTATGTGTCAAAAGGTTTATTACCATACTTGACCAGCAATATTTACCACCCCATCTTGACCTATTCACTGACAAGGTATAAAACAAGCCAGGTATTAAAGCTCTCAATCACTGCTGATCACCAGGTCTTCTGGTCTTATAATTAACGCCTCGCAACCTTGGTGATCTCGATCTGATAGTCAGATGGGGCACAAATGAAAACTATAAAAGAAAATGTAGATAACAAATGACATAACTCTTGATATTATTCACATGTACAAAATACAAACTTGCCTTCGGCATAGTGTAGTAGAGGCAGCTTGGGATGTCTGTAGGCTGGTATGGGTACAACACAGGCTCTCGGTATTGGTGAATGTGTACAGGCAATTCCAAAGCCTCCAAATGCTTATGGGCCTACAAGGCAAAATATAATGTAACCATGTACTGAACAGTTGCTAATATTTACAAAGCTTTTATAGTCTACATAGCCAATCCTGATATTGGCTTGTTCATTGCAGCTTACAGACATTTGGAAGTGTCGGCAAGATGTTTTGACATAATTTTAATATTTATACTTGTATATATTGTGATTCACAAAATTGAATTAAACCCCAGCGGCAAAGTTCCGGGCAGAAAATCATGGTTTTTTACAACCACAAAATTATATATCTATGCAGTACTTACTTTTGTTGGTGAATGAGGAGGACTTAATGGATTTTTCTTTGCCATATGACTAGCCCGGAGATTGCGTAACCGGATTGCTTGGTGGCCCTGGGTCTCCTGCATACAGTGGTATTCATGTGTTGTGAAGGAATAGAACGGGGAAGCAGCTGTGATGAACACTAAGTGGCGTAGGTATTGTGACTTGGCCAGGCTAGGATGTGACAGTGGATGGTGGGGAGCCAAGTACAGACTGGTCCTATCCAAACAGTGTCTAAAATGTCAAACATATTCACTTTTAAGTGTTTCTGATCATGTAACTCTTTTTGTTGATTTTGTGAAAAACATTCAAATCAAAGTGAAAGCTACCCTCTTGCAATATTCTCATAAACAGTCAAGTGACAAATGAAGTTGTTTCACTACATTTTTCTTTACCTTCCTTAAGTCAAGGATCATGGACATGTATTTAAATAATTTGATTCAGTAATAATTTCAAGTTTAGTTTTTTAGATTCTATAGACTTTCAAAAATTTGTTGTAGGGAAAATTATTACCTCTTCTGATTTCTGTTTTATGCAATCACTAAATTACAGTCCTTACCTTTTACATTTCGGGACTTTGCCAGGCCAGGCTCCTGAGTGGTGTATCCGGTACTCCATCTTTAGCATTAGAAAAAGTGCTAACCACCTAGCAGTGAAAATGATAATGTATTAAAACACTAATGTTCATGGAGTCATCTGTAAAGATTCTTGTATTACTTTCTTAATATAAGAGTATCTCCAAAACACTGCCTAGGACATGCACCTTATCACACTAAACTTTGGAATCTATCAAACCTTTTAACAACATTATATATTCAATGATCCAGGTTCAATACTCTTTCAGACAACTTTTGAAAAAAACATCAACAGCTACCCAGAATATCAGCTAAATCAAGAGCAATCTGTGATGATAAAATAATCCCCTTAAATCCACTTGAATAAAAGAGAGGAAATATTTTGAAAAGTTTTACCACTCAGTTCCAGAACAAAATGTTAGCCACTTTGTTAATTTTGTTCCATTCTATTTGTTCTTACCTAACTAGAATACCACCAGCCATATGGGCATGAAGTTCCTTGGGGGACAAGTTGATAAACCTGGAGAATGAGAAACAGCTATTGACACTGGACCCTGTAAATAAACAAAAACATCAACATCAGTAACAACAGGTTTACAAATGGGAAGCACAAGATATTGTTATTTAAACAAAGCAAGCCTTCCATTAGGAACATTCAATATCATATCATGGCCAAATATTATAAACAATTTGAACTATTGTGTTGGATTAATTAAAGTGAAAACTATTATATTGTGATGATATTGATAGTACGTCACTCTGAGCTCCAGGTTAAACTTTTAAACTTTATTGTGATGATATTGATAGTACGTCACTCTGAGCTCCAGGTTAAACTTTTTAACTTTATTGCGATGATATTGATAGTACGTCACTCTGAGCTCCAGGTTAAACTTTTTAACTTTATTGCGATGATATTGATAGTACGTCACTCTGAGCTCCAGGTTAAACTTTTTAACTTTATTGTGATGATATTGATAGTACGTCACTCTGAGCTCCAGGTTAAACTTTTTAACTTTATTGTGATGATATTGTTAGTACGTCACTCTGAGTTCCAGGTTAAACTTTTTAACTTTATTGCGATGATATTGATAGTACGTCACTCTGAGCTCCAGGTTAAACTTTTGAACTTTATTGCGATGATATTGTTAGTACGTCACTCTGAGTTCCAGGTTAAACTTTTTAACTTTATTGCGATGATATTGATAGTACGTCACTCTGAGCTCCAGGTTAAACTTTTTAACTTTATTGCGATATTGATACGTCCTCCAGGTTAAACTTTTAACTTTATTGCGATGATATTGATAGTACGTCATTCTGACCTCCAGGTTAAACTTTTTAACTTTATTGTGATGATATTGATAGTACGTCACTCTGACCTCCAGGTTAAACTTTTTAACTTTATTGTGATGATATTGATAGTACGTCACTCTGAGCTCCAGGTTAGACATTTTTATCTGTTTTATTCTGAAGACATCAAACTTACCAGACGACAGTGAATCATGGACATTGTCCGGTGAGTGTATATACAATGTACTGTACATCAGTCTCTGTCTACTGTTGACAGCATAATACTGGATACCTAGTAACAAAAACAATTTCATTCAAATATTTAGATTGAATTCTTGATATTCTCTCTTATTTCATCAACTGGAAACAAACTCATTATCCTTTAATATAATAATAATATAACAGATTTTCCACTACCTAATTTCAAGATGGACCCTTTTATTTGTCTATTTTTTTCTTTTAAATATTTCTAGACTTACCTTCACGGTATACAAGTTTTGGCACTTGGTAGGATAACCCTGTCATGTAGAGAGGAGACCTGACCTCCCGTCTCTCGAACAACTCAGAATGGTTACACACCTGTAAAGGTTCTCTAGTTTATCAACACAGTAACAACTTATTACGGAAGCATTGATTGATCAAGGGGTCGAACATGGAACATTGAATTAACATCATAATTTGCTATGCATACTGTGACAACATTTAACTAATTTGCAATTTACACCGCACAAATGGTATCCTTTAGTTTAACCCAGAAAGCAAAGTCCCGTAAAAAGTGAATAATTATATCTCTACATTTATATAAAGAAAAAGACCCACCTTCCTGAACTGCATGACAATGTTCATTAGGCTACTAGTGGTGTTCTGAGACTGGGACGAATTGGCAGCCGTGCTACACAGTAGGTCGTCGATAGAGATCTTGTTCCTGATGGCCCGGTACAACATCCGCTGTCTCAATGTGAGTGGGCAATACACCAAGATCTCAATCTGTAACATCAATTTTCTAATTTTACCAAAACATACACTTCATTTACATATTGATTAACTTATGACTTAAAGATATAAGAGACACAGGTAAGGCAAAGATATTGATAATAATATTTTACTGTTTGTATGTAGTAGACTTATTACATACACTCTTCACATCACTGAATGCAAGATCAGTACAAAGTCAGACATCAGAAACAATCTACTGAAACACAAATGTCCGTAAAATAGTTTGTTTAACCCAATACTGACTAATGAAGGGATAAATATAGCAAATGTTTTGAAATCTTGTGTTGTTAACAAAGTATGTTAATCACTGAATATGGAAAAGTACCATGAAATAGTTTGTTCACCTGCTGTCTAATACTGACTAATGAAGCGATAAATGTAGCAGACTTTTATAAAAACTTGTGTTGTTAACAAAGTATGTTAATCACTGAATATGGAAAGGTACCGTAAAATCATAGCCACAACTTACTTTATCTGATAACTCGTTCTCAACATCCTTTTTAACTCTCCGCAACATGAACGGTTTCAAGATCATATGAAGTCTTGATAATTGATCTGAAAACAAGCGATGTCTTTCGTGATAATCTTCTGTCAGAAAATGTTACCAGTTTATAATTTTCATCCATGAGCAATGTTTTACAACGGTATCCTGGCTGCTAGAGATTTCATTTCAATAAGTTAGTCTAAGAATGCAAACAAAAAATGATCCATTACTGAAACTAAAATTAAATTATGTTCCATAGGAATTACAGAAGATACTTGATTACTTCACATTTCACTCTTCAGAACAGTAAAAGGATTTCACAGTAAAAATTCTTGATGCTGTTTGAGAGTTATGTTAACATTTTTCTGTAATCATATACAAGAAAATGAGCAAGTTGAAATCAAAAGTAACAGTATCAAAATCTTACTTTCATCAATCCCAGATTGCTTTTCCACATGACTTTCAATATCTTTTGAGAACCATTCGTTGAACTCATCGTGGGAATCAAACAGGGTAGGCATGATAAAATGTAACAATGCCCAAAGCTGCAACATTATAATAATGACAATTAACAACTTTTACCAGTGGACTTGCAATGTAATGTATTGGGCTTTTAGTATTTGAACACAGAACTAAGTAACAAATTTATATCATATAAGTACATAATATTTTGTACAGCAAGTCTACTGCATGAATAGAAATATGGAACCATGTTGAAGTGATATAGTCAGTTGAAATCCAGGAGCCTTTGCTTACCTCTGCCATACTGTTTTGTATTGGCGTTCCTGTTAACAGTAGTCTGTTGCGGCAATTGAATCCCAAGAGTATTTTCCACCTTACACTGAAACACAAATTGATTGCTGTACAATTTCGGATACAAAGTCCACCTTCTCTCACAAACCACAAAACTTATAACTGTAATTCTATCATTGACAAAATTCAGTCTGCTGGTTATCCTTAAATGCAGGAAATTCATGAAAATCAAAAAGTATCTGTGCATCAACATAAAAAGCAAACATCTTTGATGACTAGTGGTATATGTGTTACGTTTCATATCTGGGTCCAAATATGCACTTGAAAATCAAAATGCTTTCTTGGGCTTTTTCACTGAACTACTTCAATGTGTCAAAATCCAAATCCAAGATGGCCAATTTTAAACATGTGCTCTATCAGGTTGAGTGTGTAACTGATACCATACTGACGTTTAAGCATTCCTGGAGGAGATATTATATTACCTGCTGCTGCTCTTGAGAGCTTGAGCCTCATCAAGGATCATGTACTGCCATTTGATACGCTGGAAGTACTTTACATCTTGAATTACAAGCTGATAACTGGTGATGACAACATGAAATGAGGCATCCTTTGTGTGCAGACATTTGGAATCCCAGAACTTTCTCAGGACTCGACGGTCTGTGGCATTACCCCAGTACGGCACAACCTGGCAACAACAATTAAAGTAGGTTAATGGAAAGTAGATCTATTTCTTTTCTGTAACACAAGTTGAAAACGAAAGTTTTTACCAATCAACATTTGGAAGATTTAAATAATCACCTTGAACTTGGGAACGAATCGTGCTATTTCCTGCTGCCAGTTATGTAGTGTTGAAGCTGGTGCCACAACCAGAAATGGACCCCATGTTCCCTGAGTCTGTCAAAATAAACAGGATATTTTCAAAATCCTGATATAGAACTAATTGACTGGAAAAGATCTACAAATTACAAAGACTTTTGCTAACATAGCTGTACAGAGTTCATTTAATAAAGAATTCTACATCACAGAACAATCTACTGTGAATAAAGGCTATCATCTAGATTCTTAAATCATCGAGGAACCTCAGGAAGGCTCTTTTACAGGATTTAGTTACCAGGCAAGAATTACCTCGGCCAGATGAGCAAGGACTGCAACACTCTGCACAGTTTTTCCAAGTCCCATTTCATCAGCCAGGATACCATTTATCCCCTGGTCATAAAGGTTAGCCAGCCAGTTCATTCCCTGTGGACACAAGTATTACTATTTTTAATCCATACAGGAAACATCAAGTTCTAATGGTCACTTCTCTCATTGGAAGAACTTATATACAATAAAACACGGTCTGCTACAAACATTCAAGCTTTTTCTTATTAGATGTAAAATATAAGTGTTTGTTTTGAAGAGTTTATTTCTGTATATAGGAAACATTGATAGTGGAAAAAGTGCATTTTATTGATATCAATTATCAATATTTGAACTGTTCCTTTAAAATCAAGGAAATAAAGACTGATTGACTTTAACAACAGCAATGCAATTTTGATTTCTTGAAAAGAATTTGTGGAGGTTTTAAATCTGGTGACAAAAGAATTTGTAGAGGTTTACATCTGGTGACAAAAGAATTTGTGGAGGTTTACATCTAGTGACAAAAGAATTTGAGAAGTAATAGTATTATTAATATAAAGTTTGTTGATAGATACCTTGAGTTGGTAAGTTTTTAAAGTTCCTTCAAACATATTGGGCTGTGGTCGGTCAACATCGGTGCTAATTGATGGGTTGGCAAAACTTGATTCCGCTGTAATACAAGAGAGAACACATTCAAATCATTTTTCAACATACAACACATTACCTACTGATAAGAGTTTACCAAAACCAGTGATGAATTTTTTTACTTTTAACAGCAACATTTGCACATGTTGATTTTTAATGTCATAGAGAAACTGACAAAAGCTCTTTAGATAACTACATCAAAGGAACAGAAAAAGTTGCTATGCTCATGTTTTACCAATAATTATTCAGATTTAAGTCTTGTATCAAGACAGATGATCACCCAACATGGGTGATCACTGTTAAATTAGAGACATTTTACTTCTAATGTAAGAAAACAAGAGGAATACTCACATGGATCATACATTGATTTGCTAGACGTACGGCTGTTGAATGTAGCATTCTGGAGCAGAAAATATAAGCACACATTTGTAAGAAATGTTACTTCATCTAAATTGTTGATGGCTCAGATTATTAACACTTGCCAATTACTTATCAAATTACCTGATAATTGTTTATTTTCATTTTTACGATTGATGAAAAAATGTGTCAAAAGACTGGTACAAAAGCTGAACAAGATGTTAAATCAAAGTTACCTTTGTTCTGTGGGATTTGTAAGCATCCTCAGCATTCCTCAAAGCAAGATTCTTCATTCGATCACTATCTATAATTATAGTAAATCCATGGATATTGATTATAACAATCCTTCATGCAATTTCCAATATTTGTTATATTTTCAATTTGGAACATGGTGTAGAGTCGTTCAAAGTTTTTTTCATGTATAATAAAAGCTTTTCTAGAATTTGATTGAAAGAAACATTCTTCAAATTAATGCTTCCAAATATAAAGCAAAACATTTTTTACATACAAATCTTTTTAATACTAGCTTTAATAAAATAATTCATTGTAAAGAAATTGACAGCTGAAGAGCTTTATTACAGCACTAATTGAATCTTACCATAGTCATCTGAGGCTACATCTACCAAAACACCACCGTCCACCTCAATGTCTTTCTGTGGTCGTGCCTCATCTAGCTGACGTAAGATTTTATCTTTGCGAGTCTCGCCTTCTCCAGTCATCTTTCTTGCCATAAAATGAGCATAAAGCTCAGTCTGTGTGATCAGGAAGTTGAGCTTCCTTTGTTGTCGCTTAGCCTGTAGAAACAAATACATCATAAGCAAAAAGACTATTATCATAATATGTTATCAAAAACAAGCATACTGGGTACTGCTAAAGCAATGCAAGTCCCTTACTGGCCCCAGCTGGAAAAAAAACAACAGTGACCTTGATACAAAACCCCTGAAACTTTAAACTATTCGAGATAATATGGTCCTGTATCATTGTGTAAAGTTTGATCAAAACCCCTCAAGGAATAAAGTCGCTAGAGCGCTGACAAACTTTGGTGTTACAAACATATGTACAAGATGGACAGAGAGGAAACCTATAGTCTCCAAGTTTCATTGGTTGGAGACTAATAAAGAACAACATTCATTACCTTCACCTATAGCTGCCTAGACATGAACTACAGCTTCACTTTTGTGTCAGTCTCTAGAATGTGTTGGGATGATTGCACAGGCTACTACCAAGTCTTTGTAAAGCAATTTATTTCAGATCAGACACACAAATAATTCCAGGTGTCAGGACAAGAAGTTGACTTAATCCCTGCCAGCATTTTTGATTATGAATGATCCTTGTCTTGCACTCAACACTATTTTTTTCTCCTTACCTCCCGAAGTTCTACATCCATCTTCCTCTGTTCCTGAGCTTCTTTCTCTGCCCTTTTCCGATGTTCCTTCTCTACTTTTTCAAAACGTTTCCAGTAGGTCTGCATTTCACGTGACAATCTTTTTGCACGAGACGGAATTTCTTTCATGGTTTTCTGTGACTGAATGGCAGCTCTTCTGCACTCTCGCATACATTGCTGACCGATCTGTTCATAAAACAGAAGCTATTACAATCCTGTTGCCTTATAAATATAAACTCAGATTTCTATAGCAAATAATATTTTTAACTCCTTTAAAAACATAACTACAATTTTCATTATCATATTTGTCCAAATGTTACATAATAATTTCTGTTGAATATATCGTCATAGTGACCCTAATATCCTTAGAGCTTTTTCAGTAAAACATGATATCTCTGGTAGAACTCCAGAAATTAAAAGATATTCTGTGCACTAACGACTGGAGAAAATGTTGTTTATTGTATAGTATGGTGTTATCTAAATAACTTCATTCTGTGTTTCTTGTTTGACAAACTCTTCCACTGATAAGACATTTTATCTGGGTGTAATACTTTTAATAAAGGTTGCCATGAAATAGGTATTCTTTACCAGCTTTTCTTGCATATCTTACCTTCTTAAATGTCTGCAACATTTCTTTCCTGGCTGAAGCTTTTTGTTTTTGTGCCTACAATCAGACAAAAGAAATTTGATAAACCAAGGATCACAAACAAATTTGGGCTACAGAGGTATCCTTTTTTTTTTTTTAAATTAAAAGTCCAAAAACTTCTTTAAACAGATGCCCTGACAACGGGCTGCAGCAACAGAATTCCTGGTAAGAGTCATCTTGAGCAAAAACAAGAGATTCCTGGTATAGTTGAAATATCTTTATACCTTGGGTATTTCCTTCTTGGCAATGGAGATCCATAACCTCCTTCGTTTGGCATCTGCCTGTTCGGGAGTCAACTTTTTCACTTTTGCCGACTTAGAAGCAGCTTGTCTCTTGTGGGCCAAGAATGCCTCTATCAGTTCAGGATCCAAGTCCAGTTCCTGAAATAAAGAAGTATACAATTTAAAATCTCATCAATGGTCCCATGAATGGTCAGGTGGTGAAATGTGATAGCAAGCAAGTATTTAACCTAGGCAACAGGTTACAGTTCTTCTGATCAGTCATGAAAAAGTTATGGGGTTACCTGCCTGCCCTTGAGAATTAACACCAAGTACACTAATTTTTTCCCACAGGAGTTACCAACAAGAGAGATTAATGTAAGAAGAAGTATTATTTCATACTAGTTGGGCAACAATGATTTTAATATTGCAATATCTATCTAACATACTTACTGCGTCTCCATTTCCTAAACGTTTCTCTTTTTTCAGTTTTTTCAATTTCACTGAAAAAAAAATAAAAAGTTTAAAATTATATCAAACTGAATTTGAAGAAGACAAAGAAGAAAATTCTGAAACTGCTTGTGGAAAAGCATATGAGGTTGAAGATGTGTCATTTTTTGATACAGGTGCTAAATTAAACACAGTTTTAGGATAAAAATCTTCTGATACATTTAAAAAAAAAATACAAATTGATATAACTAATGTTGCTTAACTTTACACAAAATGAAATCAAAAGTAGTTTCAGGATTTAGAATTCTGAAAACTTGAAAACTATCAAAAATTCCTTAGAAAAAAAAAGAAGAAATTTAAAAGCAACAATACCTTTCAACTTCCTTTCCATTTTTTTCTGGTCTTTGGATATTTTTCTCTTTGGCCCAATGAATGATTTCTGGTGATCATTATACTTGTCAAAATTTGAGAGCAAACCTGTACTGTAGTACTGGAACTGATGAAGCTGTAAGGCATACAGGATACCATTTATTGAACAGTTGAAAACAATTATACACTAATGTCAAACATAATAATCTTCACAATCCAACTAACTAATACGAGATAAAAGGCCTGATGATTTCCTGCAAATTTAAGCAATATTATGTTTCCTTCACCAAATTTTTTTTTTAAATATTTGTACTGAGTGTCATGTTTGGTTTAATCTTGCTGTTTTTAATATTGGGTATGAAAAGAATGATAAAAGGTTTACCAGCTGACTCACCTCATTATCCTGATAGAACTGCATTTGATGCTTCCTTTGGTGTTTATGTATCTTGAGCATCGCATGCAGGTCCTCCTGTCTGATTTCTTTTTCTTCATCTTCATCCGAGGAACTATCACTCAGCAAGATATTCTGTAAAATGTTCGAACAAAATCTTTAAGCTACTGGATATCTTCCTAGTTCAGTAACCATTATTTCAATATCTTCAACAAATGCAAATTGATGTGTGTATCGTATTGCCCAGTTCGATATGTATGGAATTCATTCTAAATCACTTTTCAATTAATTCCTTTTTTAAATCATACTATGAAAACACCTTAATACTTTCAAAATCATTCTTCTAATTTGTTTTTGGCCTGCAAATGATCGATATATGTATCTAGTGCACATTTCTATGTCTACTGGGCAATGCACATGTGTCTAGGAAGGAGCCAAAGCCCAACTCCGCCTATTTGCATATTTTTTCCTGAAAAAAAAACCCCAACATATGCATGTAAGCAGAATTCTCTGTACTACAAAAGACATCTTATCAATGTTTTGAATCAGCCAGGCATGACATTACCCTTTTTGTGCTTTGTTAAATTCAGGTACAGCTTCGTAAGTGTAAAGACAATAAGAAAATTGCATTTCATCAAAATAATATTTATCTTACCTTTAGCCATTTTCTTCCTTTTTTCACACGACTAAAATTATATAGTCTGGTTTTATCAGCCTTTCTCTCTGAAAATAAAATTTTACAATGTATTCTTTAATGTCATTGATTTGCAGTCATCAATATTTTGAAATAATGGATTCTGAATTAGATGTAAAGCTGGTGTCATATTAGAGCGAAGAATTAAAACTTTGGTGTTGTTAACCCTTGCATTTAGAGAGGTCAAATTACTTTTCATAAAACTGAATAATGTTACATTACTGAAAGATCATTGTAGACATAATATTTTGTCAATTCACAAATTAATATTGGCTCTTTATCATTTTACATGATGAAATTTCTGCACTAACCGGCTTTAGTGATGGTAATGCCATTGAGAATTTTGTTCCCCTCGTCGTCACGGAGACAGGGCTGGAGGAGGTCATATTCACTGTCTGAGCTGTCATATGGGTCGCTTTAAATGAAAAATAATTATACATGTAACAATATTTGTTATTGCAATTTTGTTGGCAAAATTCAATCATTATGGGGTTTTAATAACTTTATAATACATTCCAGTGCCAAGAGTCTAAGCAACTAATTTGACTTTTCAACAAAGTGTGAACCAATATTATTTTCTTAAACCTCCTACATATATATATATATCAAATGTAACTAAACTATAGTCACCTGTGCGTTGCTGGCTCGTTAATGATTTTTTCCACATGAGTAAGAAATGGTTCCAAGCACAGAGCACTTTCGATCTGCTGTATGTGCAAAGGCTTGGCTAACTGTTGTCCATAGTTGTGTTCCAGGGACGTGTGATAGGACATTCTACACGCTCCTGAAATACAAAATAAACTAATCTACAAATGTTTCAAATGGTTTTAATGAGAAAAAAGAGGAACTAATTATAGAGTCAGAATATTCAACCATACCTGAATATATTGTTATTAGTATCTGTTGACAGTGAATTCTTCTAATTAAGAGAACAACTTAAAATACACTGTTTTTAGACATTTGTTTGTCAACAGCATGTCTTCATTCTTCTCATGCTTAAAATGTAGACTGTTCTAGTCTCTAAAACATATTAGGATATTCTAACACCCATTCAACATTAGACATATAATTTGTTTTCTATGGGGTGAATATAATTCAGAGGTTTCTGATGTTTGCCCACATCAGATTTTTAAAAGGCCGATAAAACATTGGTAACTTTCAGATCAGGATAAATATAAGGCTGGTGCTACATTCTTGATGCATTGTTATACAGTAAATTTGCTTGTTTAGTGCAGTCACTGACAAACTGGCCCTATAAATTACGCCCTCATGAAGCCCGCTCTGATTCATTGTCTGCACTGTAAAATTATCCTTTCGACATGATGTTTATTTCAATGATATAAAAGTCTTGACCAGCACACCAGATTTTTTCTGTATACAAAATCGCGACCAGTGTTACATTATGTAGCCTTCACTTTCATGAAAATCACAAGCCAATTGACTACACAAGGTAGGCTTAATATGATAGAAGTTATATAACACAACCAATAAGATAAAGTGTGACGTTTCGATGACTACACTATCACCTTCATCAAACTAATGACCAATATGAAATGTACAAGTATGCGTCACATTGGTCATTAGTACGATACTTGACATTGGTCATTCGTCTGATATCATATTGGTTGTGTTATATAACTTCTATTATATTTACATAACAAACCTGAAGAAAATGTTCCAGAATAAACGTAGGATTAATTTTATTGTTTTTCAAACATCATAGATTGGACCACTCCAATTTGCAAGCTGACAAGGCCTATCGCGATGTAATGTAAACAACCTGTCAATAAAATGTATCTAATCTACCCGGTGATTTCAATGAAAGGTTTTTATGTAGCTTTGATAAGTTATAGATTTATATAGTCTTATGCTGGAGTATCCAGCTACCCTGCAATTCAAGTTAAACATTTTTTTTTTTCTTCTCAAAACTGAACCTCAAAAATGTACCTTACAGTAACGCAATATTTCTCTATTGAAGATAACATCACGGTACACTACCTAATGACAATACAAAAACGATAGTAACGTTGACAAGAGTTATGTCCCTTACCTACTTTCTTTTTGAATGTTTTCACATATTCGCTAGTCAAGACTTCTGATTACGTTTCACTCCAGTGAAACGTAATCAGAAGACATGGCTACGCTATGATGATGTTTTCACCAAAGAAGATTATTCTTACAAATATTCAACAGTAATGGTAACTTTACTTAGAACATATTTTTTTATGTGATAACAATTTATGGTTAATTATAATTAATGTATGTAATTTTGAAAAACTTTATAATATGTAATAATTACTTTGTGAAACACATGCTAGCTTTTCGTCATACTAAATTAAGCATGACTGAGAGTCAAATTGAGAAGGTACAGTTTATTTTATAAAATATCATAAAACAATTAAAGCAATTGATAAACCTTTCAGTCCAAGGTGCAATAAAAAAAAATTGCAATATACCTATTGAGATGAAATTAAGCTGTTGATACTGCCCTAGTAAATATTGCCAATTTACTGACCAAGAATACATTAGACTATAAGTCTATCACAGTGAAAATAAAAGACATGCAGTAAGCCATACACCTTATGCTGCCAACATCTTAGTTTTTTTTTCATGTTTATGTTTGTCAGAGCTAAGTAGCACAACACATTTTGGGGGCCATACAAAATAAATTGAGATCTTTCACAATCAGTAAATAGATAATAATCTGACAGTAATTCAACGAAACTTTTTCACAGTTTAATAGCCCAATTCAAAACAAGGGCTTCCAGTTAAAAATTGACTTTAACAATTTAAGAAGTCAATTAGGTCAAAACATTTATCGCTAGACATTTCCACTTAATCCAATTGATCAAATGTCATTTTAGGGTTTAAGATTAAAATAAAATACGAGTTTAAAAGGGTTTAGACTTCTTTAATTTAAATTACACAGTATAACATAACTACATAAGTCTATGTTTATATCAAAAACGATAACCTGGTCTAAGCCTACTTTGATTCTGTACACATGTAGGTTCTATGCCTAGTTTCCAAATACATATAAATATTCAATGATTATCCAAATTGATTAAATCTATTTAACACAAATTGTTCAAGGGCATACATAAAAAAATCCACACAACGGTTACCAAATAGGGTTTAACCTTATTTTAGTCTTAACTCTCATTTGCCACATTAAAAATATATTCACATCATATGATGCTATATATCCCATGTCGTAATCATTTATATACGTTTGTTTCGTGATCAGCGTAAAAAGATTTTGTGTACGCGACCTTTATTCCTGAATGACAACAACACTCTGGCTCAAGATACAACAGCAAACAACGTGCTGAATAGATTTCCTTTGCAGGTTGGTGACATAAATAACCAAGTAATCAGTTTACAGACATTACCAAAATGCAAAATATTTGTAGCAGACGAAAACAATAAACACATGGCACGCTAAAACACACATTTTACCTTAATTTCGATTTTCGACCCCTATTTTCTATTCACGAAGTTAACAAATGTATGCAGTAATGAAACCAATATGGCGGGTTTTCCAGGATAGCCAATACAGCGCAATGGCTGTTCGTCGCTCGAACAACCCGGTTCATGACTTTCCTCTCCCTCTGCAGGGGGTCTCCCGCCATTGCAAAGCGTGTTATCTTTAACCCAAAAGACATCTCTCAAACAGAGCATTTGCTGGAAATCAAACTTGACAATACCTATTAGAAATGGTTACAATTTAAATATAACGTTATAAACCAAAAGAACCTGCCAATCAATTGTTTTTTCTTTTAAAATAATACCAATTCAATTTTTAATAGAGCTTATTTTTTCTGTTTACACCGGAAATAGAAATATTTCTGCATATTTAGTTTCCGAAACATTTACATAATTTATCACAGATGAAGTAAAATGGAAAATAAGAATAAGCAGGAGTATTTTTCCGTACAATTTTTGCTAAACACATTAAATTTGCCAAATTATTTTTTGAAGCATTCCCCTTGTTCTGTAATTTGTGAACCCCGTAGTGTGTGTATCAAGGGTTGTCATTCAGGCGCTTGATTGAAAACGACCGACTTGTATCCGTTTCAAACATTTTACTGGGTGGTGTGAATATATAACACAGCGGCGTTCGATGGTAAGTGCGTGGAAGGAACTGAAATTTCAATTTTATAAATTGTCATTTCTGTGTCTTCCCCGATAGGATTTTTTTACAAGCATTGTAAACACAGACATTGATATAACATTTATCTTAAGATGCTGTCTAAAACAAAGGTCAACGAGCTGAAAATTGATAATTTATGACTTATTAAGACAATGTCAAATTGTAACATCGAATGAAATTGCACCATTGCGCTATCTTGCATCAGTGACGATAACGACAAATTTAATCATGTGAGGATATTTCTCGCTAATTTTAACGATTTGTTGGGAGTTGTGAACAAATGGGGTAACAATATTTCGGTTCACAGACGTTTAGGTGTCGCAGATATACTGGAAAAAGGCTCGTTTTCAGTTTTTCGTATCGACAAAATAATTATTGAAATCCATTTATATTGATCTAAACTAACATTAAACGTTACAAAGTATATAAATATAATTTCAGTGTGATTGTTTTAAAAGTATCTAGCATTTTATCGCCCCATGTGTTTGATATAATTTTCAAGAGGAAAAGCAATTTGATAATCGTGCATCATAATGTTTAAAATAGGGCCGTTAAAATATAATCTATAACTCATTCTCGGAATCGAGACAAGTACTGTATGATGAAATAAGACAAATAGCAAGATATGGTTAACATAGATATTTCTTGCCAAGTAAATCATTATATGTATAATATATGTCTTTCGGTTATGCAGAAGCTTAAGCTTGTGTAGAGTAGTGCTGGGAATTGGTTCCAAACTCGGGTCGATCATTGACAAAATTGACTCAATAACCAGCACGACACTAGTAGGCTGGACACTTAAATTAATTGCTGGTTTAAATAAATCACTATAATAACTAATTATAGCAATTCCAAACTGTCAAAAAACAACATTGGATAAAAAAAATGCATGCTCACAAGACTCCTGAAACTTGCAGGGGATGTTTATAAAAAACATTTAAACATGTAACAGGAGAGAAAATGTAGGGGCCAGACCGGGGTTCGAACCCGGGACCTCCGAACACTAGCCGGATGCTCTACCAATTGAGCTACCTGGTCACCGATGATCGACCCAGTCCAGTCCGGCTACAAACATATTGAAAACAGATCAGAATGAATTCAGTTAATTAACAGGTTGGGGAAAACTTGCATAAAACAGGTTGAGGAGGAGTCCTGATTTCACTATTATTGTGGTATTCCACTATGATAGCTATATATAGCTATAAAAACAGTAGTAAATCGAAGCATTTCCGCCAGAAAAGGTATACGTGACAAAAAGCGAGAGTTATGGTCTGTAGGTGCATGATCCATGTAAAGAGCTCAAAATGGAAATATTTCTTTGGGAGTCTATGGCTTTAAGTAAAGCTATACCTCCATAGGCATATATAATAGGCACACACAAGTTAGGAGTTTTCCCCAACCTGTATAGCTGAAATAGCAATAAATTGACATTTGCCTAACGTAATAATGACAAACAGTATACAGAGGAGCCCACTTATTTGTATATCGGTTATTTGAATATCCCGCTTATTTGCATAAAATTCTCAGGTCCCGATTTTCTTCTTTATCTTTGTATTTTAATCCCGTGTATTTGCATTGACTAAAACACCGACTCCCACTTATATGCATATAAAAATTCCAAAAAATCGAAAAATTAGGGTATTTTTGTAATTTTCCCGTAATAAAAGTTTTATGAAAAGTTTTTTAACTTACATATTGATTCGACACAATGTACAACGTTATCTTATCATTGGTTCACACTTCGTCATTACAGGTTACGTTCGATGCATCGATATCGACATTAAGTTATTATCTAGACCATATCAGTAGCAATGTGCAGAAGAATTACTGAATAAAATATTTATATGCCTCATCTTTTGATGAGATTTGTTTATTTATTATAGCATCGATCCAAACCTGTGTTCTGTGCACTTGAACACTCGCTGAGGCAGGTTGCGATCGCCATGATTGTTTACTAGGCGCGTTGCATTATGGGGGCATATGTGTAAGGAACGACAACTCTGTGTGTGTGTGCGCCATTTTCCAAAACAAACCCAAACGACAATACACATCTCACGGTCATTTAAGACAGTCTATTGCTTAAGCAGTTCATCATCTATGGTCAAACAACTAATATACTCGTAGCAGGAACAAAACGCATCTCGAGACGATAATGAATGTTAATTGAAACGATGACATTGTACATCGTAGTGCCAACCCACGTGTGTATGACCGATATCGGACCCAGAGACTCGGGAGTGACAAGTAGTAAACGATGAAGTATATGCAAATATTTGTACATTTACAAAGAATAACAACCCATGTATTTCGTATTTACTCTTATACTTTAAATACTGTTTTTTTTTTAAATATATTTTTAATGCAAATAACGTAAACAATCATATAGCGCCCATTTTGAGTACCTACCTGACGATCTACATAGTGTATAAGAGGGGCCAAAACCCAACTCCGCCTATACGAATACTCCGGTTATTTGCATATTTTGTCATGGAAAAAGGGCTATGCAAATAAGCGGGTTGCTCTGTACTTATTATATCCATCATCAATATAAAGTTGAAAGTGTATCCTGTCGTATATCATGGGGAGTGATGTATCGCAATACATATAAAAAAAATAGCCCAATGTATCGTAACACCCCTTGCTACAATGTCACTGGCTCAGATTATTGAATGTGATTTTCTAACAGCTGAAAGTAACCCAACCAGAAGCATAAAGCTTATACTATTCTTAAGCTGCAGAAAACTTTTTTAAAGGTATGATGATGAAACTATTTAAGTCAGAATTGGAACTGATGAAAATAACCCTTCATGTGCTAAATACCTTTTCAAACCTTTTATCCAGTGATGCATTAAAATTTTCTTGATATATTTCAGCAATCAAAATTAATGTGAATACTGATTGTATCTTTTCAGCAAAGTGATCAACATGGGAACTAGAGTATATATTGGCCGTCTGTCCTACCATGCTAGAGAAAAAGATGTTGACAGATTTTTCAAGGGCTATGGCAGAATCAGAGATGTTATGCTAAAAAATGGCTACGGATTTGTTGTAAGTTTTGGTTTGCTTTCATATTTTCAAAATATACTGTTGGAGGGGAAATCTGGCTTAAAACATTGGGAATGTGGTCATTTTGCGCACCCAGTTATATATGAAGGAAAATGACTATGATTACTCAAGCAATTTGACAAATTTGCAAAGGTGAAGAAAAAAACACTGAAAAATATTTTTGTACATGTCCAATGCAAAAAAAGTGGATTTTTTTTTTTTTTTTTTCATGTGTCCTTTTTCATGAAATAAGCAAGTTAATGGATTCACTTGTGAAGTTGTGTATTTTACCACAATTTATGTAAGAGTGTTAGTAATAGCATTGGTTTCATTAATCATTATGAGTAGCTGGAAGTCATTTACATCTCCAAGCATTTGAATTTAAGGAATTTGAAGACTACAGAGATGCCGATGATGCAGTCTATGAATTAAATGGAAAAGACTTGTGTGGTGAAAGGTAAAGTATTTTGCTTATACTAAATGTTATTGTTAGCAATTATGGGAAAATAAGTGAATAATAGAATCTTGCACGGGTCATTTCTATGGACAGATATCTCAACCGATACTTGCCAGCCAAATTCTTACATGAGTATTGAAATATCTGTCTACAGAACAGACCCGTGTTTGATTATTTCTCTCATATTCTAACAAATAAACATATCCCATTCAGACTAAACATCAATCTAATTTGTTCACTAAAAATCAAAAACACACTGGTTGAAATACCCATTCATAGCAATTGTATGATGACTGGGGGAAAACATTATAACGATGTCAGGTCAACTTATCTTGTGCGATGTTCTGAATGAAGTATTGTCTGGGCAGGTTTTATCATTTGATTTCCAGGGTAATCCTGGTTATGTCAATAATATTAGATTTGTCCTTGATGTATAAATAAACCATATATATCAATTTCAATATGGTATATACCATAAATGATGGAATGGTATTGTTTAAATTATATTTCATTTTGAATTCAGTTTAAACAGACAAATGCAAGGTTATATGATGAAGATCTTTCGGGTCAGAAAGCTTCTGTTGACAAAACTACCCAACAAGATCTGATGACCTTGGAATATTGAGTTATGTATGTAAGATAGCATGTTAACATAAAAATGGTATCAATAAGACATTTAATCTATTTTCAGAGTAATAGTAGAGCATGCAAGAGGAGATCCAAGAAGTGGAGACTATCGACGTGATAGTGGACGTGACAGAGCCTTCAGCTTTCCTCCACGTCGCCGTGGAGGCAGAGATAAGTAAGGATCTAAACTGGCATTAGTTTTATAAGTAATAACGTAGAAATATCTGGATGTTCTTTATATAATAACTAAATGCTTGGACTTGCTTTGAAGATCTGCATCAATATATATCTAATTATTTTGGGTTAAGACAAATAAATGTGAGATAGAGAGGAGGAAGGACTGGTGTAATGAGTCACAATTGTTGTCGTCTGATTTCAGAGTTTTTTTGTTTTATAGCTTGTATACATATCATGACCACAAGTTCATGAAAGATTGATTGAAAGCGATTAGTATCAATGGGGATTCCCAAAAAGTTAGCGAAGTTTGAAATGTTTAGGTATCGAGATAGTCTTCAAATGATCGATCAATTAGTTTGTTGCTGTATTTCATTCCAATTATAGATGATAATACCATTCTAATGGAACTATAGTAAACAGTTTTTTATCCGTATTAACTTCTCTGCATTGGTCAGTTAAGTAAGATACTTTTTGAATTTACATTTTAGACACCAGGCAGTGGTCAAGTGAGTACGACGGCAATGAACGATGACTATAATAACCGTAGATGACCATTGATGACTCCAAGCAACAGATGATTAAAAAACAAAAACAAAATATTTTGTAAAAAAATCTCACCTGACCACAGTCCACTTAACCGTCATTGACAGCTGTCAAAAACAAAAACGAAAAAATAAAAAAAAAATGATAAAAATACATTTTAAGGTATCAACATTGGAAGCTTGAAAGCATTGCTTTTGCAAATCCAGATACACATGTGTAAATATATATAGTCTTTGGGCAGAGCCAGTTGTTAAATCAAATTTCTGTTGAGTGCTGAACACTTTCATGATCAGTTATTTCAAAGTTGTTGAAATACTGCACAGAAAAATAGGGTCCTGATGTCGTCATTTTCCAAAAAAAAATGATCTGCTTATGGACAAATGCACTAAACATGTAGTAGAGATTCTAAATATTTTGTATTTAAGTTTTGGCTGGGAGGTCTTTTTAATGGGGAAATATAGCATACTGTTGTGCACACTGGCTGTCTATGGAAATCATGACAGTGGAAATAATGCTATATCGGATGTTATCAAAGACAAAGTCCCCTGCAGATTTGATATCGTGCATCAGTTAAGTTAACTTGTGTGAACAGGTACATGATGCGATCTTTCGGGTCAGATTCACCAATGATGATAACAACCCAACGTGTACTGAAGCCTGTTTCACTTAAAATTAAGTGCTGTGTTCAGAATAAGTAGAAAGATAAAAAAAAATAAGAGTTTAAAAGACAAATTTTGAGAAGAAAAAAAATGCTTAAAAAATAACATTTTGAAAGTAAATAAAAGCCAAACTTTCCAGAAAAATGCTGGTGGTTTGTGGCGAATTTGTGTGATGGACTCTGCAAATGCTATGATGATTTATTGCAGGTACGGTCCCCCCATCAGGACAGAATATCGCCTCATTGTTGAAAACCTTTCCTCTAGAGTCAGTTGGCAGGTAAGTCAAACTTGGTGACTCTCCAGTTGGTATGAGTAAGTTAAAATATTATGCTGAAATTTTCATGTGCAAGAAAAATATAATCTTTGGGATGAGGCCAATGCCCAAGGAAAAACAAGTGTAAAAAATCAAATTTCAGTAATATTTGTTGGTATTTGCTTGGGGTAGGGATTTCAATATAAATGCATGATGTTTTTTATGGGCATTTGGTAGCTTCCCTTTCCTATTTGATAACCATCATTTCTTGACTTTTGCTGTACAGTTCCTGCATCATCACCTTCTCCTGTATAAAAATGCTATATAATTTCATTCTGATTATTGAGAAAAAAAATTTGTTGGGAGAAGCTGGTTTTGCAAGCCTGAGCTTTATTCTTTGAAGTTAATCGGACATGCTGTAATGTATAGTTCTTGGTCACCCTTATAGTTATTTAAGACTTGTGTAGTTTTCAATTCATAGCTGGTTAGTGTCAAATAAAGTCTGGTGTAGGGTTTGTCGTCTGTATGCAATTGGTTCACATGCACTCTGCTTTAAAATTTAAGTAATAGATGCCATCACTGTTCAGGAATCAAATTTTTACAGCAGCCTAATTATTGATAGGTTTTGTACATTGACAGTGAATGAATTATAAAGGAGAAAATCTTTTTTTCATTGCTCAAAAGACTTCTAGATTGAACGTGATCTGTCTTCAAATATTGTATCTCTGTTGTAATGATACCCTTTACTTCAAAGTGGATTATTTGACAAAATTTCTAATTTGTTACATTTCTTTCTACAAGCAATAGTGGTGAATTGAATTGGAATGAAATACCAAGTGAGTTGTTGTGCTCGTATTATAAATAGGTGAAAATTATTTATGATAGTAATGATGAAAAATGGTCTTGTGTGATTGAAATAATTTATTTTATAGGCATTTGAGAAAAAAATGCAATCAAAGCAAGAAAAGGAAAATTATATAAAACAGTTAGTAATTCTAAACTGGTATTGTCTTCTCTCATAAGCACACATCCTCTAAGATGAGGTAGCTGACGAACCATGAAAGACGAGGGTCTGATCTGACTCCCATAAAGTGTTTGAGAGATGAAGGTTCCCTCAGGTCGATCACATTGCTTGCTTGATGGGGCACACATCCCTGAAAGATGTCGGTCTGATGTCAGAGGGGGTTCCACTCGGTCATTGAGGCACCCAAGTGTCATTCCCAATTTGCTTGGTCGATTGATGCTGGCTGAACCGTGCATATCCTACTGTCGTCCATGGATGGGCGATAGGGTTAGATTTCAGATGTGAATAGTCCACGTGATCAGATCAGGGGGACCGAGGACTGGCATTACTGTTAGCTAACTAAGTAGGCTTGACAGACGGTCATGTTGGAGGTCTAGGTAGTGCGGCACTAGACGGGCAGGACCCGCCACAATGCTGTAGGGTTCAAAACAAAAGCACTAGCCAAGCGAATGATGAGAAAATAGAAGGTTGCCTGGAGGTAATGTTAACAAGATAACAAGAAAAATCTTTGTTCAACTTGTAAGGTAATTATAAAAAAAAAAAAGATGTTGATGCATATCAGCACAATTGAAAATCATTCTTTACATCAAAAAGCAGATAAATACTATTTATTTGGTCCGAAAGGTTCTTTTCTAAGAACATAATGAAAAACATCTTAAAAAACGTAATACATCACAAAAAATGTAACCCTGATACATTGGACGACCTTTGTGGGAGATCTGGACCTACTTTTTGGCTTTGAGGAAGGTTATGGTTTAGGTAATTCTGAAAAAAAAATGGTAATGCTTCACCATGTGCTGATGCCAGAACTGGTCTTGGAGATTAGAATAGTGTCTTAAAAAGTTTGGTAAGTATGAAGATTCTTCCTGGGTTTCTTGTGGTCTTGGCTTCCTATTCTGTGTTGGAAACATGTCGTGGGTAAGTATAGGTCAAGGAGGATTCTCACACTTTGGGATTGGACAGGCTGAAGACTGGGTAAACATTTTATTCAGGATTTATAGTCAGTTTCCCATTCTGTCATTTTCTTTATTTCTCCCATTTATCCGGCCACTGTGCTGTGTGGTATCAATATTCTTATTGGTTTTTCTGTTTGCTGTACTTGAAGGACCTGAAAGACTACATGAGACAGGCAGGAGAAGTCACATATGCAGATGCCCACAAACAACACAAAAATGAAGGGTAAGTGGGTCGAAAGGCAAAAATAATGATAGCAAATGGATAACAAGTCGATTAACTCCGTCGAAATAACATTGATATTTCTGTTTTTTTGTTAACATTTCCAATCTCAAGAACTTGTTGATGAAATTTAATTGTATTATATACGAAGAATAGTACCTGCTCTCCCATTGCATGATCGTAAGAGGCAACTAAACTTGGGATCTTATCTTTTCTCTTCTTTCTGAACAACTTTCTTCTTCCTAATGTTCTCCTTGACAATGCCTCACTTTTGGCCTTTAGTTGAGCGTTCGCCCCTGTGAGGAAGGCTTTGGGTTCTGTCCCCTAGCCGAGACATACCAGAGTCTTTAAAAATGGTAGTTGCTGCTCCTGCTTAGCGCTCAGCATATTAGGAGTGGGACGACTGGTTCGCCCGTTGTCAGTATAATGTGACCGGGTGGGGTGTGCTGCTGGGTGTCTTCGGCAGTATGCTTCAGTGAGGTAGCACTATAAATCGGCAAAAGTTCCGGCCTATCACAAGGAGACTTAACACGAACATACAGCAGCCTCCCAAAACACACATACGCACTCACCACACGCACGCATGTCGCACGCACGGGAGGCCGTCCTTAAATGACCTTAGCTGTTAATAGGACGTTAAACAAAATAAACCAAAACCAAAGTATTATATACAACTTACTAGATTTATACATTTGGCCTATGTGCTTTCTGCACAGATATTGAAAATGGCAAATGTTGGATATAACCACTGATTGTTACTTTGCATTGTATTCCAGTGTGGTCGAGTTTTCTCAATATGGAGACATGAGGAATGCCCTGGACAAGTTGGACAACACGGAAATTAACGGCAGGAAGATTAAGTTGGTGGAAGATAAGCCGAGACGCAGCAGGAGAAGGTCAGTACTTTGACATAACCAGGATTAGATAAAAATTGTCAACACTCTATTGGTTAGGAACAAGTGAAATCAGTATAAAGTTTTACTAAGGAGAACATAAAGCAGGTACAAATACCATTGATTTGATTGGAAGGTGAAATGTATTCAGATCTGTATTGCATAATTTGTTTTACTTGCACAAGTAAAAAAAAAAAACTTCAAAAGACCAGGTATCTGATCAGTGATCGTGAAGTGAAGTAAAATAAATATCAAACAATGTTTAATAAATATTCTTTTGTATGATTTATCGTTGTAGCCGAACAAGAAGTAGGTCAAGGTCACCAAGTAGATCAAGATCTAGGTCTCACAGCAGGTCAAGGTCAAGGAGCAGGAGTCGTCGTAGTCGCAGTCGTAGCAGGAGCAGCCGAAGAAGTCGCAGCAGGAGTAAACACAGCAAATCCAGATCTAGGTCCAGGTCTAGGTCCAAATCAGAACCTCGCAAATCTATGTCGAGGTCAAAATCAAGGTCAAAGTCTCCACTAGAAAATGGATCACATGAACAAAAAGAATGAAAATAAGTGACAATGGTGTGTTCAGGAATGTGGAGGAGAGTGTAGTCGGACATCTTGGTTCAACAGCTGCTAGACTTCTGTAGGGACTAAAAGACACTATGCTAATCATGCCATGCCCTAGCATGTTCTCTTCAGCTGATTTCTTAATTATGTTTTTAATCATCTCGTATTTCATAGACATTCATTTTGTTTTAGATATGCTTGACACTATTTTTACAATTGGCTACATACAACGATTGTGATCAGGTCAGCAGCTGTTGTTGGAGACAACAGTTCTATGTATTCTTGTATAAAACATTGATTCAGTGTGGATGTTTGTATGTGTCATAAGGAATGTAAATTGTAACATGTCGGATGTAATAAATATTTTTGTTTCAATGTAATTGTCGTCAGCTTTAACATTTCTTTCGAATTTTTATTTTGGATCATAATTCCAGTGTCGTCACATGGTATTTTCAGCAATTAGATTTTCTGACAAGCACGACTTCAGGCTCTGAATTACAAAATTAATTCTTGCTTTTACTTAAAAACGTTGAGATTGTCATTTGACTTCCAAAAATGTGGGAAATGTAATTCTCTCATTCACTGAAAAAAAGTTCGCTGAAATTTTTTATATTTTACTAATCAATTCATCATTTGATCTGATACTGGAACTATATCTGCTACAAAATTTAATCGTGTTATGATCAAGAAACCTGACTTGTCTGATTTAATTAGAACTACATGAAGTCAACGACACAGTAATCCAGGTCAAATTGTTTGACCAATTACTAGCCCAACAGATCTGTGGCTATTTTATCACCCTGCATCCGTGGTCTGTCGTCCTTCTGTCCATTAACAATCCTTGTTATTTCTTGAAAACAATAGAGGGATATTTCTCAAACTTTGTAAGTTCCACTTTTTCCCCCCCAAGTTGTGTCAATTTAATTTTGATTTTTGATATCTTGGATTTTGGGGATATAAGATTGTTACCCTTCATTCTATAAAAAATCTGAAAGGATTTTTCTCAAACTTGACGTATAGGTTCCACTTGTTATCAGATTGTTAAGAGAAGATCAGTCTGATATAGAACTAAGTAAAACTGTAAGCCAATGGCTGACTTATTGCCCCCGCTCTGTTATTTGCAAAATACAGTTAATAGTACAGACACTATTTTGAATTTTGCATGCATATTCCAAACTCTTGAAATGAAATGAGAAAAGTAAAGTGAACTTTCATTAATGAAATTCATGATGTTGGTTATAACAACACGTGTATCTTGCATGTTATGATTATAGGTATAAGTTGGTCTACAGGAAAGCCAATGAGATGAGGAAATGTCAGAACGCCTTGTAGAAAAGTTGACAAATTTTCCAGTAGGGTATACATTTTAGCTAGCATGGTTGTCCCAGCAAGACAACCTAAACAGTGATGTTTGGTATATATTAACACGCCTGCACAACACATTTGATGGAAATCATACAATATCTGAACTTTGACCAATCAGGGACCACCAATTCCATAGCAGCATGGTTTTCATGGCAACTAAACCTATATACTTGCAACATTTGGCCAAAGATGAATAAAACTGGCCAAATGACTGAGGAGTTATAGCTCTTTATTGGAAAGCATGTTTATAGTGACTTGTTACCATAGTAACCATAATTTTGAGGTTTAGGAATTGTCAGGACAACATTTTTAGACGGACAGACGAGACGATACCAGTTTACCCCCATTACATGTAACTTCATTGCGGGGGATATGATTAAGATCATTCATTGGTGCGTACCACCTGTGATCTCTTGTTATTAGTATTGTAGATCCTCACTCTCCGGTTTCCATTTGGTCATTCATCACAAATTGTGTGCAGAAAATTTCCTGAAAATATGCTCAAAACCAACCATTTCATTAACATGAATAGCTGCTGATAGTACGGCAGTTATGTGATTAAATGATTTACCATTTGGACAGGACCAGCCTCAAGCACCCAGTGCAGTGGCACATACATAAGATTTAATAAAATTGGATATAATCACAAGATGAAGCAATGTCTACACTGGATCGGTATACCATACACTAAAACTGGCCAGGACCAGCATCTTGCATTCAGTGGAGTGATGCCCACATTGGATCTGTATACACTATATATAAACAGATTTGTCTGGACAGGATCATCTTCCAGGGGTTGCCCTATAATATAAATCTTCAGAGTTGTATGTCGTCATAATCTGCATAAGCAAGAGATAAAACAGTTTCATGTTAACCTGATGTCTCAGTATTCCTTGTCTCAGAAAGAAAAAAGGACAATATTTAAGTTCAAGATTTTTATTTCTATTTACCGATTTAAAATCATTATTTCACATTGAATACACAAATATTTCTCACAATACCTGCATAAGTTTCACAAGGAAAAAAGCATAGAAAAAAACTGGCTACACGTTTCATGGCACAATAAGAGTGCTCTTCCTTGATCTACACGAAACAATGATGTATTCTAATCAAACTGAGACAGAAAACCATGGGACTTTATGCTCGCACTTCAACCAGAAATTAATATTAATACTTCACAATCACAAAGTACCTAACAATGTGCATTTAAAATAAATTTATGCAACGGTTATCGAACTATTTCATGTTACATACATGTTTCACCTTGTTAAGAATGTTTTAAATCAAATCTGTGCTGAATTGTCCTAGTTAGCAGAACAGGTGTTTGTTTATCTTTAGCCGTATACAATTCAGATGTGCATCCTATTGATTAAAGTATCCGGTACCAAGAATGCAGATTTAAGATTGATTCGAGCAGAGGTCTGAAGAAGAAATTTGACATTTTGGCACCACCCTTCAAGAGCCCTGAAAGTGTGAAAAAGTTTGTTACAATATAATTTACAATTGTAGTGTATCTTTGACAAAGCAAGGTTCCTGCAAATTGTTTGTTGGTTTTGAGGTGAAAATGCCAATCGTTAATGGATGCATGATGGTTGACAGACAAAGGGTGATCGTAATGTGTCATAATACCTATATAATGCACATCATACAATTGCACAACCTAGCACTAACGCTGTATAAAGCATAATATCACTGGCCACCAAAAAAAGCCAACTAGTAAACTGTAAATATACCATCCAATAACAACTTTGTATCAAACAATGCCTTTTCAAGTGTAGGAAACATTTTGACAGTTCTTGCAGGATACTATTTTCAGAGGAGAAAAAGCATAAATACATTTTGATTATATACATGTATATATATTTTGTAAACATTGGAACTAGTATAGCTGGGAATATGAATGTGAATATTTCGCCAAATAATGAGAAGAAATATTTTCCTTTTTTCTTAAAAAAGTTATTTGATTATTCAGCAGGTGGTATCAGCTTGAAAGCAATAAAATCAATCAATCAGTTATTCAATAACATCAATAAACTATGTGATTTCACAAAAGAACACAAGTACACAAATAGGTGGAAACTATATATATACATCTTGAACATTATACTTTTAACTGTCTGGAATCAGACAGAAACACTAAACACTTCTCACAAATACATCGCACACATCATACATTACAATTGGTGTGAATTGATAATTACTTTGACTCCACAGGTAACGGGATTCCCACCATCATATCATCTTTCTTTATTTACAAACTCAAATACTTAAGCTTTAACATTGTAATCTATTTCAGTTCATTGCTACAAATCTTTTTCATATCAAATTTGTTTTTTTCCTCATTCAATCTTTTGAATTGTATTTTTCCTCATTCAGTCTTTTAAAAAGATATCCGAAACATATTATGACACAGTTGAATGCATTGAAAATCTTTTTTCAGAAATTACCAATCATATTAATCTGAAGATTTGAAGAAAAAAACTCTTCAGAGCAATTTGAATTGGTTAAATCTACCACCATTAATAAATAACCAAATTGAATGAAAGTATGCCTGTTGATCTCCCCCAATACTGATATTCCATGAAAATACAAACTTTGTAGGCATTTAAAAATCATTCACTATTACAGTCAAAGGATCACATGATAAATATGTCTATCAGTTTCAAGGAAATGACACTAACACTGAATATATGAATTTAAGAATTGTTTTGTTTTCACAGTAAAAATCGTAATTAAGGAGTTACAGCCGAATGTGTTCTGCCAACTCATTGATATCTTAATAATAATTACCAATTTTCAACATATAAAATCACACTTCTCACGTAAAATTTTAGGTAGTTTCATACCTTTTTCATTACACATTGTAACAAACAGTCTACGAGGAAATATCTTAGATCTTGTGCATTTAATACATATACTGTGCGAGTCTTCTACAGAAACGGCAGGACTATATCACCATGTCAGCAAAATATCTAATTTTAATTGAAATCATTGTACAAACTTCAGCTCCATTTGACAGGAAACTTTTAAAGGGAGGGTAGTGCTGAAAAAATATAGAGTGAGACAAGATCAACAGGGAGTCATACATTGATGGAGAATGCTTTGCTGGATGGTGTTGGTTCAAATGCTGATGTGAAGAAAACTGATGATACGCTTTTTTACGGAACTTCAAACTAATAGTATAGTATGGTATAGTTATACGTAAACAGCCATTGCTTGTAAACTTGAATGTATTACAACAGGTGAAGAAAACCACCTGATTACTAAAGCTGGTTGCAGTGCACTCGTAGTTAGCACACTACAAAAAAAAAATCCCGTTTAAAAGGACATCAATTCTATTTGTTCTTTAACAAGCATAACCGGAGTATTTATTTCTTTTATAAGAAGACATTGTTCACTGTAGATGTATTTAGAGCTAGTAGGTTCAAAACTCCTTGTTTGAATAGTTGATTAAGAAAATGGATGTTCTACAGTTTTTTGTTTTGTTTTTAATACAGATGTCATATCCTTAAAATGAACTTCTACACAACTTAGAATATTTCTGGGTGTTCTTGTGGTTTTTATCAACTGTTTTTGATCACTGATACAAATTCTTGTTTCAGTTGATGTATCAAAAGTTGATTCTGGTATATAAGATTAACGAATACAGGACATGCTTTAACTGAAATGTGCAGCTCAACCTTAGGCTGCAAACAGCACAACCTTAGCTGCAAACAAACAAAATAAATAATCATTGAAATTATGGTTCATCCGAGTCATAAAAACACAAATTTACTTGTTCATATGCACTGTTTTAGGTATATGACAACACTTCATAAAAGTTTAAAATACAATTGTAATCAACGGAGGTAATAATAAAATAAAAATGTTGAGTTCTTACTTATATAGGGTAATCTTCATAGCTATATATATTTACTTGTTTTACAGGAGGGACATTAATAAATGATGATGACACTGGCACATACTCTAGGATACATTTATAGTTATTGATACTCTTATTTAAAGTCAGTAACATATATGTAGTATGATATTGATATACCTTGTCTTTAATAGATTTATTTTCTCTTGACTAAGATAAACCTTGTACAACACACAGGATTTCCACAACACCTAGAAATTAATACAAAGCTTTTAATACTATAAACATTTGATTAACTATAAATACTCCAAGCATGTGTGTGTGATCTGATAGATTACTGGACTTAACAAAATCACACAATAAAGCAAATATCACTGTACAAACAATATGGTTTTGCTAAAACGCAGGTGTAAAAAACATACGAAATATCTAGCATATAAAAAAGTGATAAATCAGTGTTGATCAAAGTTTGATTTCTTATAGACCGAGTATCATACGTAATATATGTTATTTGTATTACGGAAATTAACACTGCACAAGGATATGATACTTATTTGCACATTGCCCATAGATACTATATATATATATATACATACATGTACATAATAGATCTATATACTTGGTAACATAGCATGAAGCTAACTGACAATATCATTATTGAATATCAAGTACACATATATAATTATTTTTCACTCTAAATAAAACATACAGTAAAATCTTGATATAATGCAGAGGGTAGGTCCCACATTTCATTTGTCACCTTACTTATTTGTTTAGATCTTCTTCCATATTTTGCCAAGTCTAACATATAATGCCAAAAATTTTGCTTGACAAATGGTGGCAGTATATCTAGGTTTTACTGTACACAGGCATAAACTCTATATTTGACAATATTAAACACATACATAATATTGTAGGTACTTCACATTGCACAAATCCATGTAGTGTGTGCAATTACAAAGAGGGAAAAAAAATATTTACAGAACATAATGACAGGCTTCAACAGCCTCAACAAGCTTTAAAGCCTCTCTATGTTTTCATAACATACATTTTGATACAACTACAAAAATATAATAGAATAAAATGATGATATAATGTTAGAATTGTAATTAAAATGGGAAACTACCCACTGACTACAGGGAATCTCTAATGCGGTATGCCACTTTATATAAGCATATGCACCACCGAAAATATGTCATACACGCATGTGCAAACTGGTTTGTTTTGAAGAATGGCACGTATTAGAAGCCCAAATTAGGCAAAATCAACGTGAGTTTTAGGGAAAAATAAAAGATAGGTTAAACGGGAAAAGTCACCATGAATTGGAAGTGAAACTTCTCCGCATTTGATAAATAAACCCAAGCCTTTCGGTTTATCATCTTGGGATATAACTCGACATGCACAGGGTTGCTTCACATTCTATTTTTAGATGTTTATTATATATTTTACTTATGAATTATTGATGTAACTGAACAGATCTGAAAGGAATTAAATGAAGATAAATCCATGGGATTATGAAGTTCAGCTTGATAAAGTTTAAAAATATTAATAAAACACAGAGAGGCTTTAAATTAATCACGACATTTTCAATGCCACTCAAACCTAACATTGATCATGTAAATTATTACCCAGAGCAAAGCCTTTTGCTGATCATGTTTTGGTGAAAAACAACCTATGAAATCTTTCAACCTCTTTGACATGAATCTAAACTTGTTTAAAATCTGCTGGATATTAAGGTCAAAAAGATTCTTCATGATAAGACAGCTTTCTTTGACCAAGATGTACTCAATTTCAGAAGAATCTGACTGAATATTTGATCTCCAGATATTTGATAATCCGATATTCAGACATCTACCACTTTTACAGTATGCTTCAAAGAAAACAACCACATGATCAGTTAAGATTGAAAAGTCATAATATATTCAATATTTAGCATAATATGCCATGGTGTTATAATTGTAGGACTTTAATTCTCCAACCCTATATTGTTTGTTGAAAGTCACTCCTCATAATCTTTCCGGTTATCATAAGTTTGTCATCAAGGCCACAATTTAAAAATTTTAATACTACAAAAAACTTTGGATAACAACATAATTATAATGTCTGATGATAGCTTCAATGCTGACAGTGCTGGTGTTTCCATGTTTCATGGGACTAGATTTCAAATATGGCTAAGGGTGATTGATGGAGGTCAGTTTTGACCTTCAGTAAATCGCCAATCCTTGTTCGCCCATATTGCTAATACAGCCATATATGATTGACCATTTTACATATAGGCAATATTCTTTAGTCAAGCGAGTTTACAGAGAATAGAAAAGGTAACAAGAAATCATGGGGTGGTCAGGCAAATACATATAAGGTAAACAAATATATTTTGGATTATCAAAGTTCAACAGGTAAGCACAATTAATCGGCACATCCATATATATTACAGACATACCGTAGTATACAGAAAAGTGGAATCAGCATAATATGCTTCCTGCGTAAAATGCATTAAAATAAGATTTCTTCTGAAATATACAAGTTGGTACTTAATATTGAAACATGCATGTCTTGAATATTTTTTTGGGGATTTACACCTAAACGATGATCCTGGCATAAGAATCCTTACATATAATTATATTCTGATTGAAATATATAATTAACAGGCAGTCAAACCCTTTTTAATAAATAAAAGAATGTTCTTATTAATAAGAAACTAATGAAATTTATAGGTTATTACTGAATTCTGATAAAAACTGTCTGTACTAGCAATACAATGGGTGTTGGTTAATCAAGCAAGCTTCTAAACATTATTACCCAAGAAATCCTGAAAAAAGACAAGATGCTCGGCCACTTTTTTTGCCACATTTTTTCCACCACAGCAAGAACATCTTGTGTGCTTTGCTCCAGCCTTACAGTGTTATACACAGACAGCATAAAATCTTAAATTCATTTTGAAATTATTTAGAGAGAATATGACCTTTGAATTGCCTTTGCACTAAATGATGTTGACTAATGCTTTGGGTGAAAATGCTAATGAACATATAATCTATTTTAGGGTATAGACTAATTAGCATTAAAGCATACAAAGAATGCCTGTATGTACAATCTTAATGCATGGGGGAAAACAAGCTGAATATGAATCGCTGAGCTGCCATGAAAACAACATCACACCTGTCGCGCTGAAGTGCTCCGGAAATAAAAACAAGTTGAGAGAACGCTGTTGGCAGTGTCACGGAAATCATGGCTGTATATACAAAATGGCTAGGCATGTATCATACGGAGTGCTCATCTAATCCACACAGCTCTTATGTAGGGCACAGAACTGAAACAAAACAGAATGCGAAAAGTTTAGACAATATCTACAAAGAATATGTAAACACAACTTGTATGTGCTCAAGACATCAAAAATTCAAAATATTTCAATGTAATGAAATAGAAAATGAAAATAATTGTATCAATAAAATCTGGAACACTGAAAATTGAGCTAGATTATCGCTGTACATGTGATCCATCATGTATCTCCATACTTGATAATATTTTCTTTTACAAACAGCGACCTTTACCTTAATTTAACTCTCATTAGACTGAGCTTCCTCAGGCCCCAAAACCGGACATCAGACAATTTTAGTAGACAGATACCCATTTTCTCAGTGATCAGTCATTGATTTGTCTAATGTCTGGTGTTGGGGCCAGAGGAAACTTGGGTTAATGTACATAAGGCAATGTACTATCACTTGCAATTCTTCAGAAAGAATAGCCCATGTAAGCAATACAAATGTAAGAGCATTTATCTGTAGATGTATTCCTGCAGGGCCTTTAAGGGATTTCCATTTTGAGCAATGTTTACCTAAGTTCAGTATAACACAAAATAAATTACAGAAAAACACTAAATTAGTCAATCAGAAGTGGCCCCTGGTGAAGGTCTGAGATGTGTGGTTTGATTCCTACATGGGTTGGTCCAGTGTTTCCCAGGAAGCCGAGACCACAGACCGTCTATTGAGGTAATGTCCTCAGACGAGACACTTTACCTGTATTGCTCTGGGTAGCTTGCAGTTTCTGTTCAGTGAAGTAGGCACTAGCTACTACAAATAGAATCCATCTCAAAATGAACCTGACTATTAACAAACTTGAATGGATGCTTGTCATCAGAGGTGTATAATCTCAGATTTAGTGTTTCAGGCACAGTTTTCCAAAATTTTATCCTAGAACCTATAATAAGTAAATGACGAGAATGTCCACTTGCTGTGAAATACTAACCAGTCATAAGCATTGGAGGGGCTCCAATTTAGGGGGACAATTTCCCACTTGTAAGGTTCAACATAATGTGGGTTTCCAGAGTTTATAAAGAGGGACAAGTACATTGGAAGCATGTAACCTAATGATCTATCACAGCTCAAATATATCAAATCAATTTATATCAATCTATATGGTCCACATAAGCTCTTCAGTTAATATTAACGAGGTTCACTTTGTAAATAAAACGAACATGAAATACAACTTAAAGGGTGTTTCTTTTGATAAGGACCCACTCTAAAAGATCACAACATTAACTGTTAATGGCTAAATACATGACATGTATATGGAGGAAAGTAACAGACCAGGAAATACATTATATCCAAAGAAAAACAGACCTCAATAATGAAATTAGGATTTTTTTTCTCTTGAATATATTTAGCATGTAAACTGATTTTCACCCTTATTTTGACTATTACACATTTTATGAAGGAATTCTTACAAAAGAGATAGCGATCTAGCAAATCGTTTCCGAGATAAATGTTTGGTGTTGTGTCTAACATAGCCTTAGTATGTAAGATCACATCGCAGTAGTTAACATTGGTGAAAATCAATACAAACACACAGTAGTAAGTGCCATATGTTTCCTGTTCATGAAACCACATGTGTCAGCCACTGTAAAAGGAAGGGGAGCCGAGCAGATGGTCCCCCCACAAATCAATAATACTTATGTTAATATGGCCCATTAACAATGACATACTACTCCTACACTTCCTCCGACACAAATAACGAGTTGTTACAATATTTACAGTTAGGCCGTATGTCGTTTACAACAAAACAGCCCAGTAACGTACAAACCTAACAAAACACCAGAACTCAGAGGATGAACCTCTGATCTTTTGTAATGTGTTAGAATTCAATTGATGGAATTACTATGACCTTAAAAGTTTAAGAAAGGAAACAGGAATGTGTTGACCTTCCTCCATACTAGGGTCATAGCAGTAATCATTTGGATGCGTTTCTAAGCCAGATATCATCAGAATTCAATACCGAAAAAAAAAGGCACATAGTTATCATATAACCACCCCCCACCCCATCAATGAAATAGGTAATTCTGTCAACCGATTCATGGGATGTCTAACTTTTTATTTTGAAGTGATTAAGTGTGATCTTTAACCTTGACCACCAAAATCTAACATCAGGTGTAGAATTTGATGCTGTGATGTTATGGTGTGAATATGAACTAAACCTACCAGGGGCTTATCTTGTTCACAAGGTTTTTCATTTCAAAAGTGATCAAATGTGATCTTTGGCCTTTAATCTTGACCGATCATCATCAAAATCCAATCAGGCCCAGAATTTGATGCTGTGATGTTATGGTGTGAATAAGAGATATCTTAAACACGAGTTTTTTTATTATTTCAAAGTCGATCAATTGTGATCATGTCTTTGACCACTAACCACCAAAACCTAGCTTATCACAGCAGACACACTCAATTTCAAGAGGTCTTATAGTTTAGGAATGGCATGTACATTTAGAGCTTAAATAACAAGAATTTTAACATTGTTCAGCAATACATGTACTGATATGTGTATGTACACGAAATGAACATCCATGTAATTACCAATCATCAATAATTTTGTAATTGATCAATCAACATTGGATGCTTTTAATAATGTAGTTGTCAAAAATCAACAGTACATTGTAACACTGTACACATTATGGAAAATTCATATCTAGTACAGTTTCATAATGTAGTCAAAAGGCCTTCCCGACATACATACCAGGCAAGTTAAGTACATACGCATTGCAAGTTTAGCGAGTTGATAAAGCGGTGAAATTATGCTGCAGACAAAATATTATTGACTGTAATGACATCCAGCCAATATGACAAGCCCACAATATAATTGTCCCTTCACTGATAATATGGTGGGCATGAAAGAGGAATTTTTTTCTGAAAATTTTATCTTTTCATTTTTTTTGGCATAAAATACTACCAATAAAAGAATTTTAAATCTCTTATAAGTACCTTATCCTAGAACTGATTTGATTTTTGAGAAGCATTACAAAACTTAGGAGACCCAGACTGATATGATGTGCTATTGGTGTGGAATTGATCTTTGATGCAGAAACGACATGAAGCCTTGCCACCTTATCACAGAAATTGGTATTGATTTTGTAACAGGTCTGAGGCGCAGGCCCATACAGATAGAGAAATGTCTGTTGATACCTATATGATCAATATCTACCTTGGCTCTTGTACATATAATTGCCTGATGCTATCACTGGGGAACAAAAAAGCCCCAAGGCAACTTGACCTCACTTAACTTAACAAATCTATATATTGGCTAGATTTAAACACATCCAGACTGTGAATGGCATCAGTTTATCACAGCAGAACTATAAAATAGCAGCATCACCATTGCAGTAGGACTACTGCAGGAGATTTTACCCAATCTGAAAATCTTCTGTTCTTAACTTATCAGGACTACTGCAGGAGATTTTTACCCTATCTGAAAATCTTCTGTTCTTAACTTATCAGTAAAACTGCAATAGATTCTTACCCTATCTTAACATCTTCTGTTCTTAACTTATCAAGACTATTGCAGGAGATTTTTACCCTATGTGAACTTCTTCTGTTCTTAACTTATCAGGACTATTGCAGGAGATTCTTACCCCATCTGAACATCTGCTGTTCTTAACCCTATTTATCAGGATTATTGCAGAAGATGATTTCTCTTCCTGAACATCTTCTGTTCTTTGCGCTACTTTTTCAGAGACAACTACTTTTTTCATTATTTGTCCTAGTTTCACTGATTTTCATATTGTACATATCCTAACCTCAAACAAGTCAAGTTAGTTTTTTGAACTACAATGTACAGTATTTTGATTGGATGTAAAGTCAAGACCTACTGACTTAAAGTACTAATTAACCTTCAAAAGAGAAAACAATGGTGCAATTTCATTTTTTTTTCTTCTAATTTCAAATGTCTATCAGTTATCCTAAATAACAGCGGGATAATATGTTTATTAATTATTACAGCCAATCGAAAATATACAGCAGAAGTCCGAAGCAAGACCAAGACAATTTCAAAAGTTTTACTTTGGTTTTTGTTAGTCATAGCCTTTGCCTAAAGCCCACAGACATATGAAAAATCATGGCATGACCTTATGTTCTACCAATAGAATGACCTTGATGCTAGCAATAGAATGATCTTGATGCTAACAGTATTGTGACCTCTTTGCTTGGATTTATAAGGTCAGAGGTAAAGCTTATACATGAATAGTCATCTTAGTACATTTTGTATTGGTACTTATAGGACTATCTAAATGTAAATGACATTCCTCAAATGCCTATTCAATATGATGTCTTAATTGTAGCCAAGGGGACGATGACAGTCAAAATGCCTATTCCATCGACAGGAGAGCACTGTCATTAATGAATAACTTCTATTAAATCAAATTGGAATCTACATAAGACAGCAAAAAGTTCAGGGTATATAACAATATTTAGATACTGAACTACCTTGCTCTGAATTTTGTAATTGAGATTTGCTTTCAAAGCTCTGTTGTTCATATCGACTAAATTACCATAGCAAGACAATTCAATGCTTTATTAAGTTTAGAAGTTTATGTTACCAATATCAAAAGCATTCAGCTGTGAAGCAATTTTGCTACAGTATAAAGATGTCAAGTATACAGGTATGAAAAGACAACAGGTCTTAGTGCAGGGAGGTAGAGGTCATAATGTGGGGATGTAGAGGTCGTAATGTGGGAAGGTAGAGATCGTAATGTGTGGATGTAGAGGTCGTAATGTGGGGATGTAGAGGTCGTAATGTGGGGATGTAGAGGTCGTAATGTGGGGATGTAGAGGTCGTAATGTGGGGATGTAGAGGTCGTAATGTGGGAAGGTAGAGAAGACCAACAACGACCCAGAAGAAACTATCTGCACCCAGCAGTCTATACTTACCCTGTTATTTAGTATTTCTTATGGAATGAACACCACTAATGGGATCTATATGCTACCTCAATTCAGGCCTTATACAAATGGACTTAACATTTGATACATACTGAACTTTATTTCACAGAAGGCTTTAACTTAACGGTACTCTATTCTACTCTTCACTCTTCTAAGAATTCCAGCGTCAATCTTAGAAATTTTGATTCAACACAAGAAGATCATTGGATACTGCTCAACACCATGTTACACGAACTTGAACTGTACCATATATTCAATATGCCTAACATATTCCATACCATCTTTAACTGAACATTACCATGTATGACCTTGGAAATAGCAGGATACCCCTTAGGAATTATTCTGATGCAAGGACCTTTTCTTGTTCGGGAGTCATCCTTTATGAACTTTTCTGTACTATGTTTTTATCTATTAATCATGTTTTCTCTCATTACTAAAGTTTGCTCTATACTTGGACTATACACAACTGCCAGTTGTGTATAATACAAGAGATCCCAGAGGGATCTTGGCGCCCACCATTGAATGATCTTCATAGGTTCCATGTCGGATTGATCTTTTCTCTACTTTTCCCTTCATTTTACTAATCTGTGCAAATTGAGACATCCCTCCAGTACTTTTCAAACAAGGGAATCCAAGCTATATAAGAAATTTGAGATTTAACGATAATGGCTGTTTGTTTGCCAGGTTGTTTTCAGGACAGACTGGTCCAAAAATGCAATACAAGGGACCAAGGGGAACCTACTTATGAAATTTGAGAAAGATCCCTTCAGTACTTTCTCAGAAATAGTGATAACAAACTTAAATTGTCAAAATCCAAGATGGCTGCCTGTCAGCCATGTTGTTTTCTGATTGGTCTCAAAACGCAATATGCATAACTAGGCACCAAGGGGAACCTACATATGAAATTTGAGAAAGATCCCGTTAGTACTTTCTCAGAAATAGCGATAACAAACTTCAATGGTCAAAATCCAAGATGGCTGCCTGTCGGCCATGTTGTTTTCCAATCGGTCCCAAAATGCTAGGCACCAAGGGGAACCTACATATGAAATTTGAGAAAGATCTCTTCAGTATTTTCTGAGAAATAGCGATAACAAACTTCAATTGTCAATATCCAAGATGGCTACCTGTCAGCCATGTTGTTTTCTGATTGGTCTCAAAATGCTGTATGCATAACAAGGCACTGAGGGGAACGTATGTATGAAATTTGAGAAAGATCCCTTCGTTATTTTCTGAGAAATAGCGATAACAAACTTCAATTGTCAAAATCCAAGATGGCTGCCTGTCGGCCAGGTTGTTTTCCGATTGGTCTCAAAATGCAAAATGCATAACTAGGCAACAAGAGGAACCTACATATGAAATTTGAGAAAGATCCCTTCATCACTTTCTGAGAAATAGCGATAACAAACTTCAATTGTCAAAATCCAAGATGGCTGCCTGTCGGCCATGTTGTTTTCCGATTGGTCTCAAAATACAATATGCATAACAAGGCACCAAGAGGAACCTACATATGAAATTTGAGAAAGATCCCTTCAGTACTTTCTGAGAAATAGCGATAACAAACTTCAATTGTCAAAATCCAAGATGGCTGCCTGTCGGCCATGTTGTTTTCCGATTGGTCTCAAAATGCAATATGCATAACTAGGCACCAAGGGGAACCTACATATGAAATTTGAGAAAGATCCCTTCAGTACTTTCTGAGAAATAGCGATAACAATCTTCAATTGTCAAAATCCAAGATGGCTGCCTGTCGGCCATGTTGTTTTCCGATTGGTCTCAAAATGCAATATGCATAACTAGGCACCAAGTGGAACCTAAATATGAAATTTGAGAGAGATCCCTTCAGTACTTTCTGAGAAATAGCGATAACAAACTTCAATTGTCAAAATCCAAGATGGCTGCCTGTCGGCCATGTTGTTTTCTGATTGGTCTCAAAATGCAATATGCATAACTAGGCACCAAGAGGAACCTACATATGAAATTTGAGAAAGATCCCTTCATTATTTTCTGAGAAATAGCGATAACAAACTTCAATTGTCAAAATCCAAGATGGCTGCCTGTCGGCCATGTTGTTTTCCGATTTGTCTCAAAATGCAATATGCATAACTAGGCACCAAGGGGAACCTACATATGAAATTTGAGAAAGATCCCTTCAGTACTTTCTGAGAAATAGCGATAACAAACTTCAATTGTCAAAATCCAAGATGGCTGCCTGTCGGCCATGTTGTTTTCCGATTGGTCTCAAAATGCAATATGCATAACTAGGCACCAAGGGGAACCTACATATGAAATTTGAGAAAGATCCCTTCAGCACTTTCTGAGGATTAGCGATAACAAGAATTGTTTACGGACGGACGGAGGGACGGACCGTGGGACGGACGGACGGACGGACGGAGGGACGGACGGACGACGGACCACGGACGCAGGGCGATTTGAATAGCCCACCATCTGATGATGGTGGGCTAAAAAGAAATTAAAAGTTATTTTGATGTTTAACTCCTTGAAATTGTATATCTTTTTATCAGCAATTAAACAGATTTATCTTTGTCCAACCACATGTGTTCAGCACACATACAATCTCACTTGAGCTGCCGGTTTCAGGGGTAATACGATGTATGACGGCTCAATAACATCAAATGAAATTGAAGTGATATACCAGTTCTTAGTTCTGAAAATGAACCCTATAAATTTACCTGTGCATTTATACACGAATGCGCACTATACGCAAAAATTAACAGTACTTCAAGGGAGATGGAAATATCACAGGGTAATTTAATGGAAACAAACAATGGGAAAGAAATTATGAAGATACACCACGAATGTGTATGTCAGTGAAAAAAATTAAAGAGGAGGTTTCAGCAATTCAGGGCAATGTTATGACCATAATAGATGGTTGAGGCGTCATGGTCAGGCTTCAAAGTCAAAGATGGTGATTTGGTAGTGGGAACTATTGTTAAGACATAGGGAAAAACCTTACCTTTCAAGATGTAGTCAGTCAGAAGTGTGGGGACTGTTGGACTGTCTTCATTTATGGCCTGTAGTACTGTAAAACAAAACGAAAAACATCATGTTGTGTTTGGATTACAATCAAACATTGGCCTTTTTGTTTTACATGATATTGTAGCAATACATTAATATAGCAGTACTTGACATTCCAATTTAATCAGATGCAAAAACGGTAAAAAGTTCACTAAATACAAAATGACTACTCCATTTATCCAAGTCAATTCTCATCTTAATTAATCTAGTAATAAGCCAATTTTTGGCAATGGGCCCATAAAAACGCTGATTTAAAAAAAACAAGAGATCCCAGAGGGATCTTGGCGCCCACCATTGAATGATCTTTATAGGTTCCATGTCAGATTGATCTTTTCTCTACTTTTCCCTTCTTCTAAGTCTTACTAATCTGTGTAAATTCAGAAACAGCCCTCTAGATCTAGTACTTTTCAAACAAGGGGAACCTATATATAAAATTTAAGATTTAGCGATAATGGCTGTCTGTCGGCCATGTTGTTTTCCGATTGGTCCCAAAATGCGATACCAGGGACCAAGGGGAACCTACATATGAAATTTGAGAAAGATCTCTTCAGTACCTTCTGTACAATAGCGATAACAAACTTCAATTTTCAAAATACAAGATGGCTGCCTGTCAGCCAGGTTGTTTTCTGACTGGTCTCAAAATCCAATATGTATAACTAGACACAGAGGGCAACCTACAAATGAAATTCAGAAAGATCCTTTCAGCAATTTCTGATAAATAGCGATAACAATCTTCAATTGTCAAAATCCAAGATGGCTGCCTGTCGGCCATGTTGTTTTTCAATTGGTCTCAAAATGCAATACGCATAACTACGCACTGAGGGAAACCTACATATGAAATTTGAGAAAGATCCCTTCAGTACTTTCTGAGAAATAGCGATAACAAACTTCAATTGTCAAAATCCAAGATGACTGCCTGTCGGCCATGTTGTTTTCCGAATAGTCTCAAAATGCAATATGCATAACTAGGCACCGAGGGAAACCTACATATGAAATTTCAGAAAGATCCCTTCATAAGTATCTGAGAAATAGCGATAACAAACTTCAATTGTCAAAATCCAAGATGGCTGCCTGTCGGCCATGTTGTTTTCCAATTGGTCTCAAAACGCAATATGCATAACTAGGCACCAAGAGGAACCTTTATATGAAATTTCAGAAAGATCCCTTCATAAGTTTCTGAGAAATAGCGATAACAAACTTCAATTGTCAAAATCCAAGATGGCTGCATGTCGGCCATGTTGTTTTCCGATTGGTCTCAAAATGCAATATGCATAACTAGGCACCAAGGGGAATCTACATATGAAATTTGAGAAAGATCCCTTCAGTACTTTCTCAGAAATAGCGATAACAAACTTCAATTGTCAAAATCCAAGATGGCTGCCTGTCGGCCATGTTGTTTTCCGATTGGTCTCAAAATGCAATATGCATAACTAGGCACCAAGGGGAATCTACATATTAAATTTGAGAAAGATCCCTTCAGTACTTTCTCAGAAATAGCGATAACAAACTTCAATTGTCAAAATCCAAGATGGCTGCCTGTCGGCCATGTTGTTTTCCGATTGGTCTCAAAATGCAATATGCATAACTAGGCACCAAGGGGAACCTACATATGAAATTTGAGAAAGATCCCTTCAGTACTTTCTCAGAAATAGCGATAACAAACTTCAATTATCAAAATCCAAGATGGCTGCCTGTCGGCCATGTTGTTTTCCGATTGGTCTCAAAATGCAATATGCATAACTAGGCACCAAGGGGAGTCTACATATGAAATTTGAGAAAGATCCCTTCAGCACTTTCTCAGAAATAGCGATAACAAACTTCAATTATCAAAATCCAAGATGGCTGCCTGTCGGCCATGTTGTTTTCCGATTGGTCTCAAAATGCAATATGCATAACTAGGCACCAAGGGAAGCCTACATATGAAATTTGAGAAAGATCCCTTCAGTACTTTCTCAGAAATAGCGATAACAAACTTCAATTATCAAAATCCAAGATGGCTGCCTGTCGGCCATGTTGTTTTCCGATTGGTCTCAAAATGCAATATGCATAACTAGGCACCAAGGGAAGCCTACATATGAAATTTGAGAAAGATCCCTTCAGTACTTTCTCAGAAATAGCGATAACAAACTTCAATTGTCAAAATCCAAGATGGCTGCCTGTCGGCCATGTTGTTTTCCGATTGGTCTCAAAATGCAATATGCATAACTAGGCACCAAGGGGAACCCACATATGAAATTTGGGAAAGATCCCTTCAGTACTCTCTGAGGATTAGCGATAACAAGAATTGTTTACGGACGGACGGACGGAGGGACGGACGGAGGGACGGACGGACGGAGGGACGGACGGACCACGGACCACGGACGCAGGGCGATTTGAATAGCCCACCATCTGATGATGGTGGGCTAAAAATCTAGTAAGAACCGCTCACATCACCAACTTTCAGCTAAATTTTATTTGCTGGCTCTCTGGGCTTATTTCAGGATAAATACAGAGATCGTGATATGGTGACAAATTCATGTGTTTTGAAATCAATATATTGCCTTAATACTTTTCTAGGATAAACGGGGAGGTAGTATTATTTTTTTCAAATGCGGACCAAAACATGTCCGACAGCATATTCATTACAAACCATCAAACCCTATAGCATAATATCACACAGAATAAACCGAAGCTTTCTACAGGGACCAAGTCAATCGGACTGATCAGAGATCACAATTACCCAAATATTTTTGAGAATGAAGGTCCAATTGACTCATCCTGCCTTTGGCAATGCCAGTATTGGCATATGTGCCAACTACTTACATCAGTATTCACATTTTCTAGAGAAACTTGGCAAAACTGAAACCTGTTGTAACGCTTGCCATAATTAAGCCATGCAATATTCTCTCTTTAACTTCACAATGAGACAAGGGAAACTATGCAAAGCTGGAAACTATATTTAATAATCTAAATTAAAACCAACGTATGTGTCACTTAGTCTAATTAATGCCAAGCTAAATCATAAAATTTTTCAAAGTTCAAATACTATTTTGTTTACATACTTTTAATGTATATTTGAAGTTGTTCAGATCTTGGTGGGCCTTCAAATGTGTGGTAGGGGATTACTGTCGTAAGGAACTGCAATAAGAAGAAAACAATACAAATTTCAAAACTATAGCACAAGTCAAAGTGTAATTTGGTTTCAAACATTACTTCAAGTCAGTGTTTCTAAGAATTTCCTCACAGAATTTTACCCAGAAGCTGATATTTAAATTTCGCTAGTTATTGTTTGGTGATTTCTGTATATTTCCTTATATACTTTTTCCTTCCAAGAAGACAATAAAATTCACACACGTCATCATATGCTTATCATATGATACTTTTATTTATCAATTATTAATGAGTGTTAAAACATGTCTACTATTCCAGTAAAATACCTAATGGGGTATGTCAAGTTCTGTCAAAGAGGAAACACCTACATATTTTTTAAATGGTACCACATAATAAGCCCCATTTAGCCTTGTTCCCACCAAGCATACATTTTCATTAATTCTGGACACCCCCCTCCCATAGGATATATATTTTAATTGAAAACCCCTTATGCTTATCAACTTTTAATCAAATTTTCCACAAATGTCCCCTTTACTCATAACTATAGTTTTAGTTTTTCTTTACACACAACTTTTAAACCAAAACTCACAGTTTTAGGGCCGTCTGGACTTGTCAAATTATTGTTTACACTGGAAGTTGGTGGAGCTGGTTTGTTTTTCTTCTTCTTTTTGTCAAGATTGCTCTCCCTGCGGCGTTTCTGTATGGTGAGGAGCAGAGAGATAAACTGGTTCTTCAACTCCTTATCGTACTCGTATTCGTCACGCAGGGCCAGTTCCCGGATCAACGTCTCTGATAGCTCTTTGATGATCAACTCATACTCTGCTAGGACCTCATTCAGCTTTGTATTCGACATTCCCTTCAGCTCTGTAAACCACAAATTGAAAACCATAGGTTAGATTGTTTCCATGTAAGTGTATGCCAGGCAAAGAGGGTTGTAGATCTACCATTTTCTAAAACATACTGCTAGCAACCTAGGGTATATATTACACAATGTTTGTAGAAATAAAGGTAGCACTACGTTTTGAACTGGTAGATTTTTCTACTAAATAAAAGGTCTTTGCAAATGCGTAAAATGACAGACTTTATGTACCTGAATTTGTTGATTTACATATTTACCAACACAATTAAGAGTTTACTTGAAGCCATAAAGTTAAGAAGCCAACCTTCTTTTGAGGAGTATTTTGTTACCACACTTACCTGCTTCCGAGTAGGAGGGGAGGGAATCTTTGATTGTAGTATAAGGTACAGTCTCTATGGGGTAAAGCTCGGCTGGATTCTCCTGCTGTGGGTCCTACAAACCAAGGCCAGAGTATTATGTAAAAGTGCACTGAACCATCGGTCAATGAAAAAAGTAGGAGACATAACACTGATAAATGAGCACAGGAAAGTTTGCTCAAGTGATAAAATTTCAGGGTAAGCCTTACAGCTGATGAGGTTTCTAGCCTGGCTGCTTCCACAGGTTGACATGCTGTATTGATTAGGCACTAAAACGGGAAAGCCAGCTTTGTGCACTGTAAGTCTATATGCTATCATGAAAATGGGAAAAGATATATTTGTCACCATGTACTCTATTGTTTGTGATTTATTACTTTTTGCCAATGGCTAATTAACCTTTAACTTGGGAAGATTTTTGCAATTTCAGAGTAAATTGCCTCCTTTCTGAAATCCCTCAACCCAGAAAGATGAGATAATGGACTGTCCTTCAGCTGCAGCTTTGTTCTTCAGTAAGACACTTTACTCTAATTGGCAGCAATTGTTCCTCATGGTCATAGCATAAAATGGGCCTAATTGTATATTGTTAATTGACATAGCCACCTCAAAATGACCCTTGCTTTCACCTGAAGATCAACCCAGCAAACAAACTTCAAACTGCTATATACTAAATGCAACTTAGCAAAACAATACAGAAATTTCACCAAATTTAGATAAACTTAATTACTACCCCAACTTTCCAAGACACATAAATCTTAAAACATTTACACAGATTCTTGTTCTTAACATATCCTACGTCACATTGAAGCACTAAATCTAGCTTGTCCTCGTACCTGCATCATGCACTCGATTTCACTGATGACTTCCTCGGCCGTTTCCACGTGGTCAGAGTCATTTTGTGTCAGACTGCTAACAATGAGGGAATGCATGTCGAAGGCCTGGGCCAGCTCCTCATCATCAGACAGATCAAGATTAGGGGTCACACATTCCTGTAGGGAGACAAAAATATATATAACATCCTCTTCTACAAGATTAGGGGTCACACATTCCTATAGGGAGACACAAATATATATAACATCCTCTTCTACAAGATTAGGGGTCACACATTCCTGTGGGGAGACACAAATATAGATAACATCCTCTTCTACAAGATTCAAGATTTTTTTTATTTCTCACATAAAGCCAATTTAACGGTGTAGAGAAAACAACATACCTATATACATGTTCATACAGAAACTGACCTATCAAAATTGAGTGAACATCTTTTCCTGTTTTTATTTATTGCTAGATTACTATCAGTAAACTAGAGGATCTAAATTAATGGCTACCTAAAGTTAAATTACACATCCCACAAGGAATTCTTCAATTACTTCTACTTCCAGAAATCAATTATTTAATCATGCTGTTTTGCACTTTCCAATATTTCTCTTATTTATCAATAACATAAACATTGTCATAACTTCACACTTTATAGGACATGTAAAGATTTGTCTAGCTACGATGTAACTTGTCCTCACTAAGGCGCGGATCTAGGAATTTGAAAAGGGGGGGATCCAGTAATTTAATGGTAATGCGAGCGCCGTAGGCGCGAGACGAATTTTTTTGGCGAGGGGTCTGGGGCCCAAAATTTCGGAAAATGAAATGATTATAGCAAATTTTGCAATCTTTCGGGAATAAGATTTTCGATAACCCCTGGATCCGCTAGTGTCACTAATAACTGTACATAAAAGGTGTATTTTCGTGTACTCAAATCTGAACACATCATCAAATCTTGCCCTCACTATGATCAGACAAGTCTATTGTAACCTACCTTACGCTCTCCAAGATTTAGAACTTTTGTATGCAGCTCCCTTGCATAGGATTTTGACCAGTCTATTGGAAGGATGTTACCAAAGTTCCCCGTGATTGTCCACCACATTCTGAAACACAAACACACATGCTCAGCAATGTCATCTTGTTCAGTCAAGACTGAAAAATAATTCCTTGTCAGACATTAGGCATACAAGTTATAGACCGGGATGAATCTATATGTCTGAAATTCTTCAAAATATTTTGAGATTTTTTTTTTTTTTATGTTCGGTATTGGCTCATTAATAAAAAGAAAAGTTTTTTTTCCAACTTCACTGATATGGTTTGTTGATATGAGTAAATAACATAACTTGAAGAATTGGTCAAATATATTTGGAACCTTTATTTAGTCTCCTGGTCCCAAAAATGCTGAAGTTTCATATCAAGTCTGGATTCCCTGTATCGGGCCTAACACCACATCCCTTTGCCTCCAGTAGGGGACAAAATCTTAACTTATATAATATTCAATTCCTAATACCCAAGGATACTGCAGATCCAAATAACTTCATACAAACAGAAGAGGGATTTAAAATGTTTAGTCTGTTTTCACCTTGGGAACTACTGTGTTATATATCACATCAATGCTGGAGACAAACAGACAACGGGTACCGTGCAAAGGTCACAAATCATGTTAGGGTTTTTTGCAGATATGTGCCAACATCAATTAGCAGTGACCAACAAATTGGCAAAGATTTAATTCAAAATAAGTAAACACTCTGTTTGTAATGAAATATATTCAGGTGATTTCAAATTCATGATTCTATGCAAATATCCATACTTCAGGAACCTACAGCATTAAAGATACATAGTTAATATTTATCACACTCAGTCTGTAGAATGAAAATAAAGATTTTTGCAAGATTATTTCTTGTATAAACTTACATATATATGCTATATATATACTCTTTCTTAAGGCTTAGTTATGAGTCTGAGAATAGACACAGCATGCCATGTGTACATCCAAGCAATTCTGATATCATTTTATGTACATATATAGATATTGTATTTCTTTATGTAACAGACACTTTCATTGTATGTAACATGTCTGAACAGAACTGTTGCTCTGGGAGGCTGGGCCACCAAATTCCCCAGCAGCAACAGCAACAATGAAAAGTGTCCCATTAGTTGGAAGGGAAGCTGGCACCCAGCCATTGTTGAGATAGTCGTGTGTTTATTGATTATTCACTCAACAGAGGCCCAATCATTCTTCCTCTTCTAAATGAGTCACTGATTCCACTATCATCCATTATTCACAGAGACAACTCTATATACTACCTATTATATATATTTCCTCATTACTATTTATTACACTAATAACCTTTGGTATATACTGGATAATTACATGATCTGATAAAAATCTTCATAATTAGAGCACTAATGTATTTTTCCAATTTGTGAATTATAACAGAATTCCATATTCGTTTATTACAAAATTGTCATACCCAAGATTTCAATTCATAGTACCATGATGGGTGATCACAAAATTGGTCCCAATATGACAAAAATATTTATTAAAAGGAACAATTGGAAGTGATCACCAGCTTTTGTAAGATTTTTTAATGTCATAAAAAATTGGACAAACTAAAGGCCTAGTTTGGTTTATTATTGTTTAACACACTATCAACTGCTAAGGTAATTAAAATATAAGATGGCTTCCCCTGTGTGCAAGATGCATGTAGTGTAGGTGTGTTCGTGTCATGGGAAGCTGCTGTATGTTTGTCTCCTTGTGATAGCACTGATGCTAACTTTATAGTGCGATCTTACAGAAGCATACTGCCGAAGACACCCAGCAGGACACTCCATCTGGTCACATTACACTGACAACAGTCAAACCAGTCATCCAAATACTAAAAATGCTGAGCACTATTGGTATGCAGGAAAATCAACTACCATTGTAACAAGAGATCCCAGAGGGATCTTGGCGCCCACCATTGAATGATCTTTATAGGTTCCATGTCAGATTGATCTTTTCTCTACTTTTCCCTTCTTCTAAGTCTTACTAATCTGTGTAAATTCAGAAACAGCCCTCTAGATCTAGTACATTTCAAACAAGGGGAACCTATGTATAAAATTTAAGATTTAGCGATAATGGCTGTCTGTCGGCCATGTTGTTTTCCGATTGGTCCCAAAATGCAATACCAGGGACCAAGGGGAACCTACATATGAAATTTGAGAAAGATCCCTTCAGTACCTTCTGTACAATAGCGATAACAAACTTCAATTTTCAAAATCCAAGATGGCTGCCTGTCGGCCATGTTGTTTTTCGATTGGTCTCAAAATGCAATATGCATAACTACGCACTGAGGGAAACCTACATATGAAATTTGAGAAAGATCCCTTCAGTACTTTCTGAGAAATAGCAATAACAAACTTCAATTGTCAAAATCCAAGATGACTGCCTGTCGGCCATGTTGTTTTCCGAATAGTCTCAAAATGCAATATGCATAACCAGGCACAGAGGGGAACCTACATATGAAATTTCAGAAAGATCCCTTCAGTACTTTCTCAGAAATAGCGATAACAAACTTCAATTGTCAAAATCCAAGATGGCTGCCTGTCAGCCATGTTGTTTTCAGATTAGTCTCAAAATGCAATATGCATAACTAGGCACCGAGGGAAACCTACATATGAAATTTCAGAAAGATCCCTTCATAAGTATCTGAGAAATAGCGATAACAAACTTTAATTGTCAAAATCCAAGATGGCTGCCTGTCGGCCATGTTGTTTTCCAATTGGTCTCAAAACGCAATATGCATAACTAGGCACCAAGAGGAACCTTTATGTGAAATTTCAGAAAGATCCCTTCATAAGTTTCTGAGAAATAGCGATAACAAACTTCAATTGTCAAAATCCAAGATGGTTGCCTGTCGGCCATGTTGTTTTCCGATTGGTCTCAAAATGCAATATGCATAACTAGGCACCAAGGGGAATCTACATATGAAATTTGAGAAAGATCCCTTCAGTACTTTCTCAGAAACAGCGATAACAAACTTCAATTGTCAAAATCCAAGATGGCTGCCTGTCGGCCATGTTGTTTTCCGATTGGTCTCAAAATGCAATATGCATAACTAGGCACCAAGGGGAATCTACATATGAAATTTGAGAAAGATCCCTTCAGTACTTTCTCAGAAATAGCGATAACAAACTTCAATTGTCAAAATCCAAGATGGCTGCCTGTCGGCCATGTTGTTTTCCGATTGGTCTCAAAATGCAATATGCATAGCTAGGCACCAAGGGGAACCTACATATGAAATTTGAGAAAGATCCCTTCAGTACTTTCTCAGAAATAGCGATAAAAAAATTCAATTATCAAAATACAAGATGGCTGCCTGACGGCCATGTTGTTTTCCGATAGGTCTCAAAATGCAATATGCATAACTAGGCACCAAGGGGAGTCTACATATGAAATTTCAGAAAGATCCCTTCAGTAAGTATCTGAGAAATAGCGATAACAAACTTAATTGTCAAAATCCAAGATGGCTGCCTGTCGGCCATGTTGTTTTCCGATTGGTCTCAAAACTGCAATATGCATAACTAGGCACCAAGAGGAAGCCTTACATATGAAATTTCAGAAAGATCCCTTCAGTAAGTTTCTCAGAAATAGCGATAACAAACTTCAATTGTCAAAATCCAAGATGGCTTGCCTGTCGGCCATGTTGTTTTCCGATTGGTCTCAAAATGCAATATGCATAACTAGGCACCAAGGGGAATCTACATATGAAATTTGAGAAAGATCCCTTCAGTACTTTCTCAGAAATAGCGATAACAAACTTCAATTGTCAAAATCCAAGATGGCTGCCTGTCGGCCATGTTGTTTTCCGATTGGTCTCAAAATGCAATATGCATAACTAGGCACCAAGGGGATTCCTACATATGAAATTTGAGAAAGATCCCTTCAGTACTTTCTCAGAAATAGCGATAACAAACTTCAATTGTCAAAATCCAAGATGGCTGCCTGTCGGCCATGTTGTTTTCCGATTGGTCTCAAAATGCAATATGCATAGCTAAGCACCAAGGGGAACCTACATATGAAATTTGAGAAAGATCCCTTCAGTACTTTCTCAGAAATAGCGATAAAAAATTTCAATTATCAAAATACAAGATGGCTGCCTGACGGCCATGTTGTTTTCCGATAGGTCTCAAAATGCAATATGCATAACTAGGCACCAAGGGGAATCTACATATGAAATTTCAGAAAGATCCCTTCATAAGTATCTGAGAAATAGCGATAACAAACTTTAATTGTCAAAATCCAAGATGGCTGCCTGTCGGCCATGTTGTTTTCCAATTGGTCTCAAAACGCAATATGCATAACTAGGCACCAAGAGGAACCTTTATATGAAATTTCAGAAAGATCCCTTCATAAGTTTCTGAGAAATAGCGATAACAAACTTCAATTGTCAAAATCCAAGATGGTTGCCTGTCGGCCATGTTGTTTTCCGATTGGTCTCAAAATGCAATATGCATAACTAGGCACCAAGGGGAATCTACATATGAAATTTGAGAAAGATCCCTTCAGTACTTTCTCAGAAATAGCGATAACAAACTTCAATTGTCAAAATCCAAGATGGCTGCCTGTCGGCCATGTTGTTTTCCGATTGGTCTCAAAATGCAATATGCATAACTAGGCACCAAGGGGAATCTACATATGAAATTTGAGAAAGATCCCTTCAGTACTTTCTCAGAAATAGCGCTAACAAACTTCAATTGTCAAAATCCAAGATGGCTGCCTGTCGGCCATGTTGTTTTCCGATTGGTCTCAAAATGCAATATGCATAGCTAAGCACCAAGGGGAACCTACATATGAAATTTGAGAAAGATCCCTTCAGTACTTTCTCAGAAATAGCGATAAAAAATTTCAATTATCAAAATACAAGAAATTTGAGAAAGATCCCTTCAGTACTTTCTCAGAAATAGCGATAACAAAGTTCAATTGTCAAAATCCAAGATGGCTGCCTGTCGGCCATGTTGTTTTCCGATTGGTCTCAAAATGCAATATGCATAACTAGGCACCAAGGGGAATCTACATATGAAATTTCAGAAAGATCCCTTCATAAGTATCTGAGAAATAGCGATAACAAACTTTAATTGTCAAAATCCAAGATGGCTGCCTGTCGGCCATGTTGTTTTCCAATTGGTCTCAAAACGCAATATGCATAACTAGGCACCAAGAGGAACCTTTATATGAAATTTCAGAAAGATCCCTTCATAAGTTTCTGAGAAATAGCGATAACAAACTTCAATTGTCAAAATCCAAGATGGTTGCCTGTCGGCCATGTTGTTTTCCGATTGGTCTCAAAATGCAATATGCATAACTAGGCACCAAGGGGAATCTACATATGAAATTTGAGAAAGATCCCTTCAGTACTTTCTCAGAAATAGCGATAACAAACTTCAATTGTCAAAATCCAAGATGGCTGCCTGTCAGGCCATGTTGTTTTCAGATTAGGTCTCAAAATGCAATATGCATAACTAGGCACCGAGGGAACCTACATATGAAATTTCAGAAAGATCCCTTCATAAGTATCTGAGAAATAGCGATAACAAACTTTAATTGTCAAAATCCAAGATGGCTGCCTGTCGGCCATGTTGTTTTCCAATTGGTCTCAAAACGCAATATGCATAACTAGGCACCAAGAGGAACCTTTATGTGAAATTTCAGAAAGATCCCTTCATAAGTTTCTGAGAAATAGCGATAACAAACTTCAATTGTCAAAATCCAAGATGGTTGCCTGTCGGCCATGTTGTTTTCCGATTGGTCTCAAAATGCAATATGCATAACTAGGCACCAAGGGGAATCTACATATGAAATTTGAGAAAGATCCCTTCAGTACTTTCTCAGAAACTAGCGATAACAAACTTCAATTGTCAAAATCCAAGATGGCTGCCTGTCGGCCATGTTGTTTTCCGATTGGTCTCAAAATGCAATATGCATAACTAGGCACCAAGGGGAATCTACATATGAAATTTGAGAAAGATCCCTTCAGTACTTTCTCAGAAATAGCGATAACAAACTTCAATTGTCAAAATCCAAGATGGCTGCCTGTCGGCCATGTTGTTTTCCGATTGGTCTCAAAATGCAATATGCATAGCTAGGCACCAAGGGGAACCTACATATGAAATTTGAGAAAGATCCCTTCAGTACTTTCTCAGAAATAGCGATAAAAAATTTCAATTATCAAAATACAAGATGGCTGCCTGTCGGCCATGTTGTTTTCCGATAGGTCTCAAAATGCAATATGCATAACTAGGCACCAAGGGGAGTCTACATATGAAATTTGAGAAAGATCCCTTCAGTACTTTCTCAGAAATAGTGATAACAAACTTCAATTATCAAAATCCAAGATGGCTGCCTGTCGGCCATGTTGTTTTCCGATTGGTCTCAAAATGCAATATGCATAACTAGGCACCAAGGGAAGCCTACATATGAAATTTGAGAAAGATCCCTTCAGTACTTTCTCAGAAATAGCGATAACAAACTTCAATTATCAAAATCCAAGATGGCTGCCTGTCGGCCATGTTGTTTTCCGATTGGTCTCAAAATGCAATATGCATAACTAGGCACCAAGGGAAGCCTACATATGAAATTTGAGAAAGATCCCTTCAGTACTTTCTCAGAAATAGCGATAACAAACTTCAATTGTCAAAATCCAAGATGGCTGCCTGTCGGCCATGTTGTTTTCCGATTGGTCTCAAAATGCAATATGCATAACTAGGCACCAAGGGGAACCCACATATGAAATTTGGGAAAGATCCCTTCAGTACTCTCTGAGGATTTGCGATAACAAGAATTGTTTACGGACGGACGGACGGAGGGACGGAGGGACGGAGGGACGGAGGGACGGAGGGACGGACGGACGACGGACCACGGACGCAGGGCGATTTGAATAGCCCACCATCTGATAATGGTGGGCTAATAAAATCCAAGAAGAGTAAAGTTGCAAGAACAAAGAGAAAAGACCTGCAGAGCATACAATAGGCCTGAGTAACCATAGTTTCAAAACCATTTAATACCAGCCTGGTGTCCTTGCTGCTCCTTTGCTAATAGGGATATCTATTTTTTGTTCCTTTTTTTTCTTTTACTTTTGAAACAATTAACTTCTAAGCTTTTTTCTAGCTACAACACAAAATCATTCAACATATATACAGAACTGTATACTCAGCTGGCTAGTGCACTTGTTGTTTTTGGCTAATAATAATATTATTATTGTTGTTTGTCTGTTACTATGTATTGAAACAAAATATACATGTACTTACTTAATATTCAAAAAAAAAAACCCATCTCAGTTCAGAAATAGAACATCTGGAGGGATGACTGACATTGTAATAGAATATAGTACAGGAAGGATGGGCAACCATGTCAGGCAGCTATAATCGTAAAATGGCTGACAGATCATTTAATAAGAATAATAAACTACTCCAAAACTGGCTAAAATGTACAAATATTGATTGGCAATAACTTTCTACAACTTCCGCCATAATTTCATCGATTGAAACTAGCAGGAAGTTTGATACTCCTAACAGCTGCTTCTTGTTTAATTTAATGCCATGTGTTGAGTACATCGTCATCATCAACAGCAATAACTTGTAACATCAAGGAGAAGTGCTCAACATTATATTCAACAAGTAAAATCTTAAGTAAACTCTGAAAGATGTTTCAAAATACTCTTCTAATTTCCAATTGATCATGTAACCTTGACCTTTGTTGTGCACTCAGAAAATGTTTCAAGAATTAAGAAATTGGAAATAAAACTTGAAGTGTCGGGCAGACTGGTAAACAAGTAAAGCCCAACCAGTGCATCAAAGTCAATCATGAATCTCTTAGACAACATGTCACTATCTTTTTATACCATTTACTCATGGTATCTTATTTCACTCATTGTAGGATGCCTAGCTATAGGGTCTCTAATATATCTGTTTCATGAGTGTTATGCTTACCAGTTTTTTTTAAAGCAGCGCAAATTCTAGTTTTACATGATGGTACAAACCATTTTTCACCCTTGACAGTCCTATTTCTGATCTATTTTGCATTTTATTTTTCAGAAGTTTTAATAAATGGACACAATTGGGAATTTTTAATTTATTTGTGGGAAAAATAAGGCTATTAAAAATGCCCTGAAAATGGGTCAGTTTTACACAACCAGGTACCTGGTAGGAAAACACTGGTACTGGTGATATATATTAACACCACACCTTTCTACCATGGTCATGTCAAATATATTTTCTAGGTGTCTTGAATTAGTTATTCAGAAGAAATGGTTTAAAGAATTCAACACATTGGTCCACAGTGACAATGGGTCAGGGTCATTCATTTGCACAAACTTGATAATTCTCAACATAAGAGGTGAAACAGTTTACTGCAGTGTAAATATAACTACACCATAATATTTCCTTTGGTTTGGTTCAAAGGTATAAAACAACAGCAATTTAGGTGAACTTATAAGGGGTATGTTGTATTATCCTATACAGGTACATGTACATAACTTGGATTTTTTTTACAATTAAGTGTGTATACAATATACTATAAACAGATACTGAGAAAATGGAACAGAAAGCTAAATGAGTAACTGTAATCACTGTCCTTTTCTACTGGTACATGATAGTAAACAGATGAAAGCTTACAAAACTTAAATGGATTCCTAATAACACAGGGAATGGATTAAATGGAAAATATAAACAAAATGCTTTACTATACTACACTAACACAGTCAATCACTGTAACTGAATTTTAGTTGTGATCATTTCCAACAAACACTCACATCAGTGATCATGGTTCGGATAAAGAATAATATTTTTTCTGCAAATTTAGCTTGTTGTGCATCATCCATCATTGATTAGGCTTTGCAACATGTAGTAATCTAATTATTTTGGTAATATATATAATACAAACGTAACTGCTAGTTATTTTGTACCTGATAATAGTATAAAGAGAATTTTCAGTTCATATTTTCAGGAATATGAGTTTCTAGTACCAGGGCATCCAGTAGACCCTTGAGAGTATATTTTTGACTCCCCAAAATGAGATCTGACTCTTGGGTTTGAAGGGACATGTCTATTTGACATATGTTTTGACCCTTCAGATTTCTCAGAAATAGTGATTTGACTTCTGAAATTGCTAAAAGTCAAGGGTCAACTGGATGCCCTGAGTACAGTTGTTGCAGGAACAGGGTGGCCATGCATCTAGCCCCACTCTAAAATACACTGTATGTATGTGATGGATGGGGAATATCAGATTACATAGGTCCCTACTGCCATCTTGAAAAACAGTACAAACCCCTGGTCGATAGTGTATTGTTTGCGATTGTTGACCCACCATCTGGCAGACCCTCAAGAAATGGTTGAATTTCTGACAATCAATGGGTCTTGGCTGACAATGATGGTGATCAAATAGCAAAAATACTGACAACTACAATCCCTACAACTTACAGGTCTGTAGGACGATGCTCAATTTGTTCTAAGCAGCAACTGGCAAGATGAGCAGATTACAAGAATGAACAGAACATGTGTCTGCACAGTATAGTTAACTGACAGAATACAAAGTCTGGGCCCCTGGCCCTGCTCCTCAAGCTTTGGCATTAGGGATGGGTCTGTCCATCAAGTGATCATTGTTCCATCTAAACCAAGCTTCTTAATTATTCCTTATCAATAATAAACTACATATACTGTTATTTTCCAATAACAACCATACAATACCCATTGTGAATCAGGGATAATAGAACCTCTGATTATGACCAACTACTACCTCTCGATGTTTTCGTCCACCATCATGAAGAATAATATATGAATACCAAGATTTCCAGATTTTGAGAAGACCGTTATTTTTGTTTTGGATTTTTTTTTTTTTTTTGCATATCTTTAACCACTTTTGGTTCCACCCCTCAGACACAATGGGTAGGTCTGCATTTGATTATTTGTAAATATACCATCAAAATATATACCCTCTAGCTGATAATAATTCCCAACTACATTTGATGTTTTGAACTCGAGGAATTTTATCTAAGTCTATTTAATTCCCATGTGTTATTTTCCTATAAACTATAGTAAATTTACACCCTCCCCATGGGAAAGACAAGGCCTGGTTGCAATGACATTTAGTGTTTTGTTTGCTATGGAAGCTTCTAAAAAGTTTTATTGAAACGTTCTCTGAGAAGTTAAAAATGAAAATGTGCTGAACACACAATAGCAAATGAGAATAAGCCAGGAAAAGTTGACCAAACAAAATATCTTACTATTTTATTACGGCTATCTGTCAGTTCTCATCATATTTGACAATCTGATATCACAATATTTATAAAATGATAATTGGTTATTTAATAAATATTTAACATAATTATCTATATTTGGTTATTCAATAAACCACAACCTCAACAGCAGACTTCCAGACATCATAGGTTTTCTATTGACTTTTCTGTCTCTTTTTTATACCTAACATGAAAACATGCCGTAATATAAACTATACAGTATATGTGTACACATGACTGCAACTGTTACATAATCAGTGGGGTGTTCGTCTAATACAAATTATTGGCATGGATCATGTCTATCACAACTGTTTGATGCAATGGTATTAAAATAAACACCAAATCTTGTAGTTCTTCTCAAAGACAATGTTCTTTCCATCTTTTTTAAAGATTTAATACAACATCTCATTTTGTTTGTGTGTTTGCCAACTTTAGCAGCAAATAATCCAGCTCCTGTGAATGTACATGTCAGGGCCATAGGAAAATTTGGACTAGTTTAGTATTGACCAACATGAAAATTCCCTGGTAATTTCGGTAGAAAATATTTCAATATTAATCAGCAGAGTAAGGAATACATCAGGTAGGTTCCCTCTCTCAACTATTTCACTCGATTTGGGATTGCATGCATGCATTGCTTCAGTAATACTCAGCATGCCTTTTAAATTCAATTAGCATCACATTATACTTCAATGTAATATACAATTTTAAGGAATTTATGAATTTGAGCTAGAATTGAAATTTGATAGTGAATTCTACACTCTACACAGCAGTAGATATAACTGAGCCGCATCACTTTAGTAAAGGGGTTGGTAATCTAATTAAAATAAGACTTGTAATTTCCGCTCCTCTACGATACACTGCAATACAAGATATAACAATACCTTGTAGGTCATCTCAGCATGACCTTTAATTTGACCTCAGTCAATCAGCACGCCACCTATGAATTTGTTGGTGTGATATTATTCTTCAGAAGTAACCTTCCCAAGGTTTTCCGATGGTCGATGGCAATGGCACATAACATGGCTTCGCCCACTCTGGCATCACCAAGAAGTGAAGAACATCTCAAAAAATTTATAGTTTAACAAACGTGTGCTGCATATATGCATGTGTGGTTTTTCCTTCATTGTACGAGAGATAGACAGTGAAGGCAACAGTGTTGTGGAAAAAAATTAAGTTTGAAAGGGAACGACGTGTACGGTAACGATTTCCCAAATCCAGTTGGCAACACAATCCTTCCTGTCGACGAAGCATTGTATAATCATTTTCTGTTCTTCTTTCAATGTAAGGCCCAGAAGATAAGCAACATTTTTATTACTGTATCATTAAGATAGTCCACAAATAATGTTTGTGAAATGTTGCGTATTTCAAATCAAATGATACTAAAGAGACGCAACCAAAGGCTCGTATAAGACTCTTTTTCAGTGGTTGCCTATAGCTAAAAACGTCTTATTTTAATCAGGTTGGGTTGGTAATATTGTTTTTTGAACTTTAAGAACTGTATTGTATTGTTGATAAATGCCTTGATCCCCAGATTGAGGAGACAACAGTGTGTCCCAGCTGGTAACCATTGTTGGGGAATTTGCATCCATATATAGCCATGACCTTTTCAAATGAAATCTAGCTTTACAGCATGTAAATCAGTGCTTAAAATACTGTTTTGTTCAATTGTTTAATTTATTTGATATGATTGTAATAAACTTTTTTATATACTTCATTTCAATTTTATTTGGGTGGAAAAAAAATATATATGAAGTCTTATATTGACATCATTCTTCACAAGTTTTCCTTTTTCAAAATCAAACACCTTCAGGTACTTCAGTGTTATGTGCTGTCACTTACTCTATTTTCACCAATTTATATATAGTACTACTTTGCTATCACACTGGAGTGTAAACCAACTTCAAATTTCTTTCATATGTGATTTACTTTTGCTAAATGTTGGGTTTTTTTTCATTTTGAAGAATGTATTCATTTAATCTTCATTTAGTGGAAAATAACACACTTTTTTGATAGGGGAAGCAGCTTGTTTTAGCTAGGCTTACCCCAAAACACATAGGTATAACACTACTGGGGGAGGCTCATAATCAGGGAGCTTGCCTTACATATGTAAAAGTTCAAGGAGTAGAAGTGTGCAACCAGCCGGGATCGAACCCGCGACTCCCGGCTTACTGGTCCGCCGCTCTACCGACTGAGCTAAAGGGAAATTCCCCCTAGCTCGAAGCTAGAAGGCGACCATACAGCTATGTACAGTATCTACAATTAAAACCCGGCCTGCTACACTACTCCCTCCTTCAAACGTGTTCGCCCCCGAACACACCAACCCAGGTTCTCTCTCCAAGGAAGCCTCTTGCTTTCACTTGGAGTGGTCTGAGGCACCAATGTAAAAGTTCAAGGAGTAGTAAGTGTGCAGCCAGCCGGGATCGAACCCGCGACCCTCGGCTTACTGGTCTGCCGCTCTACTGACTGAGCTAAAGGGAAATTCCCCCTAGCCAGAAGCTAGAAGGCAACCATACAGCTATGTACAGTATCTACAATTAAAACCTGGCCTGCTACATATATATTTAGTTAGTACTACAGTAGACCAGGGGTAGAAATAACCGAAAGACCGTTTGCCCAGGACCATTTAGTTTTATTAAGGGCCAGTAGATTGTTTACTTTTGAAATCCATCATCTGCCCATAACAATGGAAAACAATTTCTGCAAGTCTAAATGTGCATAGGTTTATTTCATATTGCCAACTACTATTTAAAACTCCATTTTTGAATTGGCTTACTACAATAATTCTTAAACAGTCAGTGTTTGTATATATATATAAACATCAAAATCCTTCATCGCTGCTGCATTTTACTCAGTTTCAAGCTCAAAAAACTCCAGAATGCCCCAAATGGCTTCTATATTTGCTGCATGTCATGATCACTGACCTGAAAGTACGGTCTGTGATTGGTCTGTGATCGCCAAAGACCGACTTAAAAGGCCTATCCATCTAGAGAAGGGCTGGTAAATTTTAGATGGGCCAATGGCCGATGCTATTGTTTCTATCCCTGGTAAACAAGCCCCCCCCCCCCCCCCCCCCCTCCCATATGCCTTCAAACGCCTGTAGAATATGTTGATAGGACGTTAAACAATGCAAAATATTGTTTATGTCCATGTGAACCAGAAACCTGTGGATCGTTATAAGAAGTAAGGAGTGGCTTCTATAACAAATATCTCAAAGGGAAAGCAATTGCATAAATCAAGAGAACTGTAAAAATGATGATAATTTAGTGTTTAATATTTTTGTTTTGGTAGGCTTAAGACAGCTCAACAAAATAGGGCAAACATTAGTCATTAATGACACACACCTGTTGTTTTTTGTCACGTTGCTGGTCTGCTTATCGGTTTCATTATACGAAAATGTCAACAAATGTTTACTCAAGACAAATAAATACACCCCCGCCTTCTGATTTTCATAATCTTAATACCATATGCATACCACTTGAAGTAAACCCCTAATCGAGCTGCAGATTCACTAAATACGTCGATACATAAAAATGCCGTGTTATGTCTACGAAGACTGCAGAGGCTGAGACAGACCCGGGAAGTGATGATCTCATCAAAATCGCATTCAACCATCCACAATATAATCACATTAGGTTACTTACTGGCAATCACTCATTATTTCTTCCTGAGTTCGTATTTGTACAGGTGCAATTGTATCAACATTCTCCTCGAAATTTCGAAAACACTTGGTAATTTTTTCATCAAATGTATGAACCAAATCCTCAAGCGATCCTGAAAATGTGTCTACAAAATTGTCTGAACCACCATTATCGGTCACATCTACTCCTCTTCTTTTTTCATAGTCTTTGTTTGAATTTTGAATGTCTGTTACTCCTTGAAATTCATTATATTCGTTCCAGTCTTCGTTTTCAAATTTAGCAAGCGGAGCTTCGAATTGTAGCTCCGCCATTTTTCATCTAATACCTCATTACATTCGGAACACCTCGGGCCTTTCTCCCGGAAAATTCTTTAATTAGCCTAGGACGATTTACCCAATGCCAATGCCATCCACCAACGGTAGCGTTTCTAGTCCTAAACCTTAACATCTATAATATAAATATCAAAATAAAGCATCGACAATATTATTAGGATATATGTTATAGTACGTAGTTTATACAATAATATATGACTCTGCAGCTTTTTTATTTTGAAAAGACTGGCTTAATGGTTTTTTTTTTTATTTTGTGTTTCGAATTAACTTTATTTAAAACACGGATTTATATCAAAATATTATTTCATAATTTAATCAGTGAATCTGGGTTTATTTTTTTTATTTTCGTTTTTATTTATCTATTTATTTATTTATATTACCTCATTGGCTATCTAATTAAGTTTCTGCTTTTATTAATTCATTATAAATATATCGCAGTGAAATCGTCACATGCTATTTATGCACATATCTATTTTGATGAATATAAACAAGAGGCCCACTAGGCCTGCTCCGCTCACATTGACAAATCACTCCAAGTTATATTACAAATACTTTTGCCTCTCAGTACCATGTATTGTACTTTCCTTAAACTGACATTCAGCCTTTTGTTTAAAGTTGAAAAACACTCAACATTGATAACGAATTTCTTTTACTGGACCACGCACATCTACCTCTGGCGAAGTAGACTTTTATATAAAATCATAATTATATGCATCTACAGACTAAATGCTTCCCATACTGACCTTCCATATAGCATTTCACCGTTTTGGGATCGGTACCTCCATCACCAGCAAAGACAGACTCTCCATTTAAATGTTAACTTTATTCATTTTACAACAATTGCGAAACAACTATGAACGCCGTCCCTAGGTGATGGTTCTAGTCAGATCCATTGATATAACTAGTCATTACGTGGTAGAGAACGCAATCAATCGGTCAGTTAACGGGGACAAAGAAAAATCCGAAGACCTGTTTCTTTGGTAGAAATTTCAGCTCGCCTCGCAGGAACCATCGGCATCAGAAACAAGTCAAAATGGTACACCTGATGTAACAAAGCTCCCTGGTGGTTGTCAGAATTGCAAAATGCTTACGCTAACATTTTACAGCATTCAGGACATAAAAGATCCAAGCCAAATTTATGCATTTTATATACAAAATTTGCAAGATAAATGTATATATGAGAGGTTGAAGTAAATTCTAAATAGCACACAAAACTTAGTTTTGACATCCAACGGTTTACACAAAATATGGGAAAAATGAAAATAAATCCAAATATAATTTCAAAATTAGTTGTCAAATAAAAAAGATGCCAGATATATATACTAATATAGACTTAAAACTTATTATAGACTTAAAAGTGTTTCGATAAGTTTAAAATGAGCTTTGATACAAAAACGTTAAGTCCTATAAACATAGGAAACTTAAATTAAAAGAAAAAATAGAATAATTCAATAATATTTTTTTGTAAATTTACTCTACTAAATGATTTTGTCACTGCAACTAAATGATTATAAACTTTATTCCGGTTTGGCGTCCTCCACCTCGCTTGTCTTGATCAATTAGTCTATTTGAGTATTGTACCTTCAAAATAGAGCAAATTATTTTCTGAATTCTCCTAATTTTCTTCTGTTTATCTCTCCTACCATTCCCTTTTACAATACATATTTATTTTATACAATACAGATGATCTTTTTTATACTAAACATATTATATTTTTAAATATGTCTCAAGTACACGTATTTGCTTTTTTCGCAGTTAGACGTACATGTAAAACCATTTCAGGTAAAAGTATATTTCAATTGATTCCACGAGGAAAAGGGGTATCTGAAAGCTTTTACACATGTCAGACAATCTAACAGCTATATTCAGATACGTGCTGAATGTAAACTATATAGCATTGTTAGATCTCCTATCCCTTCAAATGTATTTATTATCTTATATAATATGCCGAAACACAATACAACATAGAATTATAATTTAACTCATTCCATTATAACAATTATACACAACGAGAAAAACTTTTTTTTTGCAAATACAGATGTATGTGTGTGTGTGTATTTCGGCACAAATTGCATGAGACTCGTAGAAAAAAATAATCTGATACTTTCTCAATTAAGAAAAGTAAAATAAGCGCCTATATCATCTATTGTTTAACGTACATGTAGTGAATGAGCGAATAGTGAAAATTGGAAATAATATCTCATTTACATATTTAAATTTCTCATTTAAATATGATTTAAAATTTGAGCATAGTCCCACTTAAATTTTTTTCTGGGGTCTGATCTAGCCCACCATCCTCCCTTTAGTACCGGAAACCAAGGTGAAGTCTGATTTACATATTTGTTACTGTTAATCTTAAAATGAATTATAAAACATTAACCAAAAGAACAGGTCCGGAGTTATATATGCGCATAGAGTACAAAATTCACTATTGGAATTTTCCTCACTACATGACAGTTGGTAAGATGCAGAAATGAACAAATACTTTTAAGGAAATCGTTTGCTTTCAAACGTTAGGTGAACGTTACTATACGTATGCTTAGGAATGTTATTGAATATGATGAAACACAGCTTTCTGAACGCAGATAGACACAGAAATCTAATTTTCAAATGTACAGATTTTGATATTATATATGTACCCATTGTCTAATCTTCCACGAAATTAGCAAATTAATGTATGTTTAAATCAGTAGGTTTGCACACCAACGCTGTCACGAATGTTTTGCCTTATATATCAAGACTGCTAAATAGTGGCCTCTCTGAGTATAATGATGATCGTTATAGTTCCAACTTTTCACTTAACTTTAGAACACATGTCGTGCTATGTTATGACCCCCGGTACAGTTGAAAGATTCATTTAAATTCAATTCAATTAGACTTTACTGGAACTTTTATAACTACAACCGTATTTTTTATATATAAATGTATTTTACCTACACATATCGTCATGAAAACATCACCCATTGTCGCAATGATCATTCCAAAACGTCGTGTTACGGTAACGCGACTTAAATACAAGGTTGATCTCAGGTTTTTGGTCTTGATCTCTTTCTTTTACAGCCCTCCACAGGAAAGGTATTGCTTTGCCCAATGGACTATGGTTATGTACGTATGGTTATTGAACACATATTCGGATATTTAATATGTAAACGTGGGGGCTATGGGTCACCGTTTATACAAAATTGTGTGACCCCCCTTCACCTATTCACCTAAAGGGTGCCTCAGACTATTTTTTTTTTAATTTGGTCTACTCTGTCGCCCATGACTTTATTTGACCGATGACAGACGGACGATGGAAGCCAACACGACATTTAGCTCAATTCAATTATTTTATTCCGTATGCAAATAGCATATAGGATCACAATATACATACACATGACAACAATTTACATTTGCGCAAGACGGCGGAGAACACAGCCAATTAACACCAAGTATTATACATTTCAATAAAGCATGTGTTAATATATTTTTTTTTTTTTTGCCATCACAAAAAGTGTATATCATACAATTACAATATTACAATTGCAATTTTAAACTACACGAATTTTTAAGACATAAAAAGACAATCACATACTTGAAATTATATTCCTAGACATATTTTCTCTAGGAGGTTCTGATAAAGAAAAAACTATTGTGCAATTACTAATTAATTTACTATTAATCAAACATATAAATACTTATTAACTAAGTAACAGTGACTTCCTTTTGGCCGTCGCCTGAATTAAATATTTTCCAAAATTTCTTAAAGTTTTTACATTGGTACTACAGAACAATTCAGTCATTTTGAAAACAGATGGACGGCGATAAAAATATGGTTTTAAATACTTCACCCTTAAATCCAAATACTTTGGACATAACAAAATAAAATGGACTTCATCCTCAACTTCATGATTATCACACAAAGTACACAGCCTTTGGTGTCTAGGGATACCACTGTACCTACCAATTTCAATATTCAACGAATGAGCATTTAATCTGTATTTGGATATTATTCGTTTTATTTTGAAAGTTAATGGTTTACTGAGATAGTCCTGTATGATAAACGTATCAACGATGTGTTTATATATGGTGCACTTAGAAGAGCTTTCTAAACTAGCTCCTCTGACCTGGCGAGTTAAAAACGTGAATTCTAAACCAAGGATATAGGAATTCGGAATGACACAATTTGGTTTGTTCGGAGACGAGACGTAATTAAGTTTCAATACAAAATAAAGTTCCAGTATCAATGTATCATTACACGTAATTAGGTCGTGCTAGCAAGGGTTTTTCTACATACACACGTCTATACAGGCTAGACTTACATCGGCCCATACATCATGAGGTGCTTAATTGAATGCCGTTTAATAAATGAAATATCAGCGAACTGATAGGGAGAAAGCTCACGGGCCTTACCATATCACGTTCGGAAAAGGCAATCGGGGAAAGGCGAACGCAAGTATCTTAATTAAGGCAACCACATTAAGTTGTCCAATACTATAATAAAATTGCTTTTTTTTTTATTACGTAGACCTACGTGACAAATATTGTGACGTAATCGATTTCACCTTTACACTATACTTTTGCTGCTCAAGCAAACTTTATAACCGACGTTTTAGAAACGAAAGGATATATATAACTATGATTCATTCTTTTAAAAAATATATATATACATTTATATAAGTAATGGATATGATAGCAAGTGATGTTATGGTCCTATATCATGCAGTGCTATATATATGTACATATATGTATATGAATTGCTGACAAAACATTATTTATTGTTCAGCCATTGTGGTACATTTTAGCCATTGTCGTTGTCGTCGTCGTCCTCATCATCATCATTTTTTTGTTTGGGCGGGCCGAAATGCAAGATGGCCTCCATGACCATCCTATTGAAAAAAGACATTGAACACTTCTACATTTCAAGAATGAGATGGTCCTAATTTTCAAAGAAAGGAAGCTGACAAAATGTTGCAATTTTTCGGCCTCTTCGAATGTTCGCCAGGACATTTATTAATGCCTCCATTTTACAACATGACTGCACAATTATTGTTTTTGTTTTTTCATGACGAATACCCATTTTAATCTTCTTCCCAAGTTCCGCCAATGGGATTCAGCTCTTTGAAAGTTACACAAATAAAATCTTCCTGATATTCCAAATAACACTATACTTGTATTAAGTTGAAACTTTCCGTGAAAATCCATAGAGGATAAAATCAGCAACCACTGAATAATATATAATTTTACACAGCAAAATCTCTCTAAACATCTTGTTTTTGTTTTTGTGTGTGTTTGTTTGTTTTATAAGCATTCACATAATTATATTTGGAAACTCACTATCAATCCAAATAATATTCGTCTTGATTGAGAAGTGGAAAATTTAAAATGGTTGACAGAGTCTTGCATAAATATTTATTTGGCAATTCAAATTCATATGGTATCTCAGGAAAATTCATTAAATCTTTGATCGAAAACTGATTAATTAAGCAACGGACACCAGAAAATGTTTATTGATATTCAAGATGTTTTTCACTGCAAGAAATCCAAGGCTTACTTTCATGATCGTCTTACTTTCGATTCAAGCTTATTATCGAGATTTTAGGGTATTTATCTAAGGCATCGTCAAACACTAACACAAGAAAACTATGGGACATGATCCGTGAAATCAGTGAGAAGAGAAATTTAACCTGTCCTTCCCAAATGAAAAATAACAACAAAATGTTCCGCATCCAAACATTACTTTGCAAATGAACTGGCGAAAATTGTATTTAAAAATTCATCAGTATCAAACAACTATAAAAAATTTCAGTTCGTCAATAAGCAAAGAGAAACTACCTTTTTGATTTAAACATATTTTATTTGTATCAATATATACAAGAGGATTGGGCACAAGTTTTCAAACTTATATGAAGCCCTTTCCTAATTATCATGATTTTTTACAATTTTTATACAAGATGACATGACATATGAAATATTAATAATTATATTTGGAGAGAAAGAGAGAGAGGGAGAGACTGAGAGAGAGAGAAACAGAGAGAGAGAGCGACAGAGAGAGAGAGGTATTACGATTCGAATTTATTCAAATATTCAATTGATAAATTTAGTTTAATTATTTACTAAACAGACAAACAATTCCTATTTCCGTTTTCGAAACTAAGATACTCTATTTAATAATCTTACGATACCTCACTAGGCTCTGCATGACGACAACTCATACTAACTGCTAAAACATTTACCTTAAACATGTTTTGATTTGTTTTTTAAACATATTTAATTATATAATACCCATCCAGCGAAGTACCAGATTCGTGGAAAGGAAGCTACCATCATCCCAATCCCAAAACTAATATTCTCTCTGGAGCGCATGATTAATTCTAGAGTAGTGTGGATCCTAAAATAGGTCTTTGAACAAGAAGTCTTTGCCAAGAAAGTTCTGAGTTAACAAAATGGGAGTGGCTGTCCCGCAAGGAGGCATTCTGTACGTCACATTGTTTGGTCTAAACTTCAACAGTAAGTTTAATATTTTTGACCTTCTACAGGGGGGTCATTATGTGTTGACGATTTCAGATTGAAAAATATGCAAACCCTTGAACGACAGCCACAGCAGTGCTTGAATAAACTTCTCACATGTTCAGATGAAAACGGTTTCAGGTTTTCTGTCGGAAAAAAGGGTAATTCAATACCTGTTGTTGAACAAACTAAATCTCTTGCACATCGACCTCCTGACCGGTTTTAAACTCATTAAGACGTTAAAATACAGTGACATCAGCACCCTGACTGATTGCAGACTCCTTAAAATGCAATGACATCAGCATCCGGACCAGTTTGGGACTGAATTTGCATGGTCATCTGAGCATTTTGAATTGTTTAATCCATTACCTCCATTGCATCATCGTAATCTAATCAACAAATGTGTGGTCATTGCAATATCATTTTATGACTTCACAATGGACTGTATTATTCACATGCAAAATAACACAGCAATCCAGGTGAACAAGCTTTTAAGGGAGACGATGACAGTCGTGATGAAAGTTCGGATTCAAAACCACCAGTTGCTTCCTTTGCAAATGGAATGATCTTTGACTTTCATGCTGTGTATGCTTGTAATTACCATTTCTGGATTGGAACATTGGTAAATTTTACGAGGGGCTTCAAGTGTTAACAATACAGGCCTAACTTGCCTTTTGTTTCAAAAGGAAGTTCTATGGATGTAATTTTTGCCTGAAACTTATGGGAACAATTAATGTTGTATTGATATAAATTACAGTAGTTCTTTTCAGTTCAATACTATTTTTTTTGCCATTTAATTAGGCCATAAAATGCATGATTGTCTCAGCCCCTTGGACCTCGTTTTCATTCAAAAGATACAATTCTAGTCCTTAATGGTACAATGTGTTGAATGCTTCTGGGAAAGGAGATGCATATTACAAGTGCTATATCACAATCATAAGTACCATTTGAAATCTAAGAATACGTTCAACTTTCATTAACTGTTGGAGTATGATTTCCAGTAATTCACAGACATAGATCAGCTATGGATCTGAACATTATTCCTATATAAACAAATTCACAACTTTTTTCTTTGTCACAATATTTTATTAAATTTTAAGATACAACAAACGATATGAAGACAAGCTGTCCCATATGACCTAAGTTACCAATTAAGTGGCCAGGTCCCTAAGGAACCAACGACAAACAGGTCATCCGATGGGATGGGAATTTCAACCCTTCCATTCAAAGTGTGGATCAGAACATAGATTGTCCAAGTATTAATCAACTTTGACAACAAGTACAGTAACGGCAAGATACTTTTAGTCATCACCTCGTATCATTAAATATATATTACAAGAGACGAGGTAGATAAACTTTACACATTAAACTTGTGTCAACCACATGCTTGGTATTCAGCCCGCGCTCATTAATAAGCCTGGCCATTGTTTAATTCCATTATCAAGTAGACCTAAAACTAATCTCTGGTAAAATATATAGAACATGAATTTATGGTCAACACACATAATTCTGCAAAACAAATGAGGTTTTTAGCTTGTGACATCAAACTGTTAATAAATCTGAACATAAACTGTCTATGACCATGCTATGGTGTCTATATACTGGACAATATATAGGGTTCCGTTGAATGCCAAAGACTATTGATAATATTCCATGCCCCAGATGCTTTCTTTTTCCATCATGAAGAAAAATCCATCAAAGCCACAGAAAAAAACATGACTAAATTGATAAATCTGTCCTTATCAAATGCACAAGACACTTTACCGGTACTTTAAAGTGAAAATCCATCAAAGCTTTATTGAAAAAATGTTTCACTGTGAAATATGCTCGGAGTTTGTGTAGTTTATGAAAGGAATCATTGAATGTTACAGATTTAAGTATAAACTGAAACACAACCTTTTGCCGCAAATCATGCACTTTGCTTCCCAATCACACAAGTCACTAGCAGTTTCTATCAGCATACAAATCATACATCTGACAATTATTTCATCATACCAATCATTCATCTGACAATTATTTCATCATATCAATCATACATCTCATATTACATGTCACCATACAAATTGTACACTTCACATTCCTGCTGTCGTACAAATCTTACACCTAATACATATATTCCGTCGCACAAATCTTACACCTCATACTCCTGCTGTCGTACAAATCTTACACCTAGTATTCCCTGTCGTACAGATCTTACACCTTATATTCCCTGTCGTACAAATCTTACATCTTATATTCTCTGTCGTACAAATCTTACACCAAATATTCCGTTGTACAAATCTTAAACCTTATATTCCGTCGTACAAATCTTACACCAAATATTCCCTGTCGTTCAAATGTTACACCTCTTATTCATGTTGTACAAATGTTATGCCTCCTTTCTATGTTGTTGTACAAATCTTGTGCCTCATATTCCCCGTTGCTAAACATACACTTCACAGATATGTAGCTATACAAATCATGCATCACACTTTCCTGTCGCATTCTGTCAAATATTCCTGCCACAAAACAAATCATGCACATACACTCCTTGGATATCTCAATTATAACTGTTCTCAGCCAATTTTCTCTGCTCAATTTATTTTACAAGACAGAGAGAAGTGTTTAAGTTTGAATTATTTAAAGTTAAAATGTTTCAGACAAAAACTTTTCTGAAATTTTCACTAATAATGTTGGCTTATCATAATTTTTTTTTAGCCTGGTAATAGTGAAAATTAAAACCCAACTGAAAAATTACTATTACTGCACTGTAAATTATCAAATTCAATAGGACAATAATTAATTGGCACATAGTTTAGCCATATTTTGTATGATTTTACTTGTGTGAAAATAAGAGATCCCTTAAACAATCTGATTTACAGTACATGAATATTTCGATTGTATTTTATGACGTAATGAGATTGTATCACATAATTTGAAACGCACAGAAAATAACACCAATTTCTCTTTAAAGATTACTATCATTAATATAACGATAAAATTAATCCATAAAATGAATGATCACTGTATAAACACATACAGGTATATTCATCATCAGAATCAAGTTTTACCTTGAAACAAATAGCATATGCATTCTTTAAATTCCAAGGTAGGCAATTATATCCTAAGGTCTGTTCCAAAATTATCCGTGGGGAGGGGTGGGAGGCATCCACCATTCATCAATTATAAAAACATATTTCAGCATAAGGAATACTTGGAAAATGGGGATTTACCTCCACAAACCATCATATTTTGATACAAGTGTCACCCATATCTTCAACACAGATAATTCTGGAATAGCCCTAATCATATCCCAGATTTAATCAGGCAAATACACATATATTAAGTCTCCATCAGAAACAATCTCACAAAATACTTCAGTAATACTCTATAACATATATCTATATACTACCGGTATATCATAAACAGCTATGTTATTAAGATAAGTTAATTCACACAATGATGGTGGGCGTTACTTTGGATTATAATCGACAGGATTAAATATGTTATGCCAAACTGACACGCAAATCAAAAGTCACGGATAAAACTGTTATAAAAGAAAAAACATGTTTGGTGTCTTCAAGTCATATGTTCAAATCTACCGGTATTCATTCAATATAACAATTAGGATTATATCAACACAAGATTCTATTAAAACAAGAACAGCAAAAGCCTGGATGATATATTGCCAAACACAAGTATGATGAACTTAAACAAAAATTTCATATTATACCCAAAAAATTCATATGAAAAGTAAATATGCCATTTACATATCTAATGTTAATCAATATTCTACAGATCAAAACGAAATCAACAACACATCAAAATGATGACAAAAAGACTGATTTATAGTAAAACCTGTTCAATCTGACCCCTGAGTATTCTGACATGATTTCACATCTGACATACAGCTATGATCCCATTTTTTATAAAAACTACTAAATGATACCTGCATATTTTGACACCTTCACTAATTTGATAAATATTTTTTATAATACCATAGGGTCTTAGATTAAATGGTTCTAAGTGAATCTTGATAGAAATACGATTAGTTTTTTGTTAATTAACTGAATGCTAAAAAGTAATTAGTATATACCCCCACCTTTAGTACACTGGGGTGTTCTAAAGTAACAGAGATTCATAACAAAACAGTGATGATCGACAACCAATATGATATCCCTTCTTTTGGTGGAAAATAAAAACACATGGAACATCTTTTATCCAACACTTTGACAGTTGAGCATATTGATCACCATCCCATCAGTACAAAGTTTGTCCTAATATAAACTGGTACAATGATTTGGGAGCACTCTCACAGACCAAACTCTCCACACTAATACACCCACTCTGGACCAGGCCAAGCCTTGGGCCCCTCTCTCACACACCTCACTCTTATATCAAACCCTTCATCTTCTTGTACTCCTCCAGGTTCAGTGACCGCCGTGGAGTGGGGTCCCTCACATTCTGGGCAGATCGATTGTTCACAGCTATGGCCGGGTCTGCAATTTCAAAGCAACCATTCTAAGGCTATTGGACTAGAATGTCGTCATCATGGGTATACGTGCAAATTTGGAGTTTACGAATCAAATCTTAAAATGCCTGAGCTGATAAAAAGGCCACTGAGGAACAAATATTAGATTATCTATAATAATAAAATCATAATAATTTTCAAAATTTGAAGGTTAAATCTCTTCAAAATGTATCAGCATTGTATACATAACTACTTGTTAACTGACATAATTACGAAATTTCCAGAAAAAAAATTCAATGGTATGTATATAAAACAATGGTATGTTACATACTGCTCGACGGCACTTCTAAATCAATAGTGATATCAAAGTTGTGGACGTCAAAAAGATCCTCTGTCGACTTCTGTTTGGTGGGTTCTAGGAACTTGAGTGGATCAGCCTTATGCATCTACCAATAGAAAGCCAAAATTCTTGGAAAATACATTCTAATAATAAAACATATATCAACATTCATACATGTCAACCACTGAAACCTCCAATGAGGGAGATCTCCCTCATTCCACATCCAAAATGAGGGAGAAAGTGCGTGAAAAAAATCGCGACATTTTTGTTACTTTAGGTGATGTTCCTCATGGGCTTGCGCAGGTGTAAATTACCTCGGGCTATACATTTTGATATTTAAATTTGACAACAATGGTTAATTTTAAAGAATAATAATAATTAAAAAAAAAAAAAAAAAAAGAAAAAAAAAGATTAATTCATTTAAAAACTGTATTTAGTAAATTATATTATTAATGATGTAGTCACTTGAAATTTGCAACCAGTATACAAAGCAACTACTTATCTCCTGATTTTTTTTTTATTATTTAGTTCTGAAATATTTCTAAATGTATTTATCAAATTATCTCCCTTCCTTTCTCAAATAATAATTACACAGTAATTTATTAATTTTTGTTTTACTAGTAGTTCTATTATGACAATAAAAACAAACTTCTTAAAAAGTCTTTTTTATTTTTTTCTGACCCAAATTGAAATTCGGATTTTTGTGGCAGTTTACGACTTTATATTAGTATTGACCAATTAAAGATGGCGGCAGTACAAACGCTGGTACTGACAGCTACGATTAAGAAAGGCATTATTGGCTTTCATGTGAGTAAATCTTGTTGACAGATAGTATCAGTGTTTGTTCTTGAAGTGATGTATCCTAGTTGTAATCACAAAATTAACTGACCATGTCAAATGAAGCCACATGGGTTATAATGTATACACCAGTCGGCAGGCACGCATGCACGGTGACCGACTCCCCTCTCTCACCAAGCCCCAGGCCAGGGCAGGCTACACAGGTGGTGGTGGTGTTTTGTTTACATAATCAGTTTAGGGTCGAAGTGTCCGAGATTTCCGGGGTTTTATGAGGGAAGACTGCTGAAATCCGGGAGAAATTTAACCCCGATTCGGGAAGTGTACCAAATCGGGATTTAGGGGAAATTTTAATGATTTTCCGGGCACTTCCCGCGTAATCCAGGATGGTTGACACCTATGAACATTTACTGAATGACATTAGTCAACATTTACTAAATGACATTACAATGTGTTATAACAAGAAAGATTAATTTAACATATAAACAAGTTTTAATGGATGCTATTTTGCTATCTGTACATACCTTATCTGATTTCCCTCTTTCTGACTCATTCTGTCATCATGCAACAAAGAACAAACATTTTTGTAAGAAAATACATCTCAGATAGATTACAGATATTTTCTCAAACGATTTCATAAGAACATACATCCTACATACCTGGGTATATTACAAATATTGCTGACAAATCAATATGTAGCAGGGAATGACTATGGGTGATGGGACAGGAAGAGGACCTTTCCTGCCTCTTTGAAACAAATTTATATCTTATTCCAGTAATATTTCAATTGCCCTCTCAAACAAATGTATCTGCCCTCTCAGACAACTGTATATCTTATTCTAGTAATATTTCAATCTGCCCTCTTAAACATATGTATATTTTATTCGAGTAACATTTCAATCTGTTGAAATTAAGAAAAACCATGCATCTGCAGAATTTCACTACCAGCAATTTTTTTTATCAAATTTGTATCTTCAAGAGCAACAAGAGATCCCAGAGGGATCTTGGCGCCCACCATTGAATGATCTTTATAGGTTCCATGTCAGGTTGATCTTTTCTCTACTTTTCCCTTCCTCTAAGTCTTACTAATCTGTGTATTTTCATAAACAGCCCTCTATAGCAAGTACATTTCAAACAAGGGGTACCTATATATAAAATTTAAGATTTAGCAATAATGGCTGTCTGTCAGCCATGTTGTTTTCGGATTGGTCCCAATATGCGTAACTAGGCACTGAGGGAAACCTACATATGAAATTTGAGAAAGATCCCTTCAGTACTTTCTGAGAAATAGCGATAACAAACTTCAATTGTCAATATCCAAGATGGCTGCCTGTCAGCCATGTTGTTTTCCGATTGGTCTCAAAATGCAATTTACATAACTAGGCACCAAGAGAAACCTACATATGAAATTTGAGAAAGATCCCTTCAGTGCTTTCTGAGAAATAGCGATAAAAAACTTCAATTGTCAAAATCCAAGATGGCTGCCTGTCGGCCATGTTGTTTTCCAATTGGTCTCAAAATGCAATATGCATAACTAGGCACCAAGGGGAACCTACATATGAAATTTGAGAAAGATCCCTTCAGTACTTTATGAGAAATAGCGATAACAAACTTCAATTGTCAAAATCCAAGATGGCTACCTGTCGGCCATGTTGTTTTCAGATTGGTCTCAAAATGCAATATGCATAACTAGGCACCAAGGGAACCTACGTATGAAATTTGAGAAAGATCCCTTCAGTGCTTTCTGAGAAATAGCGATAAAAAACTTCAATTGTCAAAATCCAAGATGGCTGCCTGTTGGCCATGTTGTTTTCCGATTGGTCTCAAAATGCAATATGCATAACTAGGCACCAACGGGAACCTACATATGAAATTTGAGAAAGATCCCTTCAGTACTTTCTGAGAAATAGCGATAACAAACTTCAATTGTCAAAATCCAAGATGGCTGCCTGTCGGCCATGTTGTTTTCAGATTGGTCTCAAAATGCAATATGCATAACTAGGCACCAAGGGAAACCTACATATGAAATTTGAGAAAGATCCCTTCAGTACTTTCTGAGAAATAGCGATAACAAACTTCAATTGTCAAAATCCAAGATGGCTGCCTGTCGGCCATGTTGTTTTCCAATTGGTCTCAAAATGCAATATGCATAACTAGGCACCAAGGGGAACCTTCATATGAAATTTGAGAAAGATCCCTTCAGTACTTTCTGAGAAATAGCGATAACAAACTTCAATTGTCAAAATCCAAGATGGCTGCCTGTCGGCCATGTTGTTTTCCGATTGGTCTCAAAATGCACTATGCATAACTAGGCACTGAGGGAAACCTACATATGAAATTTGAGAAAGATCCCTTCAGTACTTTCTGAGAAATAGCGATAACAAACTTCAATTGTCAAAATCCAAGATGGCTGCCTGTCGGCCATGTTGTTTTCCAATTGGTCTCAAAATGCAATATGCATAACTAGGCACCAAGGGGAACCTTCATAGGAAATTTGCCTCACTCTTATATCAAACCCTTCATCTTCTTGTACTCCTCCAGGTTCAGTGACCGCCGTGGAGTGGGGTCCCTCACATTCTGGGCAGATCGATTGTTCACAGCTATGGCCGGGTCTGCAATTTCAAAGCAACCATTCTAAGGCTATTGGACTAGAATGTCGTCATCATGGGTATACGTGCAAATTTGGAGTTTACGAATCAAATCTTAAAATGCCTGAGCTGATAAAAAGGCCACTGAGGAACAAATATTAGATTATCTATAATAATAAAATCATAATAATTTTCAAAATTTGAAGGTTAAATCTCTTCATAATGTATCAGCATTGTATACATAACTACTTGTTAACTGACATAATTACGAAATTTCCAGAAAAAAAATTCAATGGTATGTATATAAAACAATGGTATGTTACATACTGCTCGACGGCACTTCTAAATCAATAGTGATATCAAAGTTGTGGACGTCAAAAAGATCCTCTGTCGACTTCTGTTTGGTGGGTTCTAGGAACTTCAGTGGATCAGCCTTATGCATCTACCAATAGAAAGCCAAAATTCTTGGAAAATACATTCTAATAATAAAACATATATCAACATTCATACATGTCAACCACTGAAACCTCCAATGAGGGAGATCTCCCTCATTCCACATCCAAAATGAGGGAGAAAGTGCGTGAAAAAAATCGCGACATTTTTGTTACTTTAGGTGATGTTCCTCATGGGCTTGCGCAGGTGTAAATTACCTCGGGCTATACATTTTGATATTTAAATTTGACAACAATGGTTAATTTTAAAGAATAATAATAATTAAAAAAAAAAAAAAAAAAAGAAAAAAAAAAGATTAATTCATTTAAAAACTGTATTTAGTAAATTATATTATTAATGATGTAGTCACTTGAAATTTGCAACCAGTATACAAAACAACTACTTATCTCCTGATTTTTTTTTTATTATTTTGTTCTGAAATATTTCTAAATGTATTTATCAAATTATCTCCCTTCCTTTCTCAAATAATAATTACACAGTAATTTATTAATTTTTGTTTTACTAGTAGTTCTATTATGACAATAAAAACAAACTTCTTAAAAAGTCTCTTTTATTTTTTTCTGACCCAAATTGAAATCCGGATTTTTGTGGCAGTTTACGACTTTATATTAGTATTGACCAATTAAAGATGGCGGCAGTACAAACGCTGGTACTGACAGCTACGATTAAGAAAGGCATTATTGGCTTTCATGTGAGTAAATCTTGTTGACAGATAGTATCAGTGTTTGTTCTTGAAGTGATGTATCCTAGTTGTAATCACAAAATTAACTGACCATGTCAAATGAAGCCACATGGGTTATAATGTATACACCAGTCGGCAGGCACGCATGCACGGTGACCGACTCCCCTCTCTCACCAAGCCCCAGGCCAGGGCAGGCTACACAGGTGGTGGTGGTGTTTTGTTTACATAATCAGTTTAGGGTCGAAGTGTCCGAGATTTCCGGGGTTTTATGAGGGAAGACTGCTGAAATCCGGGAGAAATTTAACCCCGATTCGGGAAGTGTACCAAATCGGGATTTAGGGGAAATTTTAATGATTTTCCGGGCACTTCCCGCGTAATCCGGGATGGTTGACACCTATGAACATTTACTGAATGACATTAGTCAACATTTACTAAATGACATTACAATGTGTTATAACAAGAAAGATTAATTTAACATATAAACAAGTTTTAATGGATGCTATTTTGCTATCTGTACATACCTTATCTGATTTCCCTCTTTCTGACTCATTCTGTCATCATGCAACAAAGAACAAACATTTTTGTAAGAAAATACATCTCAGATAGATTACAGATATTTTCTCAAACGATTTCATAAGAACATACATCCTACATACCTGGGTATATTACAAATATTGCTGACAAATCAATATGTAGCAGGGAATGACTATGGGTGATGGGACAGGAAGAGGACCTTTCCTGCCTCTTTGAAACAAATTTATATCTTATTCCAGTAATATTTCAATTGCCCTCTCAAACAAATGTATCTGCCCTCTCAGACAACTGTATATCTTATTCTAGTAATATTTCAATCTGCCCTCTTAAACATATGTATATTTTATTCGAGTAACATTTCAATCTGTTGAAATTAAGAAAAAACATGCATCTGCAGAATTTCACTACCAGCAATTTTTTTTTATCAAATTTGTATCTTCAAGAGCAATAAAATGGAAAAAATAATTTCAATATTACCAACATCACTCCACGTAAATAGATTTACTGAAAACAGACTTCCTATCTATGTCCGCTATGGATACACATACTAGAAGGGAACAAACCTGATTTGGCCTATCTAGTTCTGGTAATGAGTTGCGTTTTTGTTCCTCAGTTTTGAGTTTTACATCGACCTCTGAAGGCGCATCTCTTGACTGAAACAAAAGATACATATTAATTCCATGTATGTACCATCACTTTAAACCAGTTTAATAAACTAGTATCAAATAACTTCGTCCAAAAAATGTCTCAAAACTTGGCAATATAAATTATTTTTCTTGTTTGTTGGATGAAATGACATACCTTTGTCACAATTGTGGGTCGACATTGTCGCCGTGTGAAGGGATCAGCTGTAGCAGTTTTCATGGCTGCCACTTCAACTTTGAAAGCTTCTTCTGCGTCTATCATATTCCTAAGCCTGTTACGTTGGTTGATGTAACTGCAAGGTAATTCGTATCTCTGTTTAGTATGGGCTTCAGTTGATTTTTTCTTAAAGCAATATACAATTTTCCTCTGCCTATTCATCTACAATACCCACTACTTCCTAGTTTTCACTCATTTCTTTCATAAATGGTTAAGCTTTCTCATAGACACATAATGTTCAGAAAAGTTCCGGAAACTTCTGCCATATGTGCCAAAGTTGTCCTGGACCTTATACACCCCTAAGTTTTTCCTTTCTATGTTAGCGTACTGTTTGACTACATTTTCACTTCTGTCAAAAAAGCCAATGTTGATATAATGGGCAGTATGAGCATTGATGACCCACCTGATGGAGCTGATGTTGCTTGACCTCCTACGGTCAAGCTCTGTGGCTCGCTCTTCCAACTGTTCAAGCTCCTGTTTGATTTTTGACTGACCAGCCTGGTCTCCTTCAATGTCAGCCATTTCCTAAAGGAGATAAAACAATATTTAGCTAAATGTAAGCACAATCATTAATCTTGGCTTAATATGTAAAACATAATCAGCAATTAAACATTGATCATTTAAACACAAAATCTAATAAATTTTAGCAATGTTTAATACCTTATATGTTTTCTACACAAACAAGGCAAGTGACATGAATCTCAGACATACCTGATAATTAACTTGGTAGAGCAAAGACAAGGAAAATCTATTCATAGTAAGAGTGACTGGATATTGATTCCAGGAGTTTGAAATGCAAATTCATTCAAGTGAACAAAGATGCAAGTAAGGCGATTAGATATATGGGTACAACAGTGAGGGGGAAATAATTTTGTAACACAACATTTTGATTTATAAAGGTGCATACAATATTTTGTAATTATAGGAAATAAGTATACAATATGCTCCATACAAAACATTACAGACTGACCAACAGAAAACAGGAAACTTAAAGATACCTTCTGTTTTAAAAGCAGTGTTTTCTTTACAGCATAATTATGAGGATTCTTCTTAAATTTCAGTTTGTCAGCCACAATCTGCAACGAAGAAATTTTTAGTTTTTTATTTGAAGTAACTGAAAACATAAAAGCAAATACATATTTTAAGAAATCAAGCATTTAACAAATACTGATAACTTTTGAATTTAATTCCTTTTTGCTCTCTAGTCCAATATCAATGTATCAACTAACCTCTTCAATGTCATTTTCTTTAAATTTATATTGTAATGCGTCTCGTATATCTTTAAACTTCTTTTCAATCTCATCCAAAGTTGGCAGGACAAGTCCTCCCAACATCATGGCCTCCTTCCATTTGAAGAATTCAGAGTCTGAGAAGTCTTGATTGGAGACAAATTCTAATCGATACACTCTTTCTGAGTGGCCATGTCTGTCAATGAAAATATGTTAAAGTACAGAATCACAATTCTATCAGCATGATGTTATCAAAGGTACATTAATACTTCAAAGAACAACATGTAAGATCTGTCGGATGCTATCAAGAGTAATTGAGATTAAGTGTCTAAAAACCCAGCCATATTGTTTTCCGATTGGTCTCAAAATGCAATATGCATAACTAGGCACCAAGGGGAACCTACATGTGAAATTTGAGAAAGATCCCTTCCGGACTTTCTCAGAAATAGCGATAACAAACTTCAATTATCAAAATCCAAGATGGCTGCCTGTCGGCCATATTGTTTTCCGATTGGTCTCAAAATGCAATATGCATAACTAGGCACCAAGGGGAACCTACATGTGAAATTTGAGAAAGATCCCTTCAGCACTTTCTCAGAAATAGCGATAACAAACTTCAATTGTCAAAATCCAAGATGGCTGCCTGTCGGCCATGTTGTTTTCCGATTGTTCTCAAAATGCAATATGCATAACTAGGCACCAAGGGGAACCCACATATGAAATTTGAGAAAGATCCCTTCAGTACTTTCTGAGAATTAGCGATAACAAGAATTGTTTACGGACGGAGGGACGGACGGACGGACGGACGGCCGGACGGACGACGGACCACGGACGCAGGGCGATTTGAATAGCCCACCATCTGATGATGGTGGGCTAAAAATAGCACAGGATAGTCCATCTGGGTTTCTTAAGGAGCACAAACTTCCTTAAGTAATTGAAACACACTCTTTGGATATTCTTTTGAGGTTTTTTGTCTAATACTCGGGCCGCGGTGGCCGAGTGGTTAAGGTGTCCCAACACTTTATCACTAGCCCTCCACCTCTGGGTTGCGAGTTTGAAACCTTCGTGGGGCAGTTGCCAGGTACTGACTGTAGGCCGGTGGTTTTTCTCCGGCTTTCCTCCACCTCCAAAACCTGGCACGTCCTTATATGACCCTGGCTGTTAATAGGACGTAAAACAAAAACAAACCAAGTCTGATACTCTACCGAATTAGCGGCCACATTCCCTATCTTGTAGTAGGAACATTTTAAATGACACACGTTTACCAGAGCTGTGACTCACCTGAGTTTAAGTCCCTTGTTTGTACGTGTACTGCCTAGTTGGTATATCTTGGCTGTATCAACAACACCAATAATTTCAGCAACCTGAATTCAAATGTCAACATCCAATATAATTTCCTATTGATGTATGTACTGGCAAAACATTTGTTGTTAACTTTATATCTTTACATTTTCTCAAAAAAATCATTTACATAAAATATATATTGTACTTCCATTTTAGCAATGTGTTTAACTCAAAACCAATATTAGGAAAAATCCAAAAATTTCTTACAAAAGTTTAACCTTAATAAATATAAGAATATGTAATAGGACCCAATGCCAAAAGAAAATGTATGCAACATTATCACGGCTTTTGTTTTCAGACCATTCGTCAAAAACAGCATAATCAGTATCATACACCATGTATGGTAAAGATGGTTCCAACCACAGATATCCAAACAGACATACCCTGTAGACAGCTTGGCCTTCATGGTTACCTATACCAATCCTTACGTAGCAACCTTGTACTGTCCTTACGAAGAATGGCATGTGACACCACCTGCAAGGAATTTCATGTATTTTAAGATAATTAAGCGGTTCGAGTAATTATCTAAGAGATCTCCAAAGGATCTTGGTGTCTGCCATCATGTTAGTTGGTACTATGTTATCTGAAACTTTTCTGTATTTTTTCAAATTTTCTCTTCATAATTGTCTTCTCTATCAACATGTAGTATTCACCAGATGTGATTAATCAGTCGCCAAAATCAACACACAACAATTCAAGTGGAGTTTACATATGAAATTTGAGAAAGACCCATGTAGTACTAAATAAGCATTTATCTAATTAATCCAATTCGCCTCTAGGTATCTGTTTTATTTCTTTCAGATAACAACATCTTGACATTTATAAACCTACGAAAATACAAAGATCTAGTATTGTTCTTTTCAATATTTGTTAATCTCATTCAAAACTATCAAATACACCTACTTCTCTAACTTATGCCGTGAAAGTTTAACTTTTGTTAACTCTTCTTTGGTGCTGACAAACTGTACTTTCCTCTTCGAACTTCTAAGTGACCTGTCAATAGACAAACATTGCATAAGTACTTAACATTCCAACATGTTTTAATATTTGCCATCTTATTTGATAATTTCATGCTGCCATCACAAAAGGACTTACTCATGTCAAGTAAATTGGATGAAGTTGACATGGAAAACATATCAGATAATTAAACCCCTATGGACCCAGTACCTCAGTAACCAGCTTGGATGAAACTTTTTCTAACTTCCAACAGGTTTAGGATGTTGTCAACAAAATCTGATAAAAAGTTAAATCAGTAGTTTGAGGAAAGATTTCACCATGCCTCTTGGATCTCAGAATGGGCATCATCTTTACTTGTGTAACTTTTGCTATCTACAGGTTATATAAAGGACTGAAATCTTTTGACAGTGGTTTGGTAGAAGATGAAAAAACTATGAAACTCACCCATCATCTGATTCGGAGTTGTAGCCACTGTAAGAAGACCTACTACTACTATCAGATTCACTCCCTGATTTATCTCCCCTTGTATCTTGATCCCGTGACCTTGACTTCGTTTCTTCGTCTCTATCCTCTTTGTCGTCGTCATCTTCATCGTCATCATCATCGTCGTCATCTGAATATATTTCACTGGCTTTGAGTAGTTTCTTCTTCTGTTCCTGCTTTTCTAACTCTTCAGCTGAAATAAAAATTATTCACAAAATTAGATAAACCCAACTCAAGAAATACAAATAGAATTTTTAAATCTTTCTATCTCTGCAGTAATAGATTTAAAGATTCAGATGTTTTGGACAATGCATTTAAATACATTTTTGTATGTGAGGTCTCATATGATGACATTTGTGAAATTCCAGTGAAGTTGGACTATTGAGGATGTTTATCTTGAAACAAATTATTAATTTTTTTACATTATATTTGTAGTTACCTAATTTTTTCTTTTCTTCACGCTTTGCCTTCAGATCTTTGAGTGCAGCAAACTTTTTATTGTCCTTTTTCTCTTCCATGTTTTTCCGTCTTTCTGTACTCCTCTGGCTAGTTGATTTATTTATTGCCGCATCATTTACTTCTTTCTTCAATAGGCCTTTCTTTTTTGCTTGCCGAAGCTTTTTCTCTATTTCAAACCTGCAGATTACAAAACAGATTCTTACAATAACATCAATCTTACAAGATAAAGTGTGAATTTTGACTTTTTGATATATAATATATTTATTCTCAAGTAAGCCCCCCTCCTTCATTTTTACAGAATCATCAATTTTATAATAGTAGGCTAAAAGTGGTTCACAAATATGCTCTCTATAAACTTTACGTTAGGAGAGGGGAGCTTATATGAGGATAAATATGGTACAGATGATATTATCAGAAATTTATATGTTGTCCTTGATAGATGTCAGGCTTTCATTTTTCATTGATATTACTTCTACTAAAAAGTTGTACTAGATATTTAGTTAACCTTTTATTGAAATGACACTAAAGATCATATCAATAACCTTCAACTACAATTTTGACCCCAATTTTGTGCTTATGATGTTTGGTTATTCATTCTGATTATAATGGACCTCTTGTTGTACAACCCCCACCTTAACTAGACACATAATATTCAACAGCTTTAGATTTTTAGTTGTACTTGTTATCCAGATACATTTCAATTTCAAAATAAGGAATATTGATCCACACTGATCTGGTTTACAAAAACAATTCGCTGTAACAGATTACCTTGTTTTAAGTACTTGTCGAAGTTCTCCTCTGTTAAATAATATTTGTTCTCGTTCTTTTTCTGTCATTTGTTCCAATCTCTTTCTATCTTCTTCATCACCGTACAGATTTTCATCATATTCATCATGAAAAGTTTCTTTGTCAGATTCTGGTTCTGATTCTTCAGCGGGGCCAGAATTGCTGCCAGATTCGGACACTTCTCCTTCCTCAGGTTCTGACACATGTTTGTCACTCTCCGCATCACTTTCAGATGATGAAGATATTGCTGCAGATTTGCGATTTGTTTTCTTGTTTGCTTGTTTCAATTTTTTCTTCTTTTTTCCTTCTCCATTCATTGTCCACTAAGTAAAAATCAAAATCATAAGTCAATCGGAAATATGTTTTGTTATGATTTTCAGCTGAAAACAGGCAAAAGCATGGCATTTTCCCAAAATGAAGAACAACAAGAAATATCCATCCAATTTTCATAAAATAGTACTATTTCTTCCAAAAAATAAGCAGAAAAGATTGCTGTCAATTCTACAATATTCCGTGCAATTGGTTATGACCATTTTACATTACTTTTATTGGATATATCTTACATGAGTAATGTTGGTTGTATTTAATTTTTGATACATTTATACAAAGTAAAGTAGATTCCATGCATTTACTGGTATAAACAATATGCATCCACATATGTATTTCTTACATCATCATCACTTTCTGAAGTTTCTGAGTCAGAATCTTGACGTTTTCTTTTTGTTAGTGCTTTCAAATCCTGTGTGAAAAGAAAGTCAAGATATATCTTTGTATCAAAAACAAGAAGCATTGGGATAAAGATATGATTTATATGACAATAAATGACAAAGTATTTCAATTAATTTTTTAGAATTCATTATCATATTTATCCTGCAATAAACCTAAGGGCTTGATACATACTTTTTCCTTAAAGTTGTGGGGTCAGGGCTTATATAAGCCAACAGAATAGCGTTTGTTGTTGAGTTTACTGATAGAAATCATTCTTGTCGAATTAAGATTGACAACTTAATCATTTTGAATTTGAATGATTCCCTTACTTCACTAAAAATGAACTATTAACTTCAGTTAATAAAACTGAACAATTATCTGTCTCAGAAATCCTTAACTGTTTACAATGATTTCATTAGAATAATTCCATATTAAACATCAAAAGTTAAATTGGTTCTTTGTGAGCATGACTGGTGGATGTGCTATATTCTGTAGTATTATCAACATAAGTTTACAGTTGAATAAAATACATCATGAATACAAAGTAGTATGAGAGTGAGTGAGAATGTGTTTTCTTTGTTTATATATCAATTATTAACTTCTAATATTTTCCTACTACATACTAATTTTGTAATACTTATATGTTCAATTAACTGGAAATCTATAGGAAAGGACTAATATAGGCTGTCCAATCCCTTTTGCCAACACCTAATCTTGATGACATTCTATGTAAAAACAATACCTTATTATATTTGTTGTGTTGACAATAAAATATTTTGAAATGAATTCAATAGCAATATAGCAAATAATTATAGATTAAATTAAGTTTTTACACTACCTTTTTATGATACATTGTATTTTGTTTGGGATTGTTCATTTTATTCAAAATTGGAATGTAGTTCATCCTGCGTGTTCCTTGCCTTGTTTTTTTCATTGATTGTGAACGCCATTAAACTTATTTCAGTATTCATCGTCCTCTATTCAAGTAGTATTTGTTTGACTTCAGATTTGGGCTTCACAAGCAAGTTCTCGTATCTTGATTATTAACTAAACAAAATGTAGAGGTACTATTTTGGTTTTTATTTTTTTGGCATTGGGGTACTTTATTCTGTTTACATTGTGTATTTCATTACACCCATCAAAAGTTAACCTGTAAGTTGGGCTGAAAATTACTGTAATATTTTAAAGGGGTATTTGTTTAATATAATTATGTTTCGTCAAATTTTATTTCAAATTCAAGATTAAATGAATGCATGTGAACAATGTGTCAATGATAGTCAGCCACCAGAAATGGAAGTGTTTTTGTTGCAAATTTGAAATTTCAGTCCAAGAAGTACATCCCTCGGCTCAAGTGTTTGTGTACATATACTGATACTGTATGTTTTGATTGCGTATTCGCATTTGTTTGTAATGTCATTATTTTTCATGTTTAGAATTCGATAGCATGTTGGCGGGTAAACTGAACAGGGAGATATGGCATGGGGGGTTCATCTTCATAATCTATCACCCAATTTTTGGAGATTGATGCGAGCTTCTGGGATCATAAGAAATAATTAAGTTCGTACTTCTTCCAAATCTGAACCACTGTCACTTTCCTCACTATCGGATTCTATCAAAGCAGCGCTCTTCTTACGCTTTGACATTTTGTGCTTATAGTTTATGAACAGTCCAGTTTCAAGCACTTTTCTTTCACTATTGATTTGTGTATGAATACCCAGCATGCAATTGACCGGAATCTATTATCCTAATCAGGGTTATCGAAAAGCTTCTAAAATTGAAGAAGGCAAATGCTACTCGGTCAATCGTTTCGAAGAGCAAGATTTTCTATTTGCGGAAATGACTATCGAAACAACACAGACGATTCATCTCTAAAAACCTACTCAGAAAATGAGTGATCGTTCAGTTTATTGATTGGTATTCCATACCTGACGATGTCCGGAGAAAGTCAATTATGACATCGGTACCACGGAGGTTTGATAGATGTAGAACATCAAAGCGTTATTGTGCTGAAAAACTCTGTTGCAAATCCGAAAGGGCAGAGGCGACCTTTCACTGTGACGACTGTCACACTGACCAATGTTATGATTGCGTCACAAGCATACACCAGTCCAGTTCAAAATTTGAGTTTCATGACCGTTCAGATATAGTTCCCCCATCGTTTGACTTGTTGTGTCAGATATCACTTGCTGACAATAGCCGAAAGTGCACCGAATTAAACTTTGCAGATCTACACTGTGAAATCTGTAATATTAACTTTTGCTTCACTTGTTTCGAATTTTACCACAGGGGACCTAGAAGAACTCACAGGAAAACTAACTTCAAGGATTACAAATCCCGAGAAGCACAAAGACATTTAGAGACTATTGTAAAACCAACATCTCCTGTGGATACTGAAGACACTTCCTTAACTTTTGTATCCTGTCCACAAATACAAATTGATCAAGAAGTAACAAGCAGTATGGATTCATTCAATAGTGTGAATTCTCGACACAGTCAAAATGGAAGCATACCTGATTTATGTTTGAACTCAAATGAGAAAGACATGATTAATATCGAGGAAGAGCTGGCTGCCAGTCAAATAGACGAACATCATTACAGCAGTCAAAGTTTTATGCTTCTTGATGGCCGAGAAAAGTTACAGGTATATTAAATGGACATAGTGTGCATGTGCTTAAAACTGAGGCATATTAGACATGATATTAATTTACTAAAACAAATCTGATCTTGTCTACTATACTAATGTAAATGAGCTGTCATGATCAGGGATCTAAAATCTAAAAGCTTTATCATATAATAATAAGATGGTTATATAACTATCATGATATTGATAATATAGGGTGGTTATATATAGCTGTCATTGATAATGATAGAAATAAACTGTTGTATAGCTATTGATAAAGAGATGATAATTACAGTTTCAGTACAACTGATTGTTTGTGTTTTGTTTTTATCTGAACAATTTTTTTGGATACCATGGTATGTAATTGAGAAATATTGAAAATGTTGTGAAATGATAATTAACTGAACTAAAAGCATGGTCTTGTAAGCCTCAAGCTCCTTCCTTTGTAAACAGATTACCATAATCCTGAACCAATATATATCATCATCTTATTTTAGGTTGATGATTTTGAAGACTTTTTGGTAAAGCTTGGATGTGATGAAGAGGAACAAGTAAAAGTTGTGTCAATCTTCGGAAACACTGGTGATGGGAAGTCCTACACACTGAATTATACATTTTTTGGTGGAAAAGAGGTTTTTAAAACATCTTCCCACCAAGAATCTTGCACTATAGGAGTCTGGGCTTCATATGACCCTGTCACAAAAGCCATTGTGATTGACACTGAAGGATTTCTAGGAGTAACAGCAAATCAGAACCAGAGATCACGACTGCTGTTGAAGATCCTGGCTATATCAGATGTTGTTATTTATCGTACACGTGCAGAACGCCTTCACAATGACATGTTCCAGTTCCTCTGCGATGCATCTACCGCATATACAAAGCATTTCTCTCTAGAGCTGCAGGCTGCTGCCAAGCGCTGTCGAAAAAGTGCTGCAGATCTCCATCCGTCAGTGATAGTTTTTCATGAAACAACCAATACCAGAGTTCTTGGGGAAGACAATGGTTTGTGCCATTTTATAAATAATAGACTCCATTTTCATTCGTTTGAGTCAAAGAACTCTTTACACATATAATATGGTCCATATTGTATAAATTGTACAATGTTTTTATAATTATTCAGTATTGATAATGACTATCAATTTAAATCAGCAGGATTTCAAAACATCATTTAAACATAGTGACTATCAGATTGAGATATTTTCAATAAGTGTAATGTTATATGATTTGACACTTATACCATGCATAAAAACTTCTAAATGGGCAAGATGGAGCATGTTAAATGGTGTCTTTTTGACAATCTTATACATACTTACCTTGAATGTATCAACCTACATATCTAAAGGTACTTTTTCTTCTTGGCAAGTTTTAAATTTTTTAACAATAAATGAGTTTTAACTGATAAAGGCCTTAAATTTATGGTCAAGTGTACAATAGTACATGTGGAGGATTGTCTGGTACAGGAAAGAAGGGTAACACATGCTTATAAGGCCTTATATGGTGTTGGGCATCATATCCATTGTAATATTTTATTAGGTGACTACAATTATGTAAGAAACCTAAACTTTCTATTTTCAATTGAATGTGTACAATTTACGGTAACATTTGCATGGGTCAGTGAAAGTGTTCAGTATTACTATTACAGCTGTAATACTGAATTCAGTACCCCCCATGTTTACATATCCAGTGCCCAATCGTGGCCATGCTCTGTAACGGAGCGGGGAGCTCAAAAATAGCTCTCTGAGTGCAGTTTTCACTCCCTCACCCCACCCCCATATATGTCCATTTTTATTTTGATAAAACCAGCAATTTCAGTTTTTTCATAATTTGCGATTTTCACCCATGCATTGGTATATGCTTTCAGCATCTATTGCAAATGAAGTAATAATTATAACAACAATATTACTTTAAAAGTTTGATTTATTTTGTCACATCAATCTACAGGTATGTGTCATAGATGACTGAGTTGTTCATAGACTATGAAAGACAACATGTGATTTGTTCATGATTTCATTATTTATCATCAATTGACAAACTTCTTTGATAATGTAACAGTAAACTGTTGATTCAAACAGGCGGTAAGCCAGCGGAGAGTGACCTCTTGGACAAGTTCCAGCAACTTGATTGTCCGATGCATTTTAAGGACCTGAAATATGTTGGGACAAGGACCAAAGGGACCAAAACAGACTTCCGAAAGTTTCAAGCAGAACTCCAGGAACAACTGGAAAACAAGTCTCATAGAGCTGCTAGAAAACCAGAGGTGGTGTATACAACACTTAAGGTAAGTTGTCAAGTTTATATAGCTTGGTGGTGGATAGGCTTGTATGATTAGAAAAATGTATTGATGTTTGTAAGAGAGGTTCATTTATTTTTTTCATTGACTTCCCTTGCAATAAAACCTGGGGTCTCTAGTTTAAAGTTCCCTCTCACAGTTTTTTTACTTCAGACCTGAGGTCTCTGGTTCACATTAAGTCCCTCTCACAGTGTTTTACTGCAGATCTGATGCCTCTGGTTCACAGTCCCCTCTCACAGTATTTTACTTCAGACCTGAGGCCTCTGGTTCACAGTCCCCTCTCACAGTATTTTACTTCAGACCTGAGGCCTCTGGTTCACAGTCCCCTCTCACAGTGTTTTACTTCAGACCTGAGGCCTCTGGTTCACAGTCCCCTCTCACAGTGTTTTACTTCAGACCTGAGGCCTCTGGTTCACAGTCCTCTCTTACAGTGTTTTACTTCAGACCTGAGACCTCTGGTTCACAGTCCCCTTTAACGGCCTCAGGGAGGTTGGTGCAATATATGTATTTATAGATATAAATGAAAAGTTATTTTGTTACTACCACTTTTTCATGCTCCCATATTCCCCTAATATAGTCATACATATGTCAAATGATGTTGTGCTATGTTTCAGAATTTAAACGACAAGTTCAGCGGTGAGATTGAAAAGCCAGTGTATGGGACATTTCCTGACCAGATGTTTACATGTTCTGTCAAGTGTCTCTGTTGTGGGTAGGTAAAACAAAATTACTTGTGTGTAACATTTAAGCTCTTCATCAAAAGGGAGTGTGATGATGGAAGTTCCAGCACATATAGTGACTGTAATATTTGTGTTTGTGTCTATATTCAATGCTGGATGTCCAAATATAATCAGGGCCCAGTTGTTCAAAATGGGATAAGCATCATTAGGCTAATCATGGTTTAACAACAATTTTAAAATCCTGATCAAATGATTTCTGGTAAAACTAAATTGACAAAATTTCATAAAACTTCAACACTCGCCAGTCTCTTCCTACCTGCCTATTTCAAGGAATATACATACATAGATTTTGAAGTAAAGGAGAATTGAGATTTTCACTAATCAAGTGATTAAGCTAATCACCCTTTGAACAACTGGGCCCAGATGTACAATCTTGAGGATCAATTTGCCATATGTAGGTCACTGTAGCTTAATATTTTCAATGTATATGTCACTGATTTGACTTTGTTTTTATACTCCATTTCTTTGATCAGATTTTTTATTCAGAACCATTTCTTAAGTTCAGGTGTATTATTGCTATTAAAGAAATTCTCTAATTTATTTGGCTGCAATTTTCATTAATATCAATGATTTTACATTTAAAAAATTATGAATACTAGCTATAGCATTCAAATAAATATCAATGAAACATTTCTAACAATGTCTTGTCCCTGACCAAATAGACTTTTCTGATCATAATGGCTGTATACATTTACATGTAATTGTATTGAAATCAGTTATTCATAAAAATCTTTGAATGCAATTGAGATAATTTTCACCAGTTCATACATATCCGGATGTAATTGTTAGACAGGATGAGAAATTGATATATTTGTTGCAGGGAGAGCTGCTGTCTGAGTATGAACCACAAAGCCGACCAATCACATAACACAGACAAGCGATGTAAATACCAACATCAGTTTGGTAACAAGGTCTACTTGTGTAAGGTTAGTGGTGATAGATAATCTACACTACAAAGTATTCATACAAGCATTAATTTCCAACCCCGACACTGACTTAAAGGTCCTATAGGTGCCTTATACTAATATTGGAATGTCTGTCAATCCACAAATTGTTTAGGGAGACATCCCTGGATCAGAAGTCAATTAATATAATTTTGATGGTATACTTCAGACCTATAGATATGCAATATCGGGGTTGATTAACAAATTTCCAAGGCCATGGTTACTTTTTCTAAAAATAGATCTTTTGGATACAGTCAGGTACTGCGAATATTCATGGATATAGTGTATGACAGGCTGCATTATAAACTGTTGTTTTTCCCTCCTTTTAAGATAAATTTTCTCTGAAACAGACTTTACGTTGACCAAAAAGTTGTATTCCCATCCATACTTTCTATTGGATAAAGCAATTGAAACTTAAAAAAATCGTCTTGAGTTAAAATATATTAAAATATTAGGATTTTATATTTACAGAGGTGCTGGATGGGTGGTAAACAAAATGTTGTGGTGCTGAAGACATCCGAATCAAAGGACAACGCATGGATGGGATTCGCTAAATATGTCTGGGCAGGGTGAGAGATTGCCAACAGATCTGTCATGAGTTGAATAAATCTGAAGTTTTCATTAGTGGAGTTGTAATGTATTCCAGATATACCGTAATGGTTTCTTGCTGCTGGTTCAATCATTTATTAGTTAAAGCTATTTGTTGATTTTGTTGATTAATGTGTGATAATTTAATAATAAAACTCGTTCGTAGTTTGATAATGTATTATAATGTTATTATAGTGAAGTTCTGGAGTGTCCCCACTGTGGAGTTATATACCGGAGTCGAGAGAAGTGGTACGGTAACAGTCACCCAGAGGAAGCTGTTACCATGGATATTAGACACGTATGGCCTGATGTAAGTACTGGATGTCAGATGTTTATAAAACTGATGGCTCTTGGAGTTAAAAAAATATTAGAGGAATTTTCGTTCAAATTCAAAGACTAGTTTCATTTAAATGTCATTTATGTTAGAAATTATGGTACCTGAACATTAAAAAAAAACAACTTAAAATATACTGTTTTGACAGAAGATTTTCAGTGGTAGATTCAAGTCAAAGACAATATTTTATTTTGGAAAAATCAATTAACGTCTTCCCTTATTCTTATTATTTTCTGTTGCAAAATGATAAAAAAATTCAGGAAAATTAGTTATCTCGTCAAGTAAGAAGTAAATGTTTCTACCACTATGAGTTGTTTAAATTTTTAAATTTTCTCATAAACACTGAATTTAAAAAAGTTAATTTGATTTTGCACATTTTTATCATTACTGTATACAGGGTCTACAGAACTTACAGGGAGCTCAGAATGCCGCCCGTAAGCTGGTAGATGGTATGCATTACATCGCCGACTCCATCAGCAGTGTGGGGTCAGGACCAACCAAGATGTTGTCTGACTGGATGGCTGACAAAATTGCCCCAGATTACTGGGTTCCCAACACACAGATAAAAGTAGGCATTTTGTAGAAATGTCAAATTTGTAACAATAATTTCAAACAGAATACAACTTTTATTGGAGACATTTGAATGTTCCTGAAGGGTAAGGCCATGATGGTGTTACTGTTTAGTCACTCAAGTCACGAAAATGTTTGAATGTAGGACAAATAAAGGCAAGCATTTAAATGATTTTGATTTATTAATCTTATATTAATGACAGAAAATTGCAAAGATGAGTGAAATACGTACTGTACTTTGATTTTTATTAAGCAATAACTTGTCGTGCTTAATTAACAAGATACAATAATGTATATGTTAATTTTACAACACAACACAACCATCATCATACATGTTACACAATATAATTATCTTCATCCTTGTCACACAATATGTACAACTTGTTTTAGCTAAAAGATGCCTGACTAAGCATGTTTTGGTTGTAGGAATGCAATATTTGTTCTATAAAGCTGGAGAATGAACAGAAGCATCATTGTCGTGCATGTGGAAAGGGCTTCTGTGATGGTTGTTCATCTCATCGGAGACCAGTGCCAGAGAGAGGCTGGGGAGAGAACGTTGCTGTTCGTGTGTGTGACAACTGTCATACTGACACAATGACAGGTGAGAGACAGAGAAGATATCTATTGTTGTTAACCAAAAAACGCCTCCCCCGCCCCATCAGGAATCTTCTTAGGGGACATTCCAGAAATGAACAATAAGAACGACTATACCAAATACATGTACATGCAATCAAAAGAGATGAAATATGTGGGAACCTCTGCAGAATCTGGGGTATATGTTCTTATGTATCTTCAACTTCAATATTTATGAGACATTATAGAGATCAGAACCTACATGTCTGTACCCTGTTGCAGTAATCAGGATCGTAATCTTTTCCTTTCTTTCCTGTCTACTCTTTCTTTTGTGTTCTTCTGCTTGTGTACCTTTAGAGCCTCACCTGGTGTTGTACCTTAAGAGCCTCATCTGGTGGTGTACCTTTAGAGCCTCATCTGGTGGTGTACCTTTAGAGCCTCATCTGGTGGTGTACCTTTAGAGCCTCATCTGGTGGTGTACCTTTAGACCCTCACCTGGTGGTGTACCTTTAGACCCTCATCTGGTGGTGTACCTTTATACATTCATCTGGTGGTGTACCTTTAGACCCTTATCTGGTGGTGTACCTTTAGACCCTCACCTGGTGGTGTACCTTTAGACCCTTATCTGGTGGTGTACCTTTAGACCCTCATCTGGTGGTGTACCTTTAGACCCTTATCTGGTGGTGTACCTTTAGACCCTTATCTGGTGGTGTACCTTTAGATATTCATCTGGTGGTGTACCTTTAGAGCCTCATCTGGTGGTGTACCTTTAGAGCCTCATCTGGTGGTGTACCTTTAGACCCTCACCTGGTGGTGTACCTTTAGAGCCTCATCTGGTGGTGTACCTTTAGAGCCTCATCTGGTGGTGTACCTTTAGAGCCTCATCTGGTGGTGTACCTTTAGAGCCTCACCTGGTGGTGTACTTTTAGAGCCTCACCTGGTGGTGTACCTTTAGACCCTCATCTGGTGGTGTACCTTTAGACCCTTATCTGGTGGTGTACCTTTAGACCCTTATCTGGTGGTATACCTTTAGACATTCATCTGGTGGTGTACCTTTAGACCCTTATCTGGTGGTGTACCTTTAGACCCTTATCTGGTGGTGTACCTTTAGACCCTCATCTGGTGGTGTACCTTTAGACCCTTATCTGGTGGTGTACCTTTAGACCCTTATCTGGTGGTGTACCTTTAGACCCTCATCTGGTGGTGTACCTTTAGACCCTCATCTGGTGGTGTACCTTTAGACCCTTATCTGGTGGTGTACCTTTAGACATTCATCTGGTGGTGTACCTTAAGACATATATCTGGTGGTGTACTTTTGGCCCTCACCTGGTGGTGTACCTTTAGACCCTCACCTGGTGGTGTACATTTAGACCCTCACCTGGTGGTGTACTTTTGGCCCTCATCTGGTGGTGTACCTTTAGACCCTCATCTGGTGGTGTACCTTTAGATCCTCACCTGGTGGTGTACATTTAGACCCTCACCTGGTGGTGTACATTTAGACCCTCACCTGGTGGTGTACTTTTGGCCCTCATCTGGTGGTGTACCTTTAGACCCTCATCTGGTGGTGTACCTTTAGACATTCATCTGGTGGTGTACCTTAAGACATATATCTGGTGGTGTACTTTTGGCCCTCACCTGGTGGTGTACCTTTAGACCCTCATCTGGTGGTGTACCTTTAGACCCTCACCTGGTGGTGTACATTTAGACCCTCACCTGGTGGTGTACTTTTAGACCCTCACCTGGTGGTGTACATTTAGACCCTCACCTGGTGGTGTACTTTTGGCCCTCATCTGGTGGTGTACTTTTAGACCCTCATCTGGTGGTGTACCTTTAGATCCTCACCTGGTGGTGTACATTTAGACCCTCACCTGGTGGTGTACATTTAGACCCTCACCTGGTGGTGTACTTTTGGCCCTCATCTGGTGGTTACCTTTAGACCCTCATCTGGTGGTGTACCTTTAGACCCTCACCTGGTGGTGTACTTTTGGCCCTCATCTGGTGGTGTACATTTAGACCCTCATCTGGTGGTGTACATTTAGACCCTCATCTGGTGGTTTACTTATAGACCCTCATCTGCAGGGGGGGCCAGGGTATTGTACGGGTATGTAACACCTAAACAAAGAATCAAACAAAACCGGTATCATATTGTAATTAGTTAATGTTGTTCGTCTTTGACAGGCTCGTCTGACAGTACTGGCAGTAATTCCCAGACCACTGCCAGGCGTGTAGGAGAGGCAGTGACCTCAGCTATTGGTGTGGCAGCCTCAACATTTAACTATCCTCTTGGTATGTACAGCTATTCATTAGTCCCCTACCGGTGAAACCTCAGGGGACTATAGGTATTTGATAAAATAACTAAAAATGTTGTTGAATGAATTAACAAATTAATTGTAAATTAAAACCTTGATATATCAAACACTCTCTTCTTACCATTATACCATTATTACATTATGATAGGTCTTGTTATGGTTGTCTGAAAACATTCAGACCAAGATATTGTTGCATAAAGATCTACATCTGAATAGATTTAAGTGGTCATTAGTCAAAGTTTAAGGGGGCAAAGGTCAAATTTGACCACATTTGAAAAAAAATTACAGGTAATTGATATATACAATAATTACATACGTCATTTACTGATGGGGGATGGGTCACTTTGATGAGATTGGGGGGCGGTGTTATATCTTTGTGAGTCCCTGTGAGTCCTTGTGAGTTTCTGTGAGTCCCTGTGAGTGTCTGTGAGTCCCTATGAGTCCCTGTGAGTTTCTGTGAGTTCCTGTGAGTTGTACAATAATTGTACTTTACTGTAGTAACTTTTGATACCTTTGATACTGCAGACATGCTGAAGGACACTGCTAGGCCTGCCTACTGGGTACCAGATACCGATATAAAGAACTGTTGTGTGTGCAGAGAGGAGTTTGGACCTAAGCGGGCCATACATCATTGTAGAGCCTGTGGCAAAGGTGTATGTGAAGCATGCTCCCCTAGCAAACTTCCAGTCCCTATTAGGGGATGGGACTATCCGGTCAGGGTGTGTACAAAGTGTGAGAAAAAGGCAGATGAACTGGGATCTACGTAGTCCCTTTCTGGGACCGGAGATGTATTATTAATTAAGTATACAAGTCAGAACGAATTCTAGAACTCTCCTGTCAAGGTACTGTATAGCGTTTTAAATTTGTGGGGTCAATACAGTGGACCTGCGATAATCCGGACGCCGATAGTCCGGAAAACTCACAGTCCGGACGGAAATGCACGGGAATGGATTTCCGTAACGTTATTTGTACTCACCAGTCCGGAAATTCGGATTCCGATTCCGGAAGCCCATTTTGGGAACGGAAAGTACTTTTCATTAGTAAATTTCCCTCGATAATCCGGACAAATGTTTCACCACGAGGAGAAAAAAATGTCGGGGCAAGTCACCCGTGTCGACAGCTGTACAGACTATCGCTTGACACTGTGCGTAGTCATAGCGACCGCTGCCAGGTCATAGCCCCGGGTGTTTACCTGTGTTACAATGTGTAGCTTTTGTTTTTATAACGGTATCTTGCTTTTTCTCTACGACCTAAATGTTACAGTCTTAAAGGATTTTATAGTATAGCCTGGTCTTGCTTTTATCAACTTGACGTACAATATCTATGATAGTTATTTTACAGACGGCAACTTTTATAGGAACACATATTGCTATTTCGTAGTTAGCAAGAATTTATGCACAAACATACAGTACGTGATACGATAATTAATCAATCTCAAATACATGTAATAAATCTATGATCGGTAATTAACATCATTAACACTTGTATTGGGTAAACACGGATATCGGCTTGTAACACCGTTACGTGAAACGACGACTCATTGAAAGATGCATGTTATTAATTACATACACATTTACGTATTAAGCAGTGATCACAAGAACTGGGTTGATTACACACATTAGTCAATAGTCGTCTGATACTTAATTAAGCGTCACATTGTTAAATGAATACGGGTTTAATAATTAGCCTATCGGACATCTTGGGTAGTTCTCGCTGGTGTCGCGTACTTTTAAATAGATAGCTTGGGGTTTCTGGTACGTAAAAATCATAAAAAAAACATGGACTGACGGTAAGTTGTAAAATCCGGGTCTTTTATTTAAGGTATTTAACGTTTGTAATTTCTACTTGTTTGTGAACCTCCGGGACGTGACACATGTGTGTTGTTTGTAGGTCACATATATGCCCGCTATAAATAAAACAACTTTCACTTTACATGTTCTTTTAAAAACATAGTTTATTTTTTACTTTCTACAAAACAAAACAAGAATCATATCAGAAAAATAAGTATATTTATTGTAAAAAGCCTGACAATTAGACGTGTTTATGAAACGTCCCGGATTGTATATATTCAAGGGAGATAACTCTTACACGACAATTTTTTTGACCTGGTAGACGAAATTCGGCAGTCCGGAAAACTCGTAATCCGGACGGTTTGGACTGGGAACGAAGGTGTTCGGATTATCGAGGGTCCACTGTACATATTACACGTTTTCATTTTCGGGATATATTTTGCTGTACACTGCTCCCTTTTATTCAGCATTATTCTAGTTTGTGTTTCAATGGATTTTTGAGTATAATTATTTGAGGATAAATCTATTTGAGAATGCAATGTGTATGATAATCTTGTGTTGTGTAGACACCATCCCGACTGTACAGACGATTTCAGTTTAAAGAATAGTAATGTAATAGGAGTGAGCTGTAATCAGTTAAATGGCCTGGTTTGCATGTTTTCTAGTCTATTATGAGAACACTTATGATTTGGTCAGTTTTGTGTTGTTTTTACTTGACGGACAAATGTCCAGCGATAGGCAATGTAATTACACAATGTCTTTTGCATGGTGAAAACAGGGGTGTATTGTAAAAATAAATTAAATGACATCTCTGAGCATGTCAGGGATATATTTATCAATTATTAGAATATGTTTCACATCCCAACATCTATTTCTCACTTGATGAAATGTAGCTTTATCAAATTTATGTAACATTGTTGAGTTATATTTCCACAGAGCAATGATTCAGTGCTCCATAAGGTCATTATTGTACTATATATTTTACTTGTACAATGTATTTATAATTCACAAATTTTAGTTGAAGTGCAAATTTAGCAAAAATAAAAAACCCACAAAATATAACCGCTATACAGTACACATGAGGTATTATTAATGTACGTGGCTGGCTGGCTGTCAGGGAAGTGAAAGGTCTGTTTAATCTGATTAAAATCAGAGTAAGGCTAGCTGTGATAGGGGACGGTGCTATTGAGGTATTAATGTACGTGGCTGGCTGGCTGTCAGAGGAGTGAAGGATCTGTTTAATCTGATAAAATTCAGAGTAAGACTTGCTGTGATAGGGGACGGTGCTATTCACTGTACATATGATGAACTTCAGAACAATGTAATTATGAACTTTAGTTAGAAATAATTTTAACTTTACAGTGCTTTTAATCAAATACGTAATGATAATGAGGGATTTCCTCATTATACCTGTTTTTGTCACCATTGGTCAGTAAGAAGGAGGGACATATTAAATGAATCATTAGTTATTCTGATGCTCTTTAACTATGTAAGGCTGGACTTGATTTAGGGCTTCTGAACGAAGTCTGATGATTTCTCTACATCTATAATATGATTGGTTCGCAGATTATGGAGTTAGGTACGACATCAGTCTGCCTATAAATTGTCTGTTTTTGTTTGCGATTTGATTGGTGTACATATTCTGAACTTTGAACTATTTGCAATGAAACCTGACTTTATCAACACCTGAATTTAAAGACATCCTGTATAATGACATTATTTTATTGTTGATAAATCAAGATTCTGCTATTATGATTAAGAACGCACAAGACATGATGTAAATTCTGCTATAAGATTAAGAATGCACAAGACATGATGTAAATTCTGCTTTAAGATTAAGAACGCACAAGACATGATGTAAAAAGTCCTAACATTCCACTTCCATACATTGTGTATTGCCTGTGCTCATCTTTATAGTTCAAGAACAAAAATAAAAATTTGTGAACAATTTGATTTAAATCATATTTGTTATACCAACAATGAGTATGTGGTGAATTATCAAATGAAGCGTATAAAGATGATTTCTTGAACTTGTATTTCATTAAAACAGGTTAATTAAGACCAGCTGGTTGATATGTTGAAGCTTGTTTATATTTACTTAAAGATGTTATCCAAAAGTATCATTGTTAGTTTAAGATGGGCTCTTTGTATTCAAGATGACATGAAATAGATTTCTTTTTCTCTTAGCATTCCCTGCCTAAATGTATTCCAGAAAACAATACTGTTATATTCTATTGTGCTTTGTTTGATATTTTATGTATGATATTGATGTTTTATCTTATTGAGTTTACTTTGATTTTAAATACCACATTGTTGCCACTCGATAATGATGTACTATTAGGTTTACAAACATGTACATGTACTCTTTAAACTTCTTGCTATTTTCAAAAGGCATTATTTTTGTGAATTTGTAGCTCAAAATTAATAAAACTCACTCACAGAAATTTTATCTGGATAATATTTTGACCAATATTTTTTTTTTCTTTTTTCTTTTTTTTTTTTTTTTGGGGGGGGGGGGGGGTCATTTGATCAGTTATTTGAATATGAATACATCTGCATGATTTTAATTGATAAAACACAATTTCTTAAAAAAAAAAGAATCAATAATTCATCAAGATTCATGTTCATTTATGAGTATGCCAAATGTATTTTAAACACATTGTATATGCACAGAACAGTACAGTAATGGTGAAAATTTGACCTGTGATTATCTAATTAAATAATTTGAACTAGGACAGAATAATGAAAATAAACACCCATGGAATTTTGTATTTGATAGATACATAATAGTACATAGGTACATATGTAGTCTAGTCCTGACTTTTAGTTATCATATATAGAACCACCAGAACAAATCGCCTTGTCTGTCAAATACTGTGCCTGGAAAATTTGTACATCTGTCAAACATAAATTTTATTTTATTTTGTATGATTTAGATTAACTTGTTAGGAAATGACATTCATTTGTATCATTTATTTGATGTTACAATGCACAATGCTTTGTATGCTTAAACTTTTTAAAATTCTGACGACCCTAACACTGCCTTCTAGAACAGACACTGGCCTCCCTGTCCATGTATAACATAATTACATCACTTGTATCTATCTTATGTATCTAATATGTAGGTCAGGTATACTTATACATTGTATAAATGTAGGTCAGGTATACTTATACATTGTATAAATGTAGGTCAGGTATACTTATACATTGTATAAATGTAGGTCAGGTATACTTATACATTGTATAAATGTAGGTCAGGTATACTTATACATTGTATAAATGTAGGTCAGGTATACTTATACATTGTATAAATGTAGGTCAGGTATACTTATACATTGTATAAATGTAGGTCAGGTATACTTATACGTTGTATAAATGAAGAGTTACATGTTGAGATATATTTTCCTCAAGTGCAATTTCTGATATTAATGGATTTGTTTGCTAAAATCCAATTAGACATAAATATGGATATATAAATTTGTGTAATCCATAAATTTCTGATATTACCGGGTAATGTGGAGTTATCAAGACCAGTTTCTTCAATGTTTTTGTGATAAATCATAATATTACAGAAATGACTATCCTTTTATTAATGAATGCGCAAATACTGTAACAGTCAAAATCAAAGATTACCTGGGATTTATCAAATTATGATAACAATATATGATAGGAAAGAAAGGTTACTAGCAGGTCTGACCTGATACCAAATTCTGCTACTATAAGGATATTATGTAGTACTGGTATTTATGTAATGGTTCATATAAATCTCATGTTTTCTAATAAGGATATAGAATTATTTTTCAAGAAAAAAAATGGCTCTATTGAATTCAGTGCTGTGTACATTTTTGGGTAAATTATATGAACATTGTATACAAACACATCATGGTCTTTGTAGTAGATAATTGTGTAACTACTCATTAAATTGTTAATGAAATATGTTACAAATAGCAAAGTGATATAGAATGAGAAATAAAACTATCAGTAGAAGTTCAATTTTTTTTTTTTTAATTCCAGGGTATGTTCTACTCGTGACATGTAAAAATATTACAGGGCGAATTCACACAACCTGAAAATATACATTAAATAACAAACACAGCATTGAATGAAAATTGTAAACAATGAATATTGTGAAATCTTGATGGATTTACCACATACCAGTATACATGAAAAACAACAAAAGGACTTTGCTGCATGGCCTTACTATCGGTCGGTGAAAGATGTCTGTGTAGGCAGAAAGGCCTTGTGGAAAAAGGTCTGAAAAACCTATGAAGCTAGAAAGGCCTTGCAGAAAAGTCCTGAATATTTGTTTTTATTTGTTGTTTTTTTTATACATATATTTTCCTTCCCAAGGAATCATTTTTTCCTAGTATATAAGTATATGATGTTTGATTTCATTTGCATGTACACATTATACAAATGTTGGTGATAATAAATTATTTGTAATTACTACAGTGCAATGCCTAAAGTAGTTGTTATTTCTGCTAGACTTATTTGTTATAAGTCACTACTATTGTGTTTTTTTTAAAGCCACACGTTGTGGTACAGACTAAAATTACCATGGCCAGAAAATTGTGTTTATAAACGATCCCATTGTCGGTTTTAGACTCTTCTCTGTTGTCAGAGCAGAATCTCGATGATTTCCAATAGTGTATTTGACCATGGTGACATGGAACTGGTCAAGATACTTTAGTATTTATGCCCCATGAGCAACAATGAGGACCATCATTTCTATGCCGTTTGTTATTTGATTGACAATATTATAGTCTGCAAGGGTTGTGGTTTGATTTTTCAATTACTGACCCATTTTTTGTTATTTTAGGAAATTTTGTTGAATTTTTGTTATTTTAAGCTTACCCGAGGTCGTGTAGTCTGCTCCCTGAAAACCAGAATTTACCTCTAGTGTATTCCGTCTCCTGAGCCCTGTTAAAATTCATTATATATTATTCGATGTCTACGATATAGGATTCGGACATAACAGACATTGGATCTCCTTAATTGTTATTTGATGAATAAAGCTACACTTTTAAAACTGCATGTCAGAAAGTGGTATCTCTCAATTACTTTACAGGTAACGATAAGTTATGTAACTTTATGCAAAACTGAATATACGTAATTACAATGTACATAGACCTTTCATTATTTCATGCAGATGATGATGCAAATAATCAAAATATTGTCGTTGATGCTAGGATAGATATAATTGGTTCAATCTGTGAAATGAATGATTTGATTGTTATAGATGCGCCATATAAACTAAATATGAACACATACGTCTTTGTAATTGTCTCTGTGAAGTCTTTGTAAATGTATCCATGAATATGGATGTCATTATTCTTTATTGAATAAACTTGGGATATTCATATCAAGTTTCAATAGTTTGTTATATCTCTCTCTCCTGACCTGCTGGGCCAGCCCAGGTTGAAAGAATGATGCTATGCAGCTTCATCTTCACTTAACCCAAAATATGTATTGATGCTTGACCTCTACCTAATGGTGGTGCGAAGTTTGCTCAAATAAATGACCGCAAAGGTAAGATTGGAAATTACTTTTCGAAAGACCTATCATATCTTGGCATACATTCAAGGTATAACAAGTCATTTGTTAAACAAAAGGCCCAATGAGGCTGTGTTATATGTCTCAGATAGCCATGAAGCCTCCAAGGGTCACTAGATTTTGGTTATCATTATTGTAGAATTTGTCTAAGGTCAAGGTCATGTCTTACCGGTTAACTGTAATAGTGTAGCTCTCTTGAGAGACATTTTGTCTGTATCATAACGAAAAAGACAGATTAAGAATATTAGTTTTAATCTTCCAGTGTCTTGTCAAGGTCACCTTACACCAAGATCGTAATATATTGTGATCATTAATATAACTGGAAAATGTCTCGGACATAAATGCCCCCACTGCTACTCGACAACCCGAAACACAGTTTAGTGAGGATCGCATCAGCAGTTCCTGAGATTAGCTTGTTACATTGCATCAGGACAGGATGGGACGGACATGGGTAACACTATATGCCCTCCATTTCATGGCAGGGGCATAAAAACTACAATATAATTATTCTCTACCAGTCAAGATACAGAGATGATCTACACCCATCGACAAAATAAACCATAAAGATACACTATGTACATTAAAATTTTTATTCATTATCTCTTTACATCATATTCTTTCTATGTACAAATTAAATATATACTGTATATATAAATTATATTGCAAAGTGGCATCACTTGAAACCATATAAGACAAAAACCAAATATACATTCCAGCATTGCCAGCTTTGTCTAACAATGACGATCATCACAATGGGACTATTGAATGAAACAACACATTTATAAATTACAGCTGTATATACTTAAATATTTAAACCCCAAATGAGATGATGATATCTCAGTACTGGTAATTATATAAGCTATCCATGATGTTAAACCCTTTTTTACCTTACCGGGTAATTGTGATGATTAAACCACACATTATTCAAAGCATAGTTCTATTAAAACAGAAATTTAACAATTATTTCTTTTATCAAGAAACAATAGCCTTCCGTTGATGAAAAAAAAAAAACCAGAAATGAGCTATCACTGAGAAACTGATAATCGTAGCATTTGTTATGTTTTGAGGTATAGCAATGTAAACAGGACTTTGCACAAATTCACAACCTACAATCCATATGTTTGCTATAGAATGAAATGTCAGCTGGAAAGACCCTATGAAAGTACAATACACAGTACTTACACATATCAGGGTGTTTAACAGTGTAGCATTGTACTATTTATTTCATGACTTGTCAGAGCTAGGTTGTCCACTTAGGGAGCAAGAGGTCGCTAGTTCGAGGCCCAGCGTTGGCAAGGTATTTTTCATTGAGGTTGCTAGTTCGAGTCTCAGTATGTGCAAGGAATTTTTCCTGCCAGTACTTTTAAGTTAGATAAAATGAAGGTTTTAATTATGAAGGAACATTTAATTCTTACTTTCAAATGCTTAAGTACATTATCATCACTATAAATTAACAGATTAAAGTTTAGTTTGAAATTGAATCTTTTTCAAAGATTAAACATAAAGCCAGTCCCTCTATTTATGTTGTTAATCACAATATATAATTATCAAATAAACACAATTTTCTGTACATACAATAATAGGATTTGTATTTACTGTTGAACATGATATATAAATTATCTCCCCTTAGCACACTGAACATGATATATAAGTTATCTCCCCTTAGCACACACAGCTATACTCATAGTTGTTACCTGAATACAGCCATAATAACTCATTCAATACTGTGTAATAATTCAGTGTCAGAAGTCAAAATCCAACTGTTGTTTGTAAGCCAATTATCTAATTAATCAGATTAAAAAAAAAGCCATTTTACTTAATGTGTAATAAGAGATACAACCCATGTGTGTTCTCATGGCATTCTGCAAAATAAACTAAGTTAAACGTCTGGTCAGTTCAAACTGGCAGACACATGGTAGTTCAAACACATCCTTTTTTCTTAACCATAATTTTGTATAATCGAACAGGTTCGTCAATATTTATTTAATTTTGTTCGAGACTAAAGGTTTACCATATCTATGATAAATACATACATACGGGTGGTATTAATTATTTATATAATGTTCCATGTATACTAAACATTTATATATAATTATGTTATTGACATGCACCAACAGCATTAATGACACATACATCCTAATCATCGAAAAATACTCAACAAGGAATGCCAATGAAGTTTTTTTTTCCAGACATAACTTACACTTTCTGTATCATGTCCTTTTTTCTTTTTCTTTTTTATTAATCTGGCATTTTTGGTTGCTCACAGCTCTCACACTATGCATAAAAGAACATTCACATCACTTTTTTCACCCAGTGTCAGTTCACAGTATTATTCGGTTATTCATACTATATCTTTGCATCATGAGAAAAACTTCCAGTACACAAGTCCACCTAGCAGTCCAAGTTCTAATAGAATTATCACAATTAAAATCATCTTATTTGTCATCACCCTGAAAAAAAAAGAAAAACAATACATATCAGATTTTTTTTTTTAAATTATATGATAAGGAAAACTCATTCCATGAAATAACTATCTTTATAACCAGTAAATTTTACAGGATTTTTTTTTCTTTTTTTTTGTGTGTTTTGTGGGTCATTTTTGTGATCATGAAGATTTCATCTGTTAATTAATGATTGTGTAAATATACCCTGCAATATTTAGGCAAACTAATCTGATCATATGCTTATTGTCACCACAAAAGTCCATCTAAAATGATCCAACTGCCATTGTTAAACATATTTGAACAGGCTATTGGAGTAAATCCATACGTTTGAAGCTAGACATTTCAGGTAACAGTCGTTAACATGTTTGAAAGTTCACACTGGGGACAACAGCCTAAAAATAAGTTCTCAAATCTCCAGATCACAAAGTTTTAAATCAGTATAAATTTGATTTTTTTTTATTTTGAGTAATAAATGCTAACTCTCTATATGGTATAATTATTTATTTAGATTTACCCAAGAGTAACTATATCAAAATGGGGCACTTTAATACATTGTAACTTTTCTTATTTATCTTCAACAATGATTGCTGGTACACAAAGGGTATTATACTGTATGTCTAATTACATACACAGTAATATTACCCGGTAACATCTTACCTTGTTGCCATAGATTTGAGAATTTTTCTACTTTTTCCAAGGTTTTGATCAGTTTCACCCAACTGAAAGGCAAAACAAAAGTTAAATTAGATAATTAGGTCTGAAATAGATAAGTTGATTTGATTTTAGAATGCATGATAAACAGAAAGTGAAATAAATTTGTGTAATACATGTATACAGCAAAATTACCTGTGGTACAATAGTTACATTCATTTGCTGAATAACACCTTTCCAAAAATATGTCTGTTACAATATACAAATTAATAGGATCTACCATTGAATTAATAGGATCCTCCATTAAATTAATAGGATTTACCATTGAATTAAAAGGATCTATTATTTGATTAACAGGATCTACTATTGAATTTTTAGGATCTACTATTTAATCAATAGTATCTACAATCAAATCAACAGGATCTATTTAATTCATGGGATCTACTATTCTATTGATATTATCTACTATTAAATTAAGACCATTCATCTTAGTCGCTGATTCGTGGAATTCTGTGCCAGTATTTAGTCATGGCACCAACTTTTGAATACCTTTATATCAGGCCTGAACAGAACTTGGAAACACCACCCAGGAAAATTTAACCCAGGATGCTATATGGCAGGAAATGACCGGAAGTCAACACCAGTCATTACAGTAGATATGTCGATAGTAGTCGAAGACTAATAAATGAGGTCAACACAAGTCATTACACTAGATGCATTGATAATTTGATAGTAGTCGAAGATTAATAAATGATGTCAACATCAGTCATTACAGTAGATGCGTTGATAGTAGTCGAAGATTAATAAATGATGTCAACATCAGTCATTACACTAGATGCATTGATAATTTGATAGTAGTCGAAGATTAATAAATGATGTCAACATCAGTCATTACACTATATGTGTCGATAGTAGTCAAAGACCAATACACGATGTCAACAACGTTGAGTTTGTCATGTTTTAGAATGTTACCTACCCTGTCTTTTGTGCGTACAAGAACCTCTCTCTGTCTGCCTAGTTCATCGATGGTGTCCACTCCGATCATGTCCGTCTCTGCTGCCACCTGCTGCGTCCTGGCCAGGCTCTCAGAGGCCCTGTTGAGTGACTGGGTCCCTTGCATCAGCTTGGAACGCTGTGAGGCGATCATCTTCTATTTGAAGAAAATGTGGGACAAGATAGATTCAAATTACCATTCCTCTTGGTCTGATATCATCATTTTAATGTTACCAGGTATGATAGGCATTTAGCCGTGTTCTATCAAAACGGTTATTTTTTTTTGTAAATAGTGTTGTCCTTTAATCAAACAATGAGGTTTTGACAGGGTCATGTAGATTTATTTTTTCTCCTTTTTTTTCAGAGAGTTTATTTATTTAAGTTTATTTATCCAATGATAGTTTTACTTACATCTTCTCTGTCAAATCCATAATTATCCGAGCCCCCTACAGGTCTTCCACTTTCCTTCTTCTAGAAATCACAAAGAATCACATATTTATTGACCAACAACTCTGAAATTATCTGAAGATAAGACCCCAGACATTTGATTTTCCTCAATATTTCTTACATTTCAGCATATTTTAGTATTGAAATTTTATAGCCTCTTTATGCAAATAAAATAATGTAATAAAATCTATGAAACATAAAATCTTGACCGTTTCCATTTCAATTCAACAGTCACACATTCTCTACCTGAAAAACTTCAATAATAGCACTTAAACTCAGTACTGAATGCTTTACAGACTGACCAACATCTTGGAAGCTTGCTCCAAGTCCCGTCGATAGTTCCGGAGCTTCCCCAGCATCTGTGTTCTATAGGGTACTGGAGCAACCTTGGCTTCCTCCTCCATTTCTTGCATCTGAAATGACAAGCAAGATTATAATGAAGAAAATTCATTAAGCAGTCGCATGTTAATCATAGTAGAAACATTATTTCTCGAGCAGATTTCTGTCACATATTGAAAGAGTGACTATGTCTCAAAATAATTTCAATCAAAGAGTGTTTCCCTCAACACGTTAGCTGAATGTCATTCATTGAGGAAAATCTCAGAAACTGGGGTGTCTGGTGTAGACTGAGTGACCCAGAGGTGTCTGGTGTAGACTGAGTGACCCACGGGTGTCTGATGTAGGCAGAGTGACTCAGGGGTATCTGGTGTAGACAGAGTGACCCAGTGGTGTCTGATGTAGACAGAGTGACTCAGGGGTATCTGGTGTAGACAGAGTGACCCAGTGGTGTCTGATGTAGACAGAGTGACTCAGGGGTATATGGTGTAGACAGAGTGACCCAGGGGTGTCTGGTGTAGACAGAGAGACTCAGGGGTATCTGGTGTAGACAGAGTGACCCAGGGGTGTCTGGTGTAGACAGAGTGACCCAGGGGTGTCTGGTGTAAACTGAGTGACTCAGGGGTTTATGGCGTAGACTGAGTGACTCAGGGGTTTATGGCGTAGACTGAGTGACCTAGGGGTGACTGGTGTAGACTGAGTGACCCTGGGGTGTCTGGTGTAGACAGAGTGACCCAGGGGTGTCTGGTGTAGACAGAGTGACCCAGGGGTGTCTGGTATAGACAAAGTGACCCTGGTGTGTCTGATGTAGACAGAGTGACCCTGGGGTGTCTGGTATAGACAAAGTGACCCTGGGGTGTCTGATGTAGACAGTGACCCAGGGTTGTCTGGTGTAGACCGAGTGACCAAGGGGTTTATGGCGTAGACTGAGTGACCCAGGGGTGTCTGGTGTAGACAGAGTGACCCTGGGGTGCCTGGTGTAGACTGAGTGACCCTGGGGTGTCTGGTGTAAAAGGAGTGACTCAGGGGTTTATGGCGTAGACTGTGACCCAGGGGTGTCTGGTGTAGACTGAGTGACCCAGGGGTGTCTGGTGTAGACTGAGTGACCCTGGGGTTTATGGCGTAGACTGAGTGACTCGGGGGTTTATGGCGTAGACTGAGTGACCCAGGGATGTCTGGTGTAGACAGAGTGACCCTGGGGTGTCTGGTGTAGACTGAGTGACCCTGGGGTGTCTGGTGTAAAAGGAGTGACTCAGGGGTTTATGGCGTAGACTGTGACCCAGGGGTGTCTGGTGTAGACTGAGTGACCCAGGGGTGTCTGGTGTAGACTGAGTGACCCTGGGGTTTATGGCGTAGACTGAGTGACTCGGGGGTTTATGGCGTAGACTGAGTGACCCAGGGATGTCTGGTGTAGACTGAGTGACCCGGGAGTGTCTGATGTAGACTGAGTGACTCAGGGGTTTATGGCGTAGACTGAGTGACCTTGGGGTGTCTGGTGTAGACAGTGACCCAGAGGTGTCTGATGTAGACTGAGTGACTCAGAGGTGTCTGATGTAGACTGAGTGACTCAGAGGTGTCTGGTGTAGACTGAGTGACCCAGGGGTGACTGGTGTAGACTGAGTGACCCAGGGGTGTCTGGTGTAGACTGAGTGACCCAGGGGTGTCTGGTGTAGACTGAGTGACCCTGGGGTGTCTGTTATAGACAAAGTGACCCAGAGGTGTGTGGTGTAGACTGAGTGACCCAGGGGTGTCTGGTGTAGACTGAGTGACCCTGGGGTGTCTGGTGTAGACTGAGTGACCCTGGGGTGTCTGGTGTAGACTGAGTGACCCTGGGGTGTCTGGTGTAGACAGTGTGACCCAGGGGTGTCTGGTGTAGACTAAGTGACCCAGGAGTGTCTGGTGTAGACTGAGTGACCATGGGGTGTCTGGTGTAGACAGTGTGACCCAGGGGTGTCTGGTGTAGACAGAGTGACCCTGGGGTGCCTGATATAGACAAAGTGACCCAGAGGTGTCTGGTGTAGACAAAGTGACTCAGAGGTGTCCGTGTAGACAGTGTGACCCAGAGGTGTCCATGTAGACAAAGTGACCCAGGGGTGTATGGATGGCAACCAATTCAGGGATGTCTGGTATAGACTGAGTGACCCAGGGGTGTCTGTGTAGACAGAGTGACCCAGAGGTGTCTGTGTAGACAGAGTGACCCAGGGGTGTCTGGATGGCAACCAATTCAGGGGTTTATGGCGTAGACTGAATGACCCAGGGGTGTCTGGTGTAGACCGAGTGACCCAGGGGTGTCTGGTGTAGAAAGAGTGACCCTGGGGTGTCTGGTGTAGACTGAGTGACCCTGGGGTGTCTGGTGTAGACAGTGTGACCCAGGGGTGTCTGGTGTAGACTAAGTGACCCAGGAGTGTCTGGTGTAGACTGAGTGACCATGGGGTGTCTGGTGTAGACAGTGTGACCCATGGGTGTCTGGTGTAGACCGAGTGACCCAGGGGTGTCTGGTGTAGAAAGAGTGACCCTGGGGTGTCTGGTATAGACCGAGTGACCCAGGGGTGTCTGGTGTACACAGAGTGACCCTGGGGTGTCTGGTGTACACAGAGTGACCCAGGGGTGTCTGGTGTACACAGAGTAACCCAGGGGTGTCTGGTGCAGACAGTGACCCTGGGGTGTCTGGTGGTGACCCAGGGGTGTCTGGTGTAGACAGAGTGACCCAGGGGTGTATGTTGTAGACAGAGTGACCCAGGAGTGTCTGGTGTAGACAAAGTGACCCAGGGGTGTCTGGTGTAGACAGAGTGACCCAGGGGTGTCTGGTGTAGACAAAGTGACCCAGAGGTATCTGGTGTAGACAGAGTGACCCAGGGGTGTCTGGTGTAGACAGAGTGACCTAGGGGTGTCTGGTGTAGACAGAGTGACCCAGGGTTGTCTGGTGTAGACAAAGTGATCCAGGGGTGTCTGGTGTAGACAGAGTGACCCAGGGGTGTCTGGTGTAGACAGAGTGACCCAGGGGTGTCTGGTGTAGACAAAGTGACCCAGGGGTGTCTGGTGTAGACAGAGTGACCCAGGGGTGTCTGCTGTAGACAGAGTGACCCAGGGGTGTCTGGTGTAGACAGAGTGACCCAGGAGTGTCTGGTGTAGACAGAGTGACCCAGAGGTGTCTGGTGTAGACAGTGACCCTGGGGAGTCTGGTGTAGACAGTGACCCTGGGGAGTCTGGTGTAGACAGATCGACCCAGGGATGTCTGGTGTAGACAGAGTGACCGGGAGTGTCTGGTATAGACAGTGACCCATGTGTGTCTGGTGTAGACAGTGACCCAGGGGTGTCTGGTGTAGACTGCCCTTTTAGTTGTGATGTAAACCTAATGACCCAAGGATGCCTGCATGGTTTACACAGGGCACACTGTTTATCCATTCTTGGTTATATAAAAGTGTATAAGTTACATAACATACAACAAATTCTGCCTCCTCCAAATTTCTTCCAGCATGGCGGATTGCTGTTTTCTTTTCCTCTGCAAAAGTACAAAAAGCACAAATTGAAGATATTTGATATTATATATATACTGATCACTTTACACAAATTTTCTTCAGATAATCTGGATATGTTCTTTATGAAGAAAGCATGTAAATAGCAATAACCATTAGATACTGTTTTATTCATTAATTACACCTTATGTTTGAAAGGATGGCAACCAATTCTTTATTTTTCACTATTAAATTAGAACACAGAAAATGATGATTCCACAAATGGAAACTCCATAATCAGGTAAAATGAAGTATTTATTAAAATGTTGCCTTAATATACAGTATACATAAACCTATATGTTGGTGTTTAAGTGTTGGGAACTCTTCCTAATCCTAAAAATATACAAACATAGAAGTAACTTGGTGTTCAGGAAGCAATAGTAATGTACAGTATGACCACTATTGGCAATCATTTTATAGACACATAATTGCCACTTTTCACTGAAGTTTTCAGCCAAAAATAACATTTCTGTCTGGAAACAGCTGCACCAATGTCCATGATTATTTCAACAAAAAAAACCCACTTGCCTTTCACCTAGGCAGATGGGATTCGATTCCTTGATCAGATGTGAAAAGGTATTGTAGAAGCTTAATTGGAGGTGGGCTTTAAAACCTTTCAAATTCAACAGAGTTGGATTTGACATTACTACTGATTAGCTGATGGAAGTTTGTTACAACCTGGAATAGTTCCAGGGAAGATCTTTATATAGAGAGTGTTTGATAGGAGAAAGAATGAAAAAGTTGAGTCTGACGTATCTATGATTTTAAATAAAGGTATTTTTAGAGGTTAGTTAACAAAGTGTGACATATTTTATACATCACAATATTAGAAGAGAGTCCTTGTGTCCAATAGATATTCTCGGCCATTATGAAGATCTTTAAACACTGTTAGTGTCAAAACGAGTTGCTGTCTCCTGTACCATATATATCTAATTTGTGAATGTCACCTTTTTGGTAGCGGTCCCATCCAGACTCAGTACAATCATACATTATCTTCGAAAGTTGAATGTACAACAGACTTATAAGCTGTTCTTAAATTCATATATGTGTATTTATATATATACGTGTGTGACCCATCTCAGTATCGTGGTTCGTTATGTGCGTCCCATCTCATATATTTATCATTTTACAAACCCCTGTGCACAGACTTGACACAGGTCCCTATGGGTGTGTATTGCAGAAGACGATCGGCCATAACGTGAGGCATATTATGTATTCGATACTACAAAGAATGATGGTACCTCCTCGATATACTGGGATCTTTTTCTCGATTCGTTCCTTTAAACCATCGATTATCGAAGTCAAGTCATCTTCCAATGACTCGAATTTCTCCGACGACATGTTTACAAGTGTATCACATGAACACTCAAGGGAAGCAACTGCAAAACAGGAAACAGGTGTTATGACTAGGAGTCACAGAAACGCTTTATTTGAAAGAACATTGTACCAAAGCGTATCCAGCACATAGATTACTTTATACGACAATTACGGAAGGAACGTCCATTGAATTGGTTTCAGGCAACGAAACCAGAATGTAATACTCAGTATATTCTGCCCAAAGATGACTCATGTCTTTTGTGGATTTGAATTACTTATGTTCAAGAGATTCCAGACTTGTCCAGAGCAATGGATTGAATTGAAAGAGACGCTTCTTCAGAAAGGTGATGGGGCTGACCCGGAACACCTGGGGGTAAGTGTACATCTGTTATTGGCAGAATGTCAACGTGTTCGGTGTGTGTAAATCAATGCTGGGGTATATAACATGTGCTGGGAGAAAGAGAATGAGATATAGTTAAATATATATCATATAGGCTTGTCATCATCATCATCATCATCATAGTCATCATCATCATCATCATCATCATCATCACAGTCATCATCATCATCTATAGTCATCATCATATGTTGTGTTAACACCACAACACCAGTATGCTCTGTAATAATCAGCATAAATACATGGATTCTGAGTGTTTCAATAAAAGATCCACATTGATATAAAAATCCTTTGTTATATAGTTCATCAAGTAGATGGGGGCAGCGGTGGTGGAATGGTTATAGGTGTCCCGACACTTTATCAATTGCCCTCCACCTCTGAGTTGCGAGTTCGAAACCTATGTGGGGCATGCATAGTTGCCAGGTACTGACCGTAAGCAGGTAGTTTTACCCCGGGTACCCTGGCTTTCCTCCACCTCCAAAACTTGGCACATCCTTAAATTACCCTGGCTGTTAATAGGACGTTAAACAAAAATAAACCAAAACCAAATCATCAAGTACATGTCACGAATCTGCTAAGAGAAAGAAAATATGTAAGATTACCTCCTTGTCTGCGAGATTTCATATTGCAGCTAGTTCAGACTGGTAACTAGATTTATTAACACAGACTGATTAATGACATGGGCATCGACCAGACAGGACTATTCTATGTCATAAAATTAAACGAGAGGTGCATTTTATGCTTAAGATAACCATTTCTCTCACAATGGACTGGCGGAAAGGTTTTCATTCAATATGTCTCCCATTTTACCTGTTCAAGATTTCTCCGTCAACCCCTAGGATGTGGTTTCTCTGTCAACCCCTAGGATGTGGTTTCTCTGTCAACCCCTAGGATGTGGTTTCTCTGTGGTTTCTCTGTCAACCCCTAGGATGTGGTTTCTCTGTCAACCCCTAGGATGTGGTTTCTCTGTCAACCCCTAGGATGTGGTTTCTCTGTCAACCCCTAGGATGTGGTTTCTCTGTCAACCCCTAGGATGTGGTTTCTCTGTCAACCCCTAGGATGTGGTTTCTCTGTCAACCCCTAGGATGTGGTTTCTCTGTCAACCCCTACCCTAGGATGTGGTTTCTCTGTCAACCCCTAGGATGTGGTTTCTCTGTCAACCCCTACCCTAGGATGTGGTTTCTCTGTCAACCCCTAGGATGTAGTTTCTCTGTCAACCCCTAGGATGTGGTTTCTCTGTCAACCCCTAGGATGTGGTTTCTCTGTCAACCCCTAGGATGTGGTTTCTCTGTCAACCCCTACCCTAGGATGTGGTTTCTCTGTCAACCCCTAGGATGTGGTTTCTCCGTCAACCCCTAGGATGTGGTTTCTCTGTCAACCCCTAGGATGTGGTTTCTCTGTCAACCCCTAGGATGTGGTTTCTCTGTCAACCCTTAGGATGTGGTTTCTCCGTCAACCCCTAGGATGTGGTTTCTCCGTCAACCCCTAGGATGTGGTTTCTCCGTCAACCCCTAGGATGTGGTTTCTCCGTCAACCCCTAGGATGTGGTTTCTCTGTCAACCCCTAGGATGTGGTTTCTCTGTCAACCCCTAGGATGTGGTTTCTCTGTCAACTCCTAGGATGTGGTTTCTCCGTCAACCCCTAGGATGTGGTTTCTCTGTCAACCCTTAGGATGTGGTTTCTCTGTCAACCCCTAGGATGTGGTTTCTCTGTCAACCCCTAGGATGTGGTTTCTCTGTCAACTCCTAGGATGTGGTTTCTCTGTCAACCCCTAGGATGTGGTTTCTCTGTCAACCCTTAGGATGTGGTTTCTCCGTCAACCCCTAGGATGTGGTTTCTCTGTCAACCCCTAGGATGTGGTTTCTCTGTCAACCCCTAGGATGTGATTTGTCTGTCAACTCCTAGGATGTGGTTTCTCTGTCAACTCCTAGGATGTGATTTCTCTGTCAACTCCTAGGATGTGGTTTCTCTGTCAACCCCTACCCTAGGATGTGGTTTCTCTGTCAACCCCTACCCTAGGATGTGGTTTCTCTGTCAACCCCTAGGATGTAGTTTCTCTGTCAACCCCTACCCTAGGATGTGGTTTCTCTGTCAACCCCTAGGATGTAGTTTCTCTGTCAACCCCTACCCTAGGATGTGGTTTCTCTGTCAACCCCTAGGGTGTAACAGATGACCTGTGATGGAAACAATATAATGACATCACGGCAGCAAACGATGACATCACATTGACTATTCATTCATGCCACATCAACAATGTGTTGCATGGCAATTTTTTTCAATATTTGCACAACTAGACCCTGCATAAATAATGTAGTATGATGGGTGAAAAATAATGATTCACTAGCCTAAGGACATGGTCATGTTGTGTCAGAGAATTCTCCAACCCTCGAGGTAATATTCTTGGTTGTGACTGTCTAACCCTTAACTTTATCACACCCTCAAGGTAGGGGAGGATTCTATCAATCTATACTTTTAATAGTGTAATAGTTGTCCTTCATCTCTAAGTGCATTTTCTGATGACAATTCTCTGTGTTGAGTATAACAATGATCTGTACTGACCTTCACCTCTAAAGTAATGATGATCTCTATTGACCTTCACCGCAATGGCACACCTATAACCTTGACCTTTATATTATAACAATGATCTGTGTGCATGTATTGGCCTTGACCTCTAGTATAACAGTGACCTTTGTTGCCTTTTCTTTTAGCATAACTCTGTATTGACCTTCATCTCTAAAGTAATGATTATCTGTATTGACTTTCACCTTTATGACATACCCATAACCTTGACCTTTATTATAACAATGATATGTGTTGTCCATGACCTTTACTGTAACAATTTGATCTGTGTTAAGTATAGCAAAGTTTTGTATTGAAATTCACCTTTAGTATAACTATGATCTATATAATGACCTTGACCTCTATTTTAACAAAATCTGTATTGGCCTTGACCTCTAGTATAACAGTGACCTTTGTTGCCTTTTCTTTTAGCATAACTCTGTATTGACCTTCATCTCTAAGGTAATGATTATCTGTATTGACTTTCACCTTTATGACATACCCATAACCTTGACCTTTATTATAACAATGATATGTGTTGTCCATGACCTTTACTGTAACAATATGATCTGTGTTAATTATAGCAAAGTTTTGTATTGAAATTCACCTTTAGTATAACTATGATCTATATAATGACCTCGACCTCTATTTTAACAAAATCTGTATTGACATTCACCTCTAGTATATCAATGATCTTTATTGACATTGACCTATAGTATAATAGTATAACAATGGAATAATATATTAACCTTTACTTCAATTATAACAGTGATCTGTATTGATCTTGACCTCTATTATAACAATGATCTTTATTGACCTTGACCTCTCGTATAACTATGGACTGTATTGACCTTCACTACTAGTATAACATTGATCTGTGTTGATATTGACTCTAGTATCCTAAACTGTATCAGAATATGTCCCTTGACAATGTAAAATTTATATATATATACCAGATAAGCATTTCTTTGGGTTACTTTTATGATAAATGTACTATTATATATATATATATAAATTATCTTTGTCTATTTAGAAAATTCCCCAGAGTCTCTGGTTCCTGTCAGTGGCACTTCACAAACGACCAGACTTCTTACTGCAGCTCATTCGGGAAGAAACTGAACGAGAAAAGAGGAAACAACTCAGAAAACCAGGAGGTAAGAAAAATTTGTCTGTCTGTAGAATGTTTAAAGTGTACAGCATCACATTTATAGTTACCTACCCTATGCCTGTTTTGTTATGAACAACTTAATAGTAGTGCTGTTGATTGGCTAAAGTTTCCCATTTTATGAAGTGTGAGGACACTATTTGTATATGCAATGCAACAAAAATGTTAGGAAATGAAAATATCACTTGAATGCTTGTAGTGTTAAACTCTAAAAATGTGATCATATATAGCTCCTGTGGCATAAAAAAGAAGTGAAAAGTACTGATTCCCCAAGTTGACAGATACTATCCAGTTCTTATTTGACAGCTGTGGAACAATTAAGGTAAATTTTCGTCTCGAAAATCACAGCAATTACCGTGTAACTGTCATTCAGTGTCATGTAGAGAGGGCAAAGGTCAGTAGGTCAGACGCACTGCTACATGTTTTGCTCTCCTGCCATATATATACCCCGGTATGTATTGTAATGCCAACATAGCACTGGTTAATAGATTTTTGTTTTTCATTTTTCATTTTTTATTTTGACTTATTTACCTTCTTTCCCTAGTTACACTGCTATGGACCTATTTGAATAGCCACAATTTCACAGAGTTCCACTTGGACAGTATTTTCAAATATGGGGATGACAACAAGCTGCCAAAGGAGGTATGTGCTCTCAAAACATCAAAATTTCTTGATTTAATTCTAAAAAAACCTTCAATTGGATGGTCTTCTGAGAATAATGTTCAAACTGTATGCGGAAGGCAAAAAGAATTGAAATGTTGTTTTTACCAAAAGTAAATCTTTGATATCTTTAAATGTTCCCATTGCTATTCCCATAAACTCTTGGCTGACATAAATTCATTTTAAGATGTTCATCGTTTTACCTTATTTTTTTCTAACATGCCTTTAATGGAACTTTAATTAGTACCTCTGTGTGTCTAGTAGCGTTAAGATGTGTGATCATCTACAAAACTTATAATTTAGTGATACATTACAGATTAGTTACATGTATTTCTATTTATATGTATGACTAGACTGGTTAGTTTGCACCTGTAAAATATGGTAACACATGTACTTTGGTTTCAGATTTTTAGGTGTCCCAATGTAAAATTCTTGTCCTTGAAGTATAACTGCCTGGAAAATCTGCCGTCCGACATTGGTCGGATGCAGCAGCTGGAATACCTGGCCCTTACTAACAACAAACTCCAGGTGCACTCCATCCCCTATACTCTAACCTTCTGCAGCAAACTCCGGACCATCCTACTGGACAACAACATACTGGACGCCCTCCCAGGATTCCTCCTGAAAATAGCATCCATCAAAACTGTCCATCGTCATGGCAACCATAATTATTTCAAATCCACTTTCATGTGGTACCACACAGATGTTGAGTTTCGGATAATTCCCGTGTCTGGGACGAACACATTTGGATCCATGGATCCTCAGAGCCTACAGTTCTGGGCAGCTAAGGCTGTGATTGGGTCTAAAATAGACTTCTATAAGGACCCGTCCGTGGCCCTGGTGTTGAAGGACTATATATCAGACATTTATCACTTATTTCGAGTGTGTCATTTCTGTTCTACTGCCTGCCTTCCCGACCAAATAGGTAAGAAAATATGGATACTGTAATTATCCTGCAATAAACACTTTCCAATTTCTGTTTCAGTTGGGATAAATTCCTTACATTTCATAGCTAGTCTTGCAATAACAAAAGAAAAAGAGATTGCTCTGAACTTTCCTTTCAGAATGATCATTTTTCTTTCAGAATCAGAATCCTGATATTAAAGATAAACGTTGTTGTAATGTTGGTTATATTCAATATTGCCCGGATATTATCTCTAATAATTGTTGATACTATTTTCACATAGATAGATATTTTTATGGCTATGAACCAGAAATTGTGAATAGTATATTAATCCAGAAAATGTTGACAATGGCTTTACCACCAGATAGTTAATATTGGGTATGATATAGATATTTGTTTTTCGTACCAAGTTGTTATCAAGTTTGCAATATTTTAAGCTGAAGGATGTTTTATGAACTATTGTTACATGTTCATTATTGAATGTTGTAATGTGTTATTCATGACATCTCCACCACACTTGGTAAGAATTTATACCAATAGTAATTACTTTATGCATCCAATCACCATCTGCAGCAAAAAGTTGGTGTACAAGATATCCCCGCGAATCCCTCAGGTACACATTGCTTACACCATCAATAACAATGGAAGCCTATTGTAACAACACTTCCCTATATTTTAGGTTACACCATCAATAACAATTGAAGCCATTGTAACAACGCTTCCCTTTGTTATAGGTTACAAGGTGATCACCTTTAAGAATCCGTACCTAGGAAACACTTGTGTGCCATTCCAACACTGGGCCTGCTCTATCAACTGTGCCAAAGCCTTAGAAGTTCCAGCTCGCATGGAACAGATCCAAGCTGCCCTTCGCCTGGATAGTCTTTACGAGGAGTATGTTGAGGAATGTACGCAAGTATTCTACAACACCCGCCATAGCAAGGCAGTCTGTTCCTGCTTCACCTCTCGCACAACAGAATATGTGCCACCCTTGAACAAAGAAACATGGCTTGCTGCACCCAACTCCCCAGGAGCCCGCGGGAGCTCCAAGAACAACCAGTGTGCAATATCCTGATGCCTTGTACATATATGTCTCAAATATATATATATATTTACCATTGAGCTGTATTGCTCATAAAACAGTCCAAGCTCCACAACATTCCTGATTTTCCCCAAAACACCTTGTTAATTGATATCAGTGGTTGAGTTGTTAAATTGCGCTAGTATATATCTGTGTGTATTTTGTAAATACTGCGGTTGTAAGCTGAAAGCATTATCGAATAAGTTGTACAAATTTTTCTAATTTTATTTTTCAGTAATAATATCAATGACCGCAAGTTGTTGTTTTTTTCAAATTGTTTATTGAGTCACGCATTTACATTTTTAGTTTTAATCCACCAGCATTTGGAGTAGTAGAGCAGGGATTCCAGATAACTACTCCCAGATGTAAAGCTGACAACAGGGAAATAGTCGTTCACAAACAGCAGAGTAATCTGTAATTATGCTGGCTTTTATTGTCAAATCAATTTTGCTGGTAGATTATGATTGTTTCTAGCCTAACAGTTGGGAGAGTTTGTAGATCTTTCAGGAGAAACTTAAAAGTATGTTTTTCACCCTGGAAAATGAGTTGATTGGACATGTTTATTTGACAAATTTTTCGACCTTCAGATTTTTTGGACATAACTTCAGCAATGTTTAACTGACAAGCCCTGGGTTGTTGTTTTGAAAATATTTTGTGTTAGACCAAGGTTTCCAGACATATTGATGAAAAAACCTTTAAATTATACTTATGAATCCTCTGTACAAAAGTGTGCTATGTACAATATGCTATATATGAGTATTTCCTACAACTGGGACATTTTTCCTGAATTATTGAATTCATAGTCGGGCACTACTGAGAAAAGTGCAAAAATAAGACTACTGCAAAAATTTCTGTAAAAATGCATGTTTTTGTGGTTATCGTATTTCACTGCTTCTCACATAAAAAGCTTTCCTTAAAATTATGGTTACGCAAATTGAACATTCTGTATATTGTTTTCTATGACAAGCACTGTTGTTGTTGTGCCAATTCATCAATGTGCTAATCTGTTCAAATTCAGTTTCACGCTAAAATTTAAGTCCGCCAAAATAAACATATTTACAGTACCTGGGATACAGTAGTCCTGACCAGCCAGAGGTGACAAATTTAACATCTTATACTAACGCTTGTTTGTTTGATGTCCATGGAATAATCTGTGTAGATTGTGGTGTGGGGGAATGGATGAGAGAGATTCTTTGTGATATTAGGATTGTGGTGTGGGGGAATGGATGAGAGAGATTCTTTGTGATATTAGGAGACAATCTCGGAGGCAGAAACTGTTTCAAACGTTTCCAAAGAAATAGAGCTTTGTTATCAGCACTAGTACCGTATTTATCCTGAAATAAGCCCCCTTCCCTAGTGTAAAAGTTTAGTACTGTATTTATCCTCAAATAAGCCCCCTCCCCTAGTGTTAAAGTTTAGTACTGTATTTATCCTCAAATAAGCCCCCTCCCCTAGTGTACAAGTTTAGTACTGTAATTATCCTGAAATAAGCCCCCTCCCCTAGTGTAAAAGTTTAGTACTGTATTTATCCTCAAATAAGCCCCCTCCCCTAGTGTTAAAGTTTAGAACTGTATTTATCATAAATAAGCCCCCTCCCCTAGTGTACAAG